>NW_018363728.1:420824-741837 GCF_002078875.1 Numida meleagris | reverse complement strand
GACCCCCACCAGGATGTCTGCCTTGTCAGCCTTTCCCTTGATTCTAACCCACAGACCTTCAACGTTGTCTTCCCCAGTTGCAAGTTCAATAACATCATAACAGTCTCTAACATACAGAGCCACGCCACCACCCCTCCTTCCTTGCCTATCCTTCCTGAAGAGCTTGTAGCCATCCATCGCAGCACTCCAGTCATGGGAGCGATCCCACCATGTTTCCGTAATGGCAACTAGGTCATAGTTTGCCTGCCGCACAAAGGCTTCCAGCTCATCCTGTTTGTTGCTCATGCTGAGGGCATTGGCATAGACGCACTTCAGCTGAGCCCCTTGCCTCACCCCTAATCCCGATGCCCGCCTAGGCACACCTCTTGCAGGGCTGGTTTTATCCCCTTCCCCCTTCCTCTCTAGTTTAAAGCCCTCTCTGTAAGGCCTGCCAGCTCCTGGGCAAGGATGCATTTCCCCCTTTGAGACAGGCCAGACCCATCAGCAGACCTCAGGCCTGGTGCCGAGTAAACCGCCCCGTGATCAAAGAACCCAAAATTCTTGTGTTTGCACCAGCCTCTCAGCCACATGTTTAGGAGATGGGTTTTCCTGCTCCTTTCAGTGTCCTTCTCTGTCAGTGAAGGGATGGAAGAAAATACTACCTGTGCTCCTATTCCCTGAACTAACCGCCCTAGTCCCCTGAAGTCATTCTTGATAAGTTTCAGGCTTCTGTCAGCGGTCTCATCGCTGCCAGCCTGTACTATTAGTAAGGGATAATAATCAGGGATAATAATAATAATAATAAGGGATAATAATACCTATACTATGAAGCAGAAATGCTAAGTCATAGTGTGAACCAGTGATTGAGCACCTGGTGGGAAGGTAGGGCCAACCCAGAGGAGCTCAGGTGCATGCAATGTACCGGAGTGACTGGAAGGGGCGAAGCCAGGATCCACCCCTTCCCAGACCTCAGTTAAATGTTGGCAGGGAAAGGTAAGGGTATCTCTGGAGATCCTTAAATAGAGGAGGCATTACAAAAGTAAGTAGCTCTTTTTCTTCATTTCTGTGTTTATGGCTGCTGTACCGGCCTTGTTCTCCTTTGCTGGAGCCAAAGACTTTGCTACCCTGTTATTATCGTGGTACTTTCCATCATGTTTTTGTGTTAAAGTCTGTTACCCGTCATCTCAAAGAACAAGAACTGTAAATGGTACTGCTCAGGGTAACATAAGCTTTAATCTTCAGTGATTACTTCCTCAACTGGTACCTTCATGTTTCTTCTACAGAGTACATTAGCTTATTTCAGCAAAAAATTAAAGTCTTGTAGAAAATAAATAATTCTAATTTCTAGTTAAAATATGTTCCTGATCTGTTATTCACAAGCACAATCTACTAAATAGTATAAATTTGTAAAAGTAATTTGTCTTGAATATTTTCTAATAGGTGCCCTTTATCCAGATATATTGAATTAAACCCACTTTTTCTGGACTCACTTTGAGTAAGAAGTTGGACTAGATGAGCTCTGGAGGTCCATTCTAACATACGTGATTCTTTGACTAATGTATATACCCTTATTTCTGGTGATCTTGACTATCTCTTACATTTGCAGGAGATCTCCTTGTATTTCCCATATCCAGGGATGAATAAAGCACTGGAATAGTTGAGGAATAATTTTGATTCTGAAGATGCAGAACTCCTGTTGGAAACTGTAAATACAAAAAAAGTGGCTGAATTTGTTCCACAGATCAACAGTAGTTTTTTGTCAATCTCTTTTTAGCAGAAGGATTGACTCCCCTAAACCAACTCACAAAGTGTGAAACAACTTGGAATCAGAGCCATTCTTATACTCTGTCAGGAAAAATGTCTGGAAGCTTTATTCAAAGAAAAAATAATAAAAATGGCTTCCAGCCTTTGTGGGCAGTTTATGGGAGTTAATAGATTTAAATCTTGATTTTAAAATGTGAAAGGAAGACAAAATATTAATATTTAATGTTACTAGGTTAAATCTATGTTGTCCTTAGTACGCGGCAGACCTGTAAGTTCAAATGCTATTCCAACAAAAAGTAGAGAGAAGCTTTCACATATTTGTCTCAAAAGGAGCTCCTCTCACCTTTCCTCATTTCTCTTAATAGCAGACAGAATAGGATTCTGAATACTGATGAGAATAGAAGTACTTACTGTATTTAGTTTGCTCCAGCTGGGTATGGTGAAGCAGCTGAAAAGGCACTAAATTGGTGCCTGAGCAGCTGAATCCTGCCCTAAGTGCACATGCAGATAAATAAACCCTGCTCTCTGTTTAGCTCTGCTCTTTAATGAAGAAAAACCTGTGTAACTGACTGATTATATTTCTGTGCTAGCTTGGAATACCCATACACTAATTTTGGTTCTCAGAAATTAGATTTTTTGATAATGGCTTTTTGTGGTAAGGAATTATTACTAATCAGGTTAAAGGAACTTAGCAGGTTTGTTGTCCCAAAAGCAGACTTACCTGTACTCCTTGTTCTTGTAATCCTTTAAATGGTGGAGGTGCTGTGGTCTCTGCGGACTACCCATTTTAATATCAAGCTAAATCTTCCTTGCTACAATTTAACCCTTATAAATAATACTTACATCAATACTTACGCTATTCAGAGCAAACACAGAAAATAATTTCTATCTTTCTTCCTTGAAGTAGCAGTCTATATACTTGAAAAGTGACATCTTCCAGATATTTCTCTTTAGCTGAAAACATCCTTTAATACAGAAGGAAAAAAATCACTGCACAAAAGGTTTTCTCCTGTATTCCCTGTCCCACTAAAGAAAAAGATCTTTATGATGGTGATCATGTACATTTGGGATATGTACTCTCTGCCTTCACTGTTGAGGAACGTTCACTGAGATTCCTTTCTGAGCAGTAATTTCTAGTTTGCTGAATCTTGGCCACTTGAGAGGCTATATTTTTTTTCCTCTGAGGGTAACGGTGCAGTTGAAGCATGCAAGTTTCTGCCTTACCTATGACTTGACTTGGACTGAGCGATATGTAGTCTGAAGCTATCCCTTCGGGAGACACTGTAAGTCATAGTGTAGTAAGGGCACAGTGGATGGTAACATGAGACCTTTGTAAATGTTGAGTAGGTCACTAGCAATTTACTAGGCTTAACCTGGTTTGCTTCAGTGTATATAAAAGATAACTTGTCTATACTATTATTACTCAGCTAGTGAGTTAGGAATTTAATAAATGCTCTTTCAATTAAATAAAGACTCAGTCAAATTCAGACATGCCATCTGATTACCAGCAAGCGATCTGTGGAAATGCAAGGTAGCAAGGAAGCTCAGGAAATAAAATACTGCTGTATTTTGTGTCAACGGTTTACGGGCGTTCGGCCTGGTTCCGTGGCGAAGGGGACGGGGGATCCACGGGCCCACACCCCGTGAAAAGGGAAAAGGGGAAAAGGGTAGGGAGATGGCCCTGAGAGCAAAGAACAGTGGCAACAATCTGAGGAGAAACAAACTAATTTACTAAATAAAATATCAGAATGCAAAACAACACACTATAATACAATATAATTACAATTTAAGCTGATAAATCCAATACAGAGAGAGAGAGAATGTCCCAAAATCAAGGTAGGCCTTACTCTACTACCGACGATAAGACGGCTGGAGAGCGAGGTGCTGCCAAGACGAGAGACGGGCCGAAAAAGGGACGAGGTCTCATGATCTGCAAGTTTTTATACTGTGAGATTTTATCTTTTCCCTCCGGCTGGAAAATGGTAACAGAGGAGCGAAGTGCCGTGGGGACTGTAGTAGTCCTCTTCTGAGAACCAGGTACATTCACTACATGATGTTATGATGTGGAATACCAATAACCGAAAATCATAAAACCATGACAATTTTGTCAGGTTCCTCAGAAAATCTTTCTACTTCTGGTTCACTGGAAGCAGGAGGCATAAGAGCCTTGACATGGTGAGTTTTAGTAACATACTGTAACTTCATTCTGAAGAAGACTGGACTCTCATTACTGGAATGAACTTTCCTTGTTTAGCAGGGCATATGCTGACTCACAGCAGCTAGTGATTTGTCTCTTGGTGCCCAGAAAATCACTGAAGAATTCTGCACAAAAAATTTTATAGTTATTATTTTTATATATCTCTTCCTCTTTTACTTAGTGGAGCATGATTCAGAGAGGGCGGAAAAAAAATAATAATGGAAGAATATGACTTTTAAGAGCATGCAGTTTGGGGCAATCTTGGCTGTGGGATTGTTTGTCAATATATCGAAAGTGATTAGATTTCATCCATAATTCCAAATTCCTAAACTGACTGGATATCAGGTTATGGCATCAGTTAAACAATATTTAACTGTCAGTGATCAGGTGAAGATATTGAGTTAATTTGTTTTGTGAGCCTGGAATATACAAATCACAAGGAAAACAGGCACTTAAAAATAGTTTGTCAAATTATGGATGAAGATCAGATGAAAGAAATAAAAAATAGAAACAGAACAGCCTTTGGGACGTCAGTGGGATCCATCAAAGTCTAATCATTATACAACTCTGGCATTTTGCTTCAGCGTAGGGGGTGCCCTGAGCACTTTTGGTTAGTGGCTTGCTGAGTAAATGTCAGTTTAACACTGTTTTCCTGTTTTTGTGAAAAATTCCTGTAGGGTGTCTCATCAGCTAGCCAATTTTATTATTTTCTCACTGCCTCTAGTCAAGCATAAATGTTAGTTCTATATGTAGCTGCTTTCTTACCTTGTTTCCTTTTACCCAGTGACGTCAGAGTTTTTAGCCATTAGAGGTCTATGGTCAGCTGTTCTTGAACCATGAACTACTGGTATCTTTGATGCTTCTTGCAAATTGTATCTCTGCATCCTTGGGTGCATGTCACTGAATTCATTACAGGCAGCACACATGCATGCCATCATGACAGTTGTTTTAAAATGAGGAGTTTCACTTTTAATGTGATCCATGGATAACACAGCCCAGTGAGAACACAGGAAAACAGTTCAGTTGAGATTCTCAGTCATGAGCACTAACAAGATCAAGGAAAAACTTGTGACAGTGTGCTGGGGGATGTTTGTCACTTTTCTGTTTAGTTTGTAGGGTATGTGTCTGACCACAGTTGCTTGCTATGTTTTAAGCTGATCTCCTCATTTAAACATACTTCATGCAAAATAGGGGAAAAAGTATTTTGGATGAGTTTTAGATACTTTATGAAAACATCATCATCTACTATTAAAATAACGTAAGGAACACAGTTCATTAGTCTGATCTAAATGCTTTGTATCTGGTGAATTTGTATGGAAACTTAAAGAACATAATCCCTTCATCATCAGTAGGCACAGTATACTGAGCATTCTTTGTATGTTCATTACTGCTTAATTGCCAATTCATATATAACATTATATATTACACACATAACATGTATATTGAATGAATAATTCCATTAGAAACGATCAAAGCTGGGGAGGAGGGAATCTCATTAACCGACATTGCCATAAAATTATTTCATTTGGGTTTGGAATGGAAAATTTTTCACTGGGTACAGCAGCTTTCTCGGGGATGTGGCATGAAGAGTAGAAAGAGTTGTAGTAAAGCTGTTGGAGGAGATTGGAGAAGTTATGGGCTTTACAAAATTGTTATTTTTATTTCTGCAAGGGACCTTGCTAAGGCAAGGTGCAGGCATGGCCATACTCCAGCTCACATGACCATCCTTTGCGTAGCACCCTGTAAAGCTCTGGGAAAGACTGAACTGCAATGTTCTGGGGCTGTGTCCATCTCTAAGTCATAGCAGGAGCAGAAGGTCTATTTTTTTTTTTTTAGACAAATACTAATTAGCAGTTTGCCTTTTCACAAGAGGTCTGCTCATACAATTCTTCTAATAGTCAGTAGAAGTTAAGATAGAAGTTGCTATGAAATCCTCCAAACACCAGAGAGTGAACCTGTGTTTGTGTGACAGAGCAGTCCTGTGTTTTAATTTGCAGTCTCATGCTTTTACCTGAAGATAACACTCTTAGCATAAGTGAGTAAGTTTTAGGGGGGAAAAAAAGAGGAAATAGCACTTCTTTGAATAACTTTGAGTTAGTTAAAGTCAGCTTCTTATAATTCTTTTATGCTGGGGTTTCTGCACATAAAATATAAATGAAAGAAACTATTAAGATTCTGCCTTTTTTCTGCATCATAATGTGCTGCTATTTTTAAATAATAATCCCTTAGTGCAACACATGGTTCATTTTCATTAAATAAACATTTTAAATGTGTAAAAGCTATTTTCATTAATATATTTAAATAAATCTAACCCAATGAATGTGGCTCTCAATGAATAATTGATATTTGTGTTATCTCCCGTTCCATACAAAGAATTAGTTAAATTAAAATGACATTTTTCCTCATTTGTTTAATTCTTCTTCTCTTTTAAACTTCCATTTATATTCAAGTAATTGAAATACTTTTAGTTGTTGTTCCATTCCCTCTGTTCCTTCTTGTCTCTGAGGCTCAAGTTCTACAAGCTAACAAACCGCATCCAACTACATAAGCCTTGCTTCAACCACTACTGTCTGTACATCCCACTTGCAACTTTCCCTAGTATACCTCCTCTGGAGTATTGCTACTTCATGGTACCAAAATTCGGCAAGCCTGAGCTGTTTGTTAGCATCTGTGGTTCTGTAAAGCTGAACACTGATAGCATGAACTACTGATAGGAGTTCATGGAAAAGCAACTGGAACAGGTTGTACACGTTTGTTCTCATTGTGTTGCTAGACATCCATCAGTCCTCAGTGTGAGCCACTAGTTTTATGCCATTCTGGAGTATTCTCTAAGGCCCTTCACCCTTTGGCATTTGTTTCTGATTTCTACATTGCTTAAATTCCAGGAAAATCTAAATGTCTTCAGTTTCCTTTTCTCAATTGGCTGCTACTGTGTGTAGCTGATGGTTTGCAGATCTCTCCTTGTGTCTCCTCAAATGTCACTTCGTTATCTAGACAAAACTGCTCTTTTCTGGTTGGCCCATGACCCCACTTCTCTCTGGAATATATCAATCAAATCCTAGTCTCTAAATCTCATTTTTCTATGTTTAGCCATTTTGCATGAAATCAATCCTTTATAATATCATACAGCTTTGAAAGGATTTACTGTGTATTGCTTATGTTTTACATGCACAGGCTTTAATCATCTCTTCTTTGCTAACAGTTCTGTTCCAAACATGGAAAGACTGAATATTTTGTTAAGAATGGATATGATTTATTCATCAGAAAAGGAGAACATTCATTCTGGAGAGACTAGAAGCACACTCTTTATCAAGCCAAAGGTGAATCTACTAGGGAATAGCTCTGTCATTCGTTTTGTTGCAGTTGTAGTTAGGTTTGTACCTTGGAATTTAAAACAACAACAACAAAAAAATGTTTCTTTCTCTAGAGATAGCAGCTGCTTGGGATTTTATTTTTCTAGATGCTTCAGTTTAATTTCTGTAAAAGGAATTAAGTCTTCTCAAACTGCTTGAAATCTGCTATTAAGAACAGCTACTTAAGAAAAAACAGTTGTACCATTTTTTCAGAGCCCATCTTGGTAAAAGAGTTACATCCTGCTACCACCTACAGTCACCCAAACGGAATGAAATTGCCTTAACCTTTCCTCATGCTTATTTGCTCTTCTGAACTAGTGCTCCAAAGCAGAGGTGCAAAACAGTCAGCTCCAGCCTGTGCTCTGCTTGATTTCCAAAGCAATTAAGTGGCAAGTTATCAAACCAAGAGAATAAAATAGACGAAGTACAGAGGCGTCATTCGTGATACAATGTAACCAACAGATATGCTACTCCCCAACAACAGAACCCTTAGTGCACAGCCAGCAGTAATAGTTGTTTCAGAAGTGACAGAAGGTGGGAGAGGAAAGGAGGCTTTCGAAGACTAAGATGGTAAATACAGAACCATATTTTTGAAATTCCAGCATTGAGAGGTATGAATAACTGCAGCTTGTTTTCACTTTTGTCTTCCACCCACCACAACTTCTTGGCAGGAAGAAGTTTTCTCAGCCCACGTGGTGACGTTGCTGACTGCCATCAGCAAATGGTGTTCCTTCAGAAGGGGAACAGGTTAGAAGATACAAGTTTCTAAAATAGAGAATATGGTATTTTGGTGACTGAGGAGCTGAATTTCTGCTGAGAAATATCACACAATCCCTGGTGTTCAGCATCTGAGAGTGTTAGGCAATTCATGACAGACTTTGCAGAATCAACTCACGTGAGGAAGGAGAGAGAATGGTGCCCAGTGCTCCTGCAGAGAATACCCCTGAATTGACTTTTTGAACTCAGAGTCCTGCTGTGTGGTGTTGTCTTTGCTGAAAGGCTGTGCCATAAACCCACCACCATTTGCCAGAGATAAAGACATGAAAAAGTCTTCATAGTACACATGTATATGAACCACATAAGATGTCACTTAACAGCTTGTATCTTGCATAAAAGATCTTTAAAAAAGAGCTAATGAAAAGTTTAGTGATTCGTATTCAGGTTGATCATACATAAATGTGTTTTTCATAGCAGAGATGAGAGAGTTCTTTTTCCTTCCCCCTCATCAAATCCAGTTTATAAGCTAGCAGGCAGGCTCAGACTCTGCCTCACTTAAATGTTATGCACTGGGAATGGTCTCCAGTGATATACTTTCCATAAGCATGTCTGAATTTGCTCTCTAGGGTATTGCAGCCTGGCTTCAACCAGGGATTTCACTATTAGTTGAGCCTTGTCTTCTACACACCAATCTTTCATCCTTCCTCTGACAATTTGACACAGATTGTTAAACATTGCCTCATTAATGTAAATGCTTAAATCACCAGAGATCATCATATTCAGTTTCCCTAATAATTTTCTTTGAGCTATTTTTATTAAGTGACTTCTTTTGTCAAAGAATCACAGAATGACTGAGGTGGGGAAGTTCTGGAGATTATCTAGTACAACCCCCTGCTCAAGCAGAGTTACCTACACCAGATTGTTCAGATATGTATCTGATCTGGGTTTGAATATCTCTGAGGATCAAAACTTCATAACCTCTATTGACAACGTGTGCTTTTGTTTACTCATCCTCACATTATGGATTTCTTTCTCACATGTTTAGACAGAATTTCCTGTGTTTCAGTTTGTGCCCTTCACTCCTTGGCCCATCACTGTGCTGTACTGACAGAGTCTGATTGTTCTTCCTCACATTCCCAACCAGGTTTTCCTTGTCTGTTAGTAACAGATCCAAAAGAATGGTTCCCCCTCACTGGCTCCTTGAACACCTGGTCACTTGTATCTCCTCTCAAGATATTGCATGTGAAGATCAGTGATTACGTGAAATGGAGCTGTGTGTGGATTTTCCGTTCTTATCATAGACCCTCAGTGCTTTCTTATTCATACTTCTGTTTGTTCTGTTCCTTCTAAATAATGGAAATTATGAATGTAAGTACTAATTGGAGTTTTCCTGCAAATTTTTTTATAAAAATCATTGCTTCATTTTACTTACCTTCTTGATGCTTTAGATTACTTTAAAATTTCTCATTTACAGAAACCAAAGCTAGCAGAAGGTCTTCCTATTTTTCTGTGTTTTATTAAAAGAAAAATAGAAGAAAAGTGAGGGAGAAGAAAGAAAATTCCAGGAAAAGCCTTCACGCTGGTATTCAGTTTGATATTTTTAATAGATACATTTAAAAGAAAAAATATTTCAGTATTTGTCTCCTTAGTTTAGCTCTGGTCTGTCTTCCCTTGTACTGTACACATAGAAATTGGCAAATAATAGAAATTACCATTCACATAGAAATTACCAAAAGATAAGTAGGTGTGCAGACTACAGAAACAGGAAGAAATGCAACTTTGTGTTTTCTGCTATCATTGCAGTAAATAAGGAAGACTTTTTTGAAAGGCAGAATAAATACTTGAATTTGGTTCACTGAGGAGGTAAATGGATATTGCAAAGATCAGTGACACACCAACTCTGTCTAAATGTACACATAAAATTACACCAAATTATTAGAACTACTATATTGAATTCTCACAGTTTCCACACTAACCTTGCTTTCATGGTTTCTGAATCATCACAGGGAGGGATAGAAGTAGTCTCATTTTGCTTCCGTTCTTCTGTCTGCTCTCCCTTCTGCTTTGCAAAGTGCTGGAACAGATCAGAGATGCAATGTTTAAATTCAAAGTGATCCTGGAAAAGGAGTGGTTGTGCTAGGATGGAACTCAGGGGAGGAGCGGGTCGCCATAGCCCCAAATGCAGCACCCTCTAACTCCTCCAGCATGGGATGAAGAGTGTGTGGGATGTGTGCCAGGTCTCTGGTGAAATCTGCTGGATGGAGAACAGAGATTGGTAAAGAAAGAGAAATAGAAAACTCTAACAGCAGCTTTTGTTAACTCCTAGTTCAAAACCATTCAAAATGTGCTCTTCATGGAGAAAAGCCGAAATGGTTAGTCTGATCTCTGATGCTAGGACAAGCTCTCCTAGAAGAAATCTAAATAAATATGGCAATGTGACTGTGGTCTGTCAGAGAAACAGTCAAAGGCTATTCTTGTATTCCATTTATTTGAAAACAAACAAACATTTTTTCCAACTGTTTGAACCAAACAGATGGTGAAGAAATAAGGCTTAAAATGTAAGCAGGTTGAAGGTGAGACCTTTAATGCAAAAAGGGTCAGAATTTACAGATATTCTGACTTAATTTGTTCTTGCCACAGAACCTCTTCTCTGCAGGCATTTGGGAAACTAAATTAATGAGTACAAAGACATTTAATGCATAGGCTTATCAGCAGATTAAATCAGAATTCTGTCTACTTCTCAATGAGTTATTATACATATGCATATTATCATGCATTTTTAACTGTACACCTACTCAAAATACCATGATGTCCTGAAATAGTAAAAACATAGTTCTGTGATTACGCTTGCCAGGCTCTTAAAAACCCAATTGCAGCCTAGGCTTCAGGGATTACTTTTAAGGAATTTGCTAGTGGAGTAAGTAACAACAACCGGCTGAAAAGGGCTCCAGGTTGCTTCAGTTTACAAAATGCCCAGTGAAACAATGGAGAATGTATTACACAGTGTTTAAGAGTAGTTTGGAGTAACAAAGCTTTGATTAGAAACTAAAGGTGAAAAGAATGATTTCTATAGCCATGACTGTGGGATTGTGCTGGTAAATTTTAGTATAAGTATTTTTTTCCATAAAAACAGGAATTGCAGTAGACAAGGATCATAAATCAAGCATGAAACAAAATACTTTTATTCATCAAATATATAAACAGGGCTAATCAGCTCCTTTAAATTCCCTCTGCTTAATAATTTCAAGGGTGAGATACATTAATTATGATATAAATTGTTACTACTGTATTACTTTTATTCTAGTGTTAATCCTAACACTACACAATATCACTTTTCCTCTTCAGATTTAATGGCTTCTGTAATACCAACATGTGTATGAGGTGCTTGAAACTTGTTTCCTCCAAGGGGAAGACAGACACTTACCCAAACCTCTCTGAAATGATCATAGTGACTCAGTGCAGTAGTGACCAGTAGATGAGAAGCCTTGGACTTGAAAATCACTAGTTTTGTAATTTCTGCATTGCTTTGATCAACTCGCTTCTCTATATTCTATTTTTTTCTGCTAAATTTCTGGTTGTACTTAATCATTTCTTCACATTTTGTCCTTTTAGGACAATGGTTGTGATAAATGTGACTTGTTACACTTATTTTTATTTGCATAATTAAAATTATTTTTATCCATGTACAAAAACTTCAGATATAACCCTACTGAATTACTGGGGAAATAAAAAAAAAAAAAAAAAAAGCTCATAGGAATACTTTTGAAATCCAGTTAAACAACAGACACAGCTTGCACCAAATCCAGCTTGTGCTGTCCCCATCAGCTGTTCAGAAGGTGTGTTTTATTTTTTTGGAAAGACTTGACTGAATACCTTCTAGTCTTACTTTTTGCATGACTTCGTTTAGAAACCCTTGCTATTTACATGTAATTTGGGGCAATCATGTATGGAATGTCTGTGACGTGTAAAATATTTCTTCTACACAGATCTTTGCAAAGATCTTTCTTGAGTTCTCCTCTTGTTTTTTAATTACTGACCCTGATCAGATCATTTTTTCCTCATGCTCCTGACAAGTCTTGCTATTAATTCTTATTTCTTCAGCTAAGATCTTCTCAAAAATAAACTTTTCTCTATTCCTTTTATTTTTTTTATTATTCATTAATTGGTTAGATTTGATGCTTGTAACTTCCACATTTTAACAGCCTTAGTATTAAAATTGGGAATAGAATCAGATCCTGATCCACAGATTTCTGTATAGAATTGTGTTTAGAACTGATGTTCTGAACATTTCCTGTAATTCTCTCTGGTGTAAGGGTAATTGTGATGCCCAGTTGGTCTAATTTATTTCTGTCTAATGTTGGTAGTCCATATCTTAGCATCATGTCTGAATTTTTTTCACCTTCCTTCTGTGTTATAGAAATTAAATATGAAGATAGAGAATAAATATGAAATATTAAAGAATGCCATAATCCTGTGCAACACTAAGCTGAAATAAAGCTTTGTAGGGCCAGACTAGTAGATGATTGATTTTTTTTTTTTTTTAAGACTTTGAAGTACAATTGTATATAAAGTGTGTCAAGGACGAAATAAATAATGCACTCACTCCACTGTTTTTTTTTCGTGTGGAAAATTATATGGCAGGTTCTCTTTGTCAACTGGGTCTATAGTCCTCATGTTCCAATAACAGTTATGGAGAACTTCATAATCAGGTACTCCATGCAGAGCTGTGTTGAAGTCACTACTAGCCATGGATTCTAGCCATTAACACTGGCAGAATGTAAATACATATTGATATACTTATTTATTTACTAAGCGAGTATGAGCATCAAAGACTGAAGATACTGTATACTCTGGGCAAGAGAGGAACATCAGAATATCTCACTGGTGGCAAAAACATGAGGTTAAGAATCACAGACTCCAACAGTTAATATCTATGGATGCTCCTCCTTTGTGTTTTATACCCAAAATCTCAGAGAAGCGTTTCATCAAATGTGATACCAGTTGAGGAAAGCACTGTCTTTCTGCTAACTGTTGAATTAAAAAAATGAAGTCCTCAGCTTGTCTATTTTCCTAAATAGTGCCTCAGATGATATTGTTACAGAATCATAGAATCGTAACATATCCCAAGGTGGAAGGGACACATAATAATTGTCAAGTTCAACTCCTATTCATTCTGCTGGCACCTTCAACCCTATGCTGGCCATTCCTGTCCAAGTGTGTCATCATTTAAAGATTTACTTTCAGCTTTCTAAAGGGAGGTTGTGGCCACACAAGCTTTGTAGTCACAGGTAAAGTATATGCTTATTTTTCTAAATCAGCTTAGAGAAAATTTCAAAGACTGGATCTGACCTGCAAGCCACCAGTTGCATTACGTTTTGGAGTAACTGATGAAAAATAATAAGTTTAACATCAGGTTATCATAGCTAATATATTGCAAATTCCTAATTAGATTAGGACAATGTTTTGGGCTTTGTCATTGCAGTTGTTCCCTTCTTTCTTTATTTCCTTTTGTTTCAGGGAATAAACACCAGTTTTACTTGTTGCTTATCCCATCCTGAAATAGGACAGAGAGGAAGAAACCCCTCAAGAATCCTTTCAGCTCAATATTCTTTCATTCTACTCGTATTAACAGGCTTTCCCATATGGAAGACAAAAAAATTGAGTTTGATAATTAATATGATTTGATGAAATTCCACATGAAAAAGAATAAACTTTTAATATTATCTGAATGGGGAAAAAAAAGAAATTTCTAAGAAGCATGTGAGATATTTGGATAGTGTTGAATGTGATATCAGTTCATATTTCAAATGGAACCTTTATAAGCCAAGACTGTAAACCTTTATAAAATGTCTGTGAGTCAGTATCACAGAACTCTAAAACAGAGCTGTATCCTCTTGCAAAGTTGTTGAATTTATTTTTGTTCCCATGTGCAAATGACAAGTGAGCTTGTAGTGAATTTGCAGTGATTAATTTGACTGGAGAGCTCAGTCATCTGTAGCATTTGCTTGTTCTGGATCAATCTTAAAGAAAGATTGAATATTCACCACACAGTGATATCCAGTGCAGTATGATAGAACTCTCTTGCCTGTGTAATCTTTGGTGTATCCAAAGTTACTGAATAATAAATGCTTATTATGTTTTTACAGAGTTCATTCTTTAAAGCAAATCTGCATATATGTTAGTTATATTAGTTCCATTATATTTTTAATCTTCTTCCTACAAAATAAGACTATATTAAAAAAAGACTATATAAAAGACTAAATAAAAAAACTATATAAAAGAAAATGTTAGTGAAATATCCAGTTTCTCCTTTTGTTAATGACTGATTTTCAAAAATAACTTTCAATTTTCAAAGATCAGATATCTCTTTTTATACTTTAAAAGGAATCTCTGCTTGATAAAACAGAAATTACTAGTCAGGAAAGAGTCATGATGATACTGTGTTTAATTTTTTACTACTTTTTAATTTTACTTATTTTTGATTATTTGTTTAGGAAAAATCATCTCATTTTATCCTGTTGTTTGAAGTGTGAGTGGGGCATATTTCATCTGACTTTACATAAAAATTAGACATCTAACTAGAACCATTCATTTACTTACAGCTTAAGCTATTCATCTAGTCAATCCCATTTAACAGCAGCAAAAAAAAAAGGAAGATTCCTGAGAGAGCAAACTCATCTCGTAATGGGATCAAAGTCAAATAGGATAAATCCTCTTTTCAATATGCCTATCTCTTTTCATTGACAATAGAGGTAGTCTGAATGACTTGCTCTGGTGCTTAACTTCCACATGCTAACATTTGGAGGAAGAAGCTCTCTACAAAGTGAGCCATCATTTGGCATCTGGAGAGTATCTCTGGCTACGTTACAATTTATATTTTTCCCCTTCTATCTCATTTTTTTGTGACAACAAGTGCAGCAGTGCATATACAATTATCTTTTTCCTTTTTCCCATTCTCTAGGCACCCATATTCTTAATTTCTGCTCCTTTTCATGCAGCTAGAGGACAAGACTGCAGTTTTTGTATTCTAGCCTTTTTCTCACCTTAAAATAGTAGATAATTCAAATAATATTTTATTTCTCAAAGTCTAAGCTTAACTGCTTTTTGAAATTGAAAGATCTAAAATGTTTTTCCAATAAAAATGTTCAGTAGCACAACTAGCTTTCTATTAGTTGAAGAGCCAATCTTTGGCCTAGTTACAGAAGTGCAATATTTTACACAACCTTCTGGACTGTATGCTTTACTGCTCTCTAAGTTGCAAAGTAGGTGTCTGCTCATTTCTTTAATTGTTAAAAGTGAAGTTTTATTTATAAAGATTTCTATGTTTTAAAATCTCATACATTGTATTGAGAGTAATGCTTCATTTGAAAATGACTGATTTTATTATGCTATGATTAATACTGCTCTATTTTGGTTTAGAGCAGCATTTGTTATCTTAACTGTAAGTGGTAAAGTCATATATTTCATATACCTTCCTTCTCTCTCTCTCTTTTTAAAATTCATATGGATTTCTTTATTAGTATGAATTCCTGTTCATAAACATAATACATGTTTAGAGTGAGGTGTGGTGAAATATAGGAATGGTAGTGAAGGTCTTTTTTCATCTCTAGATTTTCATTACAGAGATCCATCTTTGTTAGAAGAGCTTTGGAAAGAGCTGCTAAAAGTTCTGTAAATCTTTGCTTACAAAAGTGCATTTGGAACCGTCTCTGGCAAGAAGCACAGCTGAATGGTATTCTGTTACACCCAACCATCTTGAGTTTATTTGGCTATAACCAAGGCAACACTGGTCAAACTAAAATTAGCCACTATATTTCTGCTTGTGTTCCCACCTCCCCCCCCAAACTCCCATATATATGGTCTTTTTGCTCTGCCCACAGGGACTGCTGGACTGGTGAGTGCATTTGTCTTCAAGAGTGGGCGGCCAGCATTCTGGTAAGGTTGCTAATAGAAGGAATTGATTTTGTAGTCAGAGCTAAATGGTACCTTTCTGGCAGCAGACATGCTGAGTCACATCTGCTACTCCTAAGCCTCTAAGCTATTCTCCTGGAAACTCTCCTGTTTGCGGTCTGTTTGCCTCTCAGAGCCCAGGCAGAAACATAATCTTTTTGAACTGTTCATTTCAGTTAGTTTTTCTTGGTACAGAATGCCTTCACTGCCTACTCTGGTACTTGTTTTTGATGGGCTTTGGTTGCCCTGCCCTCAGATCAGCATCTCCACCATATCCAGTATTCTGAGTGGGATGTCAAACACCACTATGAACTCTGTGATGTAATTAATTTAAGACTAGCAGAGCCTACTTGCTTGCTATGCAGCTCTGTGACTCATTGCAGACGCCAGCTGATTTCCCAAACTTATTGGAACTACTTTCTGTAAGAGATACTATTTGTATAAGGTGCTGCTTTCAAAATTTAAAGGGCACAGGAACATAAAAAAGAATGACATTAACTCATCAAAAATACTGAAGCAGCGATTAGTTAGAGAACCCCAAGAGCTGTCCTGAACAGCCAGATCATCCTTCACATGTGCCTCCTGCATGAAAGACAAAAAAAAAAATTTACAGAACTGTGCCACTTAACATGATTTCTGTTCTAAACATTAGATGTTCAATCATGCATTTGCCCTTTATTAGGTAGATGGAGCTGTGAATGAAATTACATGCTCATTAAACTAATCAGATCTTGAAAAAACTCCACTTGACTTAACAAATTACGTGGATCAGTACATAGCTTTATTTTTCTGATGCAAGATGAAGTATAGTACTAAGAAACTGCTGGGTAATTAGCACCTGTTTTTTCTTCCTGTCTGCTCAAAAATTCGGTTCTTTGCCTTATCTCTGTTTTCTTCGTGTAATAGAGCTTCTCTGATCTTCCCAGAGAGATCTGTCAAATTGTTCCATATTCATTTTTTGACACGAATGTCAAATTATTTTTCCCAGAAGTACAATAGTGATACTAAAGGAAAAGAGGCAACTGTAGTCCTCTTGAATTTTTAGTGATGAATAATACGAAGTGACTTCATTCATTATAAGTTAGATTCCAAGTGATACGGGAAATTATTTAGTTTTAAAAAGATCAGTGCAGAATTTCCTGTTATTCCTGTATTATTTCCTCTCTTCTTCAAATGTAATATTATTTAAATGATAGCTTGTTTTTTCATTATATTCAGGAAATATGATTCAGCATTTATGCAGTGTTTTTTCTAAATTGAAGTTGCTGTATACTTCTAGAGAATACAATTTTCAATATTAATCTGTGTCAGTAAAAATTCATGTGGGAAAATAAATACAAATACAAATGTAGAAACCATTCAACTGATTAGACAAAACAGGAAATAAAAATAAAAGACAGTTCATTTAAAATACAGTACTATTTTTGCCTTGACAAAAAATTGATGTTTATGAAAAATTAATTTTCTACAAGTGCTCAGAATCTAAGAGCTCATCTTCATTTTAATCACAGTACAACTTTCATGGTGTCTGATGCCTGTTGTGCATCTGACAAAGTTTTGGTTCTGACCTCTTTGTTTCCTCTGATTAGTCAGTTGTAGACAACAATAATGTCTCCTGAGACTTTTCCAGGCCAAGTAACCCTGGTTTCTTTAGCTTCTCACATGCCATGTGCTCCAGCCCATGACAAGCTTGGTGCACTTCACTGGACTCATTTCAGTAGGTTCATGCCTGGGAGCTCAAATTGGATGCAGCACTCCAGATGTGGTCTCACCAGTGCTGAACAAAGAGGAAGGATCACTTTCTCAGAACTGCTAGCTCCGTGCTTGCTACTACAGTCTGGAAGGTTATTGGCTTTCTTGATTCCAGAGATGCACTGCTCGCTCATGATCATCATGTCCATTAGCACCCTGGGCTGTGCAAGTTTCACACAAATGTTTTCAGAGTCAGTGTTCACTGATGTTGAGATCTGTAGGCATGGCCACATTTTGTTAAGAAGATGACAAAATTAAAACTCTTTGAAACTCTTTGAACCTGTTCTACGAACAGTTATTTCAGAATAGTTTGGGATACTTTTATCACAGACAGAATAATTGCAAACCACACCTCCTATAGAGAATCTTTCAGAGATGAGAGTAGAATTTTTTCTTTGTTTCAGTTGTTAAAATATCAGCATTCCATGAATAGTAGAATAGTAAGGAGATATCTGCATTATAAATACCACAAATGATAAAATTTCCTTAATTTATAAAGCAATGGACTGAGCTAAATTTCTTCTTTTGAGAAAGAATCTTTGTGTACTCTATAAATGCTACTGTAGATTGAGTGAAAATTCACACTGAGATCAGTTTATGCTGTCTTTCCAAGGTGAATAAAAATCAATTGCATTGTGTGCATGAACATATTTCTTTAGAATGACAAATAGACAACTGTGTGATATTAGAACTCTAATATACTGTCATGAACATTTAACTGAATCTTATAATGAAGAGAGAGTACAAAATTTTTAGAGTTTAATGTCAGTAACAGTGGGGTTTATCAGACATTATAAAATCGAAAATCTTCTTTGCATAATGAATGTATGTTTTAGAGTAGTCCTGATAAAGAGGCAAGAACATAGGGTAAAAGAAAAGAACTAAGTTGAGACTACTGAATGAAACTCTTAAATTTTATGAATTCCTGATAATTTTAATCTTCCAATCATCAGTGAACAGGCTCACCTTGAAATTTCTACAAAAGTCTGAGAATATTGCTTTTTATTTTTGTGCTATATGGTTCTGCATCAGGGAAAGATCTGGTGATGTACAAGAAGCTTCTTTTTTTTTCTCTTCAATGTCTACATAAAATCAAAGTCTAGAAGGCTGATCAGATAGATAGTGCAGCTCAATCTGGCAAATATAATGTTTATTTTTAAGAGAGGTAGGAGGTAAACTGGAAATTATGGAAAAATTATCTTAATTTCAATATGAAAATATACACTTTCATAAACATTCAAAAAATTGCAAGATGATGAACAACAACTAATATAGATTTGTCAGGAACAAACTGTAACTTCTGAATTTTCTTCCCTGCTGTTAAGTACTGAGTATACAGGGTAATATGTCTAGAACTCACAATTGTTTTTGAACCATTTTGTGTGACATTTTTTAATACAAAATAAGCAGGTGAAATCTTCATGAGATTGTTAAACTGTTGTAGAAATGGTTAGGAAATCATGTTTAGTAGTCATCAATGGTTCTTTGTTGGGTAGCAATATGTATTGAGTAGCGTTCTGCAGAGATCAGTCTTGTGCCCGGTTCTCATCAATGTTCTCATTAGTGACTTGAATCATTGGGTAGGTAGTCAATGATTAAATAGTGTAGTGTGCTTATTAAATTTCCAATGACATCAAGCTGTGAGGGTCTGTAAATATATATGAGGACAGACTTAAAAAGATCTTGACAAATTAAGGAAATCATTTAAATAAATTGGATGCAATTCAGTAAGGACAAATGCAGAACACTAAGCTTAAATAATCAAAATGAAGCAACTATTTTGCAGATAAGGATCTGAAGCAAACTGAGTGAACTTTTTCCTTAACGTTAGCTATTCAAAACACAGATATCTGTGTCTGAGATATTCACTTTATTATACCGTCATCATATTATTGAGAAGAAATACCTTCTCAGGGAAACTAATGTTTTTAGGTATCTGCTTAAGATACCTTAGAAATGTATATATTTCTGTAATGATTTTCAAAGAACTTCAGGACAGAAGGCTCAGATGTAGATATCCATGCTGTAGATAGACAAAAATAATTGTGTCAAGTTTCCATAGGTTTCTCTTACACAAGTGAGAAGAGTTTTATTTATTTGAAATGTGTTGCCATTATCAAGGATTAAAAATCAGTCACAGAACAGGCAAACCAAGATGTAGTTTTAACAGGGATAAGATTTATCAGGATGTCACCCAGTGAATTAGTTTATTCACTAGCTCTTCTTCCTTTACTGCCCACTGCTGTGCAAATGCAGAATTAACAGAAGGTTTCTGTCCTCAAAATCTTACAGTTCAGGAAAAATGTTATGAACAGTGGATGTTCAAAACATAAGTTGTCAACTCAACGAGTCAAACATTACAGTGGTGCTGTTAAGCCTCTGAAGTCTGGCCAAATTTGTCAAAGCATTTCACACCTCTCTTGCACAGAGCTTATGGCTGGCTGCCTAGAGATCAGCGTGGTTATTTAGATTCTTAGATGTCATGCACATATCATCTTAGCTAGTTCACTGACTTCCACAAAATTCCCTGAAAAGCCTGTCCAAACATTGGCGTAAGAAGCAAGATATCAAGCTACCTGAACACACACAGCACAACTGTGAACAAAACAAAAATGATCACTTTACATACTGTAGGTTATTATGGAAAAAAAAAGCTAGTGACATTTGCATGCTAAAGACACTGATATGAATGATCTTCCTGGCTAGCACTGAGATTTTGGGGTAACAGATTGGTTTATAGAGGACTGCCTTTCTGTAAATTAACGAACTCCAAAGCATAAAAGCCTAGGAATAACAGATGAATCATTGACAGTCTTCAGCTGCACATTATCAACCAAATCTCATTGATTTGGGCTGACTGAACATGTTTCAGCCCTTTTCAATAGAAAGGCTTTATAGGAATGTCATGGTGGCCACTGCTGGCTCCAAACAAACAGATTTTCTTTTAACACAATGTTAAAGGAGTTTCATGCATCTTAAATAAATCTTTATATAGAGTCTCAGAAGTCACTGTAGTATCCAGAAGTGTTCGTGACTGTTTGCTACTCAACAGAAGTTTAACCATTTTACCCAAAATAAAATTAGTAGTGTGTTATAGATATAGCTGAAATGCCCACTTCTTTCCTCTTGTTTTTTTTTTTTTCAAAGTATCATTGCAGCTAGACAGAATCTGTCAGCAGGAGACTGCATTTACTATTTAACCCCAGCAATAAATTGTTTTAAAAAAGAAAATACGGACTTAGCAGAAATGAACAGTGAGAACTGTCAAAAGCACAGGATC
Source organism: Numida meleagris (assembly GCF_002078875.1). NCBI lineage: Eukaryota > Metazoa > Chordata > Aves > Galliformes > Numididae > Numida > Numida meleagris. Next base: position 720,845 of record NW_018363728.1, on the reverse strand, counting down.
TTTTCTTTAATATGTTAGTATTTAGCTTTTGAGGATTTGAGCTTGCACTAAGCAGTCATATGGACCTCGAGCTTGATACCTGCTGTCACTATCTCTGTCAATCATGTGGCAATGTTATTTCCATCAAATTTATTAGAGCCATGTGTCCCTGGACAGTGGCTCTGAGAGCTGAACTGCCAGCAGCCTAAACTGGGAGAAGTTCAGTGACATTTGGATGAGAATGATTCAGTGCCTGCTTCTTGTTGAGAAAGGGGTTAGGAATGAATACATTTATGCATGCAAGGATCTCTGTGCTCAAGGTCTGTAAACGTCAAGAGTCCCTATTTCATAAATGTTCTGTGACACTTCCATTACGAAGTAGAAAGCACAAGGATCTCCACAAACTGATAGGCATCAGCAAATACGCCTCCCAGGGGTGTAGTGAGAGCAACAATAAGCAGAGAAGCTGGATTCCTTGTGTCCTAATGCCTCTTGCCACAGCAAAATTAGGTCTCAGTTAGCTGCTGTGAGGTTCCTCTCTGTTATCCTCTCTCCAACTCACTCCCAGAAGTGTTCTGGGCCCCATCATCTTCCATTGCATCTCTGGAGCCTGCTGTGCCCCATCATTTTCCTTTTGCTCAGGAAAATGTTCTTGATGAACTTGCACTCCTCCCTAGGTAAGTTTTCACCTCATGACTCTCACTCTCTCAAAACTTCTTGGAAATAGCTTTTTCAAGCTGCAGATTATGGTAGTGTGGTGTAAGCATGGATTTTTGCTGACTTTAGTAAGGAGATCTGCCACGGTCTTGGTGAACAATCTTCACAAGTGATAAAAAGCCACGTTTTCTGTCTTTATGTTAAACTGCCAGTGGAATACTTCCTTAAAGATGTTACTTGAGATAAAAGGAAATATTTCACTGCATTAGTATGCAAATTTAGGCCACAAAAATTAAAGCAGCACATCATTTGATGGAGAACTGGAACAAACTGCCCAGGGAGGTTGTGGACTCTTCTTCTCTGGAGATATCCAAGACCTGCCTGGATGCCTACCTGTGCAACCTGCTGAGGGGGCCTTCTTTGGCAGAGGGGTTGGACTCGATGATCTCTAGAGGTCGCTTCCAACCCCTACAATTCTGTGATTCTGTGATCATTAGTATAAGAGAGGGAAATGGTTGAACTACCTGTATAGGTGAGCAAATCTTCAGAATGATTACTTCTTACTGCAGTGATAGCTGAAGAGAATTTCCTAAACCATGGATATGACTGCTCTTGTGGCAGGATCTTGGAATGGGGCATGTACTAGCTCTTGATTGGCCCATTTTATATTCTAATGTACTAAAGTGACATAAAATCAGAGCCTGTTTGCTTGATATATGCATTCCTCTTTGAAAGTAAGTTGCATTTATGTACAAAGGATAGTGATTGCAGAGTTTTTTTAGAGCTGTTGTTTGCATTGGAGCACTTTTTAAAGAAAACCCCATAGGTCTGATTGTTAGCTAAAGTTATCTGTAGTGAGATATCTATCTGCTCATCTTGTATGTGCAGCTCCTATTTCCTTATACTTCTCCAGCCTTAGAGTCTCATCTCCCAGTGGAACCTTATTTCATGCAACTGCAGGGCTCTGTATTATATGTAAAATGTCCTCTGATTTATTAGTGAGGATCCTCTCCTGCATCACAGCCATTTACTCTAGAATATCATTCGCTACTGCTTTGCATAGATGCAGCATAAATATGCCCTTAGAAGAGAACCATTACAGCTTAAACCCTTGATCTCAGATTCTTATTATGCAATCCACCCTCTAACTCACTTGAGGACTTCCTTGATGTTAATTTGCACAATACTTCATTTTGTTAGCTGAATACGCAGCAGATCTCCTATCATTAAACAGAGGCAAATACGTGAAACAAGTTTTTCTGTGGAAAGAATCTTATTTAAATGAGAATATTAAGTTGGGTAAAACAAGGGCTAAGTTTAAATCAGGTCTATTTCTTTGTGGCAGCAAATAATCTGCTGATCAAGGTATAAAAAGGCCTTACTTCTGTCTGTGAATTTGGATAAGTCGTACAATGAGACAATTTTAGAGTGTCCAATACTCTTTTTTTGCCACAGACTTTAGAAGACCATCCTCAACAACAAAACTGTGGTTTTTCAGGTGTCCTAAATATTGCTGCTTGATAAAAGAAATGATGTTTATCCCAATATTAATTAGCCTTAAAAATATTGTTTAACTCAGAGATCAAAGTGGTCCTGCTGGTCATTCATGTTGGGTGGATTTTTGGTGATGCAGCCCACTTAAAATATGACATAAAACCCTTCTCAATCTGCTTCTAAAGCCAAAAGGTGTGTATAAGATATGGACCTTACTTTTGTTAGTCATTACTCAATTCCGAAATAGACTAATATTTAGAGCTTTCCACAGAATCACATAATCCTAGGGGTTGGAAGGAACCTCTAGAGATCACCTAGCCCAACCCTTTGCAATAGAAGGTTTCCTACAGCATGTTACACAGGAAAGCGTCCAAGCAGGTTTTGAGTATCTCCAGAGAAGGAGACACCGTGACCTCTCTGGTCAGTTTGTTTCAGTGCCCTCTCACCCTCACTGTAAAGAAGTTCTTCCTCTTGCTTGTATGGAGCTTCCTGTGTTCCAGTTTTTGCCTGTAGCCCTTTGTCTTGTCACTGTGCATCATCAAAAAGAGCCTAGCCCCATGCAGTTTACTCCCATACTTCAGATACTCATAAGTATTCATAAAATCTCCTCTCAGTCTTCTGATCTCTGGACTGAACTGTCCCAGGTCTCTCAACCTTTCTTTTTATGGGAGGTGCTCCAGACCCCTAATCACTCTCTGTGGTCCTAAAGTGACCATAAGAACATAAGCCCTGTTAGGAAGCATGACCACACTGAAATTACAGTGCTCATTTTGCCAGGCTTGATACCTATTTGATAAGCTTGTCATAATTTTGGTCTAGGTATGTAAATATGTGATTTTCTCATAGGCTTATTTTCATCATTTGTAATTCAAATAATAAAAATATTTTTTGTTATATCTATCTATGTACATCCCACCAAAGTTTGAGGCAATGTTTTATGATTCTTCCTAAAATGTGTTCCTTTTCTTAAGACTTCTGGTTGGTGAAAACAGATTGGTGATATTCATACACCAATTTTGCACAAAATCATCTGCTACTCTTTGTTCAAAGTGTAATGTGCTCATTTGGACTTTTAGTTCTACTTTCACAGTGCAATTTTTTTCTTATTTAACAGACAGCACACAGTGTGCATGTGCTGTGGTGGTCACTAAAAACTTCTCCATGTTTGAGAGTTGTGACAGTAGTCTGGCTAATCCACTTACCATCCCTGGGCTATTCACTTTCCAACTTACTTTCTAAGAAGCATCTCTGACTGAGTTCAGTTCTAATGTTGACACATTTTCCAAATAAAAAGCTGTAGTCATTTAGATATTTCACTGAAAAATCCATCTTGTCCACTTAGAAGAATCACATTTCTGTGTCTAACTTTCTTTGCTCTCAATGAGTTACTAAACTAAGAGATCTGAGATCTATCAACACTTTGCATAAATATTGTTACAGGAAATGATAAACTGAATTTTCTCCCAAGCTGTCATTTTTCCTCCTTCATCTTTGTTCTATTTTTATCTATCTCATTAGTGTAGCAACCTTCATATAATGTCTCTGCTATAAACTATGTAAGATCCTGTATTTGACGTTCAACTAAGATGTTGGATAGAATGCACTCTGCTCCTGCATTCAACTGAAAAACACAAAAGGAGATCTGCATCACATCATTGTTTTACCCCAAATTAGAAACAAAACAATATTCAATGTTTAATATCCATGGACTGATCTGGCCTCATAATGAATGATTTAGTAGGCATCTGTCACGTTAGCCTATGGGCCAGAATGATTTTTGTTTGTTTGTTTAATTCTGCACGAAATATAGTGGCTCTGCAGATAGCAAGGATGTTCTTTGGCAAGATTTTAAACAGTGCAGCCAGAAGCTTGTTATCTATCTTTAATACTGGAAGGATATGACATTAATCATTTTTTAGCAAATCTCTGTTTCATGTCTAAGCATGAAAGTTTTACTCTTCCTGGTAGCTGCTCTAATTGCCTGGCTGAACACAGCAAATATATAGCCCAAGGATTAGTAACCATTCACAGTAACCCCTCTTTCCACAGCTTTGAATTACTCAGTGGTTGAACACACTAAATTTAAATGGCCAGATACTGTTCCCATTTAATGGACATTTTTAGCCTGGCTTCCTAAAGAAATCGGATGTAAATGAACATATTTTCTCACTGGCCACTAGTGCTACTTCTTTCCCTAATAACTTTTTAAAGCAATTTTGGCCATTCTCAGTTACGTATGTCAGTATCTAGATATCTCAAAACCATTCAGTTGTTTTGATTTCTGTGTAAGTAGATGGCTATAATAGATCTTTATCCTTTCTTTTTTTCTGGCTGCCAGATGCAGAGAAAGAGAGGATCTGAAGATCCAAATAAAAACTAATATGAGCCACTCAGCCAACCTCCAAACTTTGCTGATGCACTCCTGGCAGACCAAACATGGGCAGAGATTGAAGGAACAAGTGGGTGGTTCAGGTGGGTCACAGATGAAAGGAGAAAGGTTTCAGGGAGGGTTGCAGCTGAAAAATGTGAGGACACCAAGAAAACTGTGTGTGTTTGTGGAAAGATAAGAGTACAGGTTGAAATGGTAAAGGGAATCTAAGAACAATGTAGAAAGATTAAGGGTAATATCCTTACCACAGTGAAAGACATGGGACGCATCTGGATGTTGGAGTGGAAGAAGAAAACTAGGAATAGGGAATGAACATATATCCCTTGGATTGTTTGGTCCTGTTGCTTATAAAAACAAACAAAAGAAAACAAGCAAACAAAAATCCAAAACCATTCACTTCTGTTTACCATGACTTAAAAGTTTTGAAACAACTCCAAGAAAATACTTTTTGAACTTCAGTGAAAGTGATTTTTATCTTAACTTATGGAAAACTGTGTTACTTTCTCCGTAAAGTTTCCTAAGTTGGAAAATCACGTGTATTATTTTTCCTCTTACATCAGCCTGGAAATGAAAGATGGATTTTTTTTCTGCCAGAAAGAGGAACATCTCATAGGCTACATTAAGAAAAATGGCCGTATTTTTAAACTCATTTCTATTTTTGTTTCCTTACTCAAACTTCACTAGCCTTAGGGATAACTGTTATTCTACATTTTCTCCTATTTACAGCTGGAACACTGTAAAAGCAATAATTTAGGATATTGTCAAAGATGCTACAAAGGTCATGTTTTGAACAAAAAGATAAAAAGCTCTAGCTTTTCACCTGTTTATTTTCCAAGTTACTCAGAGTTATCTCCTGTTCTACTTGCTAATATTTTGTGATATGCTGTTAAGGAGGATACCAATACTGGGGAGATACCAGTATGAGAAAATCATTTTTATTCCTAGCAATTCTCTTGAATTCAGTAGTAAGAGATTCAACAGTGGGACACCCAAACCATATGCTGCTTCTCTTCCAGGACTGCTTGCCTATCTTCTGCAGCAATGAGAAGCCATCAAATTTTCTGCATTTAATGGAGTTCATAAAGAGAATATATAACTTATTCTCATGCACAGTCTAAAGGAAGTTAGGTCTTGTTTCCCTCTGTTCTCTCTGTCAGTATTTTATGTTTTGTATAAGTGACTGTTTATTTCTTCTTAAATTTGCTTTTTCATGTTTTCTTTTTTCTTCCTCTGAGTAGCAAGGGCCAAGTGCTCCCAGAGGGCTGGTGAACCAGGAATTGTAGTTTCCTGTAGTTTCCACATGTGGGGGCAGAAACCAGAGCTGGGACCTTCAACAGCCCCAGACATATAAGGAGGTGAACCTGGGAGGAGGCCCAGTCATGGGCTCCAGTCCCAGGAGATGTTGCTGGAGATAGGTCAGGTGACAAGACCAAAGCACATTTCCAAGGAGTCCATCCAGAGAACAATTACCTGCAGTGTGTGCCAAAATCCATCTAGAAGTGTCAGGATTGAAGCTGGAGACCTGACAGCCTAAGGCTGGTCTGAAACACTGAAATTCATTGAGAGCGCAGTCCTTCCCATCATCAAGGTCATTAACAAAGACACTGATCAGTATATTCTCCACTCTCCACCTCTGAGGAATACCTATATATTTTTCTTCTCAGACTGGAAATTTTTAAGTTCTTTTTTTTTTTAACTTAAAACAAAAATTGAAACCAAAGAGGCTGATCTGAGGCCACAGAGGCCATCTAGCTAGATACCTCGTTAGCCCACAGCCAGCTTCAAGTATTTTGGCCTGCAGGGAAAATACAAGTCTAATTAGGAAATTCTTTTTGGAATTATTTCTTTTATAGCTAGATTGGAAAATAAATTATATTCATGACCTGTGTTAATTTCTCATTTATGTCTAACATGCCTCAGTCACTATTCTGATGCTCTTTCCAGCTCTCTTTCTAGCACTAGTTAAAAAAATTATTTTGATTTTTTGATGATCAATTGAATATTCCACTGACTACTACCATCCAAATTTGATTTTAATAGCACCTCAATTGGGCTGAAATATAGTTGATACTAAATAAACTTAATATTATTTGCTCTTTAATAGTAAAATGTGAAACAATTCAAGAAAGATCCAGCTTTATTTCAATAACATATATTTGTATTTACATAATAAACCTTGTTTAAATATCATGTTCTAGCCACAGTTATATAGACTGCTGAGCTATAAACTTATGAGAAAGTAAATGATAAGCTTAGGGAGCTGGGGATTTTAGTGCCATTTTAGCAGTCCTGAAGTCTGAGAGCAGGTGGGATGGGTATGATTTGAACTTTCTCTGGTTATGCAGGAACAATTTCCCAGCACTGCAGATACATTTTTCTTTCTCTTGAGTAACTGCGTGTTCTTTAAGGAGTTTCTTAATTCTTTTCCAGCTAATGAAAATGCAGTCATCACATTTCATCTTATTAAAGCTTACACTGCTCTCCCTCCTCTACGTTACTACGCCTAGTTCTCTGAGTTATTTACAAAATGAGATAAAATGGTTATACTATTAGATTAATTTTTAAATGAAACAAAAAAACCCAGCAATCCAAAACTTTAAAAGTTAAAAAAAATAATAAAATAAAACCCACATTTGATTTTGAAAGCCTTTGCACAAAATCACTGAACCCTTCATGCCCAGAAGGAAAACTGCCAACATAAACATATTCATAGAAGGACTCACAGAGCAGATTTTATTAATTCTAAATAACAGCTTGAGATTAACTTTAAAAAAAAAATCAGTTTGTGCCATTAGATTGTATAGGACATTGCAACTGCATTGAAATACTATTTGTATTCTAGTGCTATTTCCATGAATGTATTTTATCATATTTCTATTGCTTTTTGTGTAAAATTAGTAAAGTTAACTAATTAGTAGTTTTTGCCAGTGCTACTGTGACTCATGACAACAATGTGAGTCAGAACTTCTCAAGTTATTTCTATAAAGGGCATCCATCCTGTCCCAAGACCCACACTCCCAAAGTTATAAATTAGTAAAAACAGAATTGGATTAACCTTAGACTAACTCCCAAAGATTGTTATATCTTCTCTTGCAGCTGAGAGAAATCTCTATCAAAATGTCTCTGATAGAGAAATGTCACTATGAAGCAATGAGCAAGTTTACAAACAGTACTTATTCGACAACTGCCATACTCAGTAAAACTCAAAGACTTTTCATCTACTGTTTTTAACAGAAGGCTATTCTAGACACTTCCAGAGAATAATCAGCTCCTATAAATTAACCTCCATCATCTTATTTATTAGTAAGATATTGGTCTGAGCCCTGAAGACAGTTTTAATATCTCTTCTGGAATATAATCTTAGCAATAGCAATTGTAAGTCTGGAATTATTGCTATCTGCATAAGTGCACAGTTTCTTTTTAACTCTTGCATTTTTTTCCTTTCAATGTTTTCTTTGACAATAAGTCATGCAGTCCAGTTTTGGGTGCCAAGAGAAAGTATTCACCTTTACTGCTTTTAAGCATGTTATCTCTTAATTTTGTAGTGTTATTTTCTATTTCTATGTTATAATTCAGGATCAAGAGTAATTCCCAACATACATTTGTAACATTCAGTATCTTATCCATAGATGGCTCTTTGAATAAATACCCTTCAAACAATTGGATTGGTCTAGACAATCACAAGAGTAAGCAAAGGATTTATCTTTCACCAAGTTTTCCAGATATGGGAGTGGGCACTGTCAAAATTGACAGTTGTAGTTTGCAGCACCATGATTACAAGCAACCCTTCCACAGGTCACTTTTCCTTGACTCACATGTTTTCACAATCAAAGACATGCCCTTTCAAATAGGACACTTAAAGTTTAGATCATTCTGTAAACTAAGGACCCTTTTGTTCACTGTTCTATCTAGCTGATGAGATGTTTATCCTGCTCTTCATGACGACATTTTAAAATACACCTGTAGTACAATTCATGTCCTTAAGGAGTATTTTAAGAAGTTTGTGGGTAGAAAGTACCATATGTGCAAATCACTGCACTGAATTAAGAAGATTCTTATTGAAGATTCATTTGAGTCTTTTGAACTGAGAAAATATTTGTGGGTTTTGTTCTGAAACTTACTAAATTGCCTTCATTATATTTCTGCAGCTAACACAGATGTCTTTTGATATTATGCTATTCATCTTTTATTAATTATCTACTTAGACATATGAACAGACCATTTGAAAATTATAAGCATTAGTGAGCCAAACATCTCTGTACTGGATATACTTGTAAACTTCCTCTTAAAAAAAATGTCCCTCATTAAAAGAAAATATTCAAGTATTGAGACAATATCCACTGTAATCATAAAGAGCCTAGAGTTGATAACTTATTTTTTCCAACAGAAATCTATGTTGTAGGTTTTTATATCTTGATGTTGCAAATTTATTTGTCTTTTATGCAGAAATTTATTGATGGCTCTACTTAGCAGCAAAATTTTAATCATATTCAAAACAATTAAAACACACCACAAAATAGATCTAAGTGGTTTTTCACATGAGGTAGGTTCTTCAACTATAGGTTAGATATGCTACATCTGGAAGTCATTTCTGTATCATAAAGATTTGAGACAACATTTTGTGAGATTTGCAGAGCAATATAACAGGACCAATAACCATCTGAATCCACACTTTCAGAGCTCCTGAAGCTGGTTAATGAAACTTCTGAAAACCCCACGTGCTTTGCTAATAGAAAACAGTCTCTACTCCACCTCCAGCCCATTGTCCCCCACAAAAATAAAAAAACCCATGTTGCTAGAAAACCCCTCTCTATGGAAGAGAAAAATCCCATCTGATGTTTTAACCATTGCTCCTCAATCACAAACAACTTTCTTTGTCTTAAATCCCATTTGTTCATAGGGAGGAAGAAGTTAAGCCAACTTTACTCAAAGCTGGTGCATAGTTGGGACCTATAAATCGTATGAGCCTGCTCAAGAAAACAAGCTGTGTTTGAGAGAAAATAAATGGTGCTTACCTATTTGTGCCCTGGGAAAGGGTTTGACACCTTGCTTGCACATTTTGTAAAAAGTTCTCTCCTGATTGTTTTGAATTGCTCTGTCCTAAGGCTGTCTTGCAAATTCAGGGTAACTGGCAATTTGGCACTTGTGCATTACCTGAGGGCATATGCAAGTGAGCATGGTGAATAACATCAAGTGTGCTGTGATTCACAGTGGCAGGTGATACCAAGTGAGATTACTCAAATCTTGGAAGTATGAAGATGGAAGGAAAGAAAGCTCCACCTTATGTGGCAGCCTCCTCTACTGGTTAAGTTCCTGGGGGAGAGCTCTCAGCCTCAAAAGCGTTGGATCAGCTAGAGGTGCAGATGGGGTAGAGGGCGCAAGGTAGAGGACAACTGGCAAGGAGAATGTGAGGAACTACTTTATATACCCCCAAATCTCACTGAATCTACACTTATCTTGCAAAACAATTTGTTAAAATCCAAATGTCTGCTGGCAAATTGACACTTCTAGTTTTGAGAGTAACATATATGTTACTTACATCTGGTGGACGAGAAGCTGGACATGAGCCAGCAGTGTGTGCTGGCAGCCCGGAGGGCCAACTATGTTCTGGGCTGCTTTAAAAGAGGAGTGGTCAGCAGGGAGAGGGAGGTGGTGGTCCCCCTCTACTCGGCTCTTGTGAGGTGCCATCTGGAGTACTGTGTCCAGGCCTGGGGTCCCCAGCATAAGAAGGACGTGGAGCTCTTGGAACGAGTGCAGAGGAGGGCGACCAAGATGATCATAGGGCTGGAGCACCTCTCCTATGAGGAAAGGTTGAGGGAACTGGGCTTGTTTAGTTTGGAGAAAAGAAGGCTCCGGGGAGACCTCATTGTGGCCTTCCAATACTTGAAGGGAGCGTATAAACAGGAGAGGGATCGATTGTTTTTGAGGGTGGATAGCGATAGGACAAGGGGGAATGGTTTTAAGCTGAGACGGGAGATTTAGGTTAGATATTAGGAGGAAGTTTTTCACACAGAGGGTGGTGACGCACTGGAACATGTTGCCCAGGGAGGTTGTGGATGCCCTGTCCCTGGAGGTATTCAAGGCCAGACTGGATGTGGCTCTGGGCAGCCCGGTCTAGTGTTGGCGACCCTGCACTTGGCAGGGGGGTTGAGACTCGATGATCTTTGAGGACCTTTTCAACCCAAGCCATTCTATGATTCTATGGTTCTATGATATATGGTGACAAGATCAGGGTTCCTCATCAGTAGAAAGATAGGCCTGCTTAAGTGACAGGCTGGAGCAACTAGACATGTTGCCTAAGGGTCTAGAAGTACTAGACAAGTAGTAGCTAGATGAGGAGTAAAGTTAAGCATACTAAGCAGAGACAAAGAAGGAGAAAAAGAGATAACAGCAAGCAATGACAGAAAGAGATGTTTTTTCCCATGTGTCCATGCAGAAAAGTACAAAAAATCTGAGGGTCTCCCTATCTCTTGACTGAATATCTGTCTTTTTCAGTACCATTTTTTTCATGTGTATGCTAGTAACAAAAGTAACCTTAGGTATGTAATAACATATAATGTGATGTGTGTAATTTGAGTAGACAGTGATGAGATTACACGAGTGTAGCTCCGATTTCTTTCAGAGCTAAATAGTATTTGGTTTACTAGCCTATGCCTTCACAATGGGATGTGTACTGAGTTGTTTAAGGAGTGCTGTATTTTACTTGCAAGTACTCTGCTTCTCAGATCTGTTTTTCCTTGATGGCCCACACGTCCTTGGTGAACTGCTACGTCAAACTTGAACAATATTTGAAGGCAGCACCCCTCTTCTCCAAATTCACATATTTGGTCATGAAGAGGTACCAGATCCTTCCTCATGTCATGTATTCTGCTGCCATCATGTGGTTATTTCTTTTCATTCACACCAGGATTTAGGAAAAAATAAGCCATAGTTTTTGTACCATCTGTATATTGCAGGTACCACCCTCTGTCCCAAAACCCCGTAGAAGTTTGCTTATAAGACTGCACTATTTATTTTCTAATAATTTCCATAGTTATTGATAAATGAAACATCTGGCCCACATTTGTATAATAAATACTTTAGAATCCCTCTGTTGGAAGGGGAAAGATATTGGACCAAAAAATGCAGGATTTTGCATGTGTAGTTGACAGTGAGTGCACGTGGTGTTTTAAAGTTTACTAGGCAACTTTGTTCGCACAGTACTTCCCAGTGATTGACATAAAAGGAACTGTTCATAATGTTTTCTACATGGCTTGAGCCCTTGATGTTCCTCAGAGAAATTCTATTTTTTCCATATACTCTGTCTGACATTGATAACCATCTATTCAAGAGGCCCCCTAGATTATTGTTATTATTATTTACCTTGAATTACCTGTTTGGAGACAGGAAGTAATTTCTTTTCTCTGTACCTTTTCATAAGGTTTTAGTTTCAAAGGTCTTATGTGAACAAGTAGAATGTGTGATCAAGGTAGAAAACTCCTTGTATCCTCTTGGGTGAATTACATAACTTATAATCAGACTTACTGTGTTTGAAAAATCTACATTAGTATTTTCCTTTCAATTTTTGAATCTCTTTTCTGCTTGTTTTTTTCCTTACTTGACCAGGATGAAGTGGAAGTATAAGAGTTTTAGCAACTGAAACAAATGGGCAAGTATTGCATTTGTTGTTAGTCTAACTGATGATCCTTCTCCATGTACACATATGTCTAAGCAACGCAGCAAGCTTTGCATTATCTAGCATGCGTAGTCACCACCTTACTGAACCAGCTTAATCCGTAAAGCCTTTTAAACACGTTGCTTTCTGTCTCTCTCTTTTGAACTGACCACTGTGCTCTCATTAGTTCAGCCAAGTAGTCTGACAGAATGTTTGGGAGATTATTTTGTGTTTAACTTCTCCAAAGATAAAGAATTTATCCTCAAGGTGTAGCAGCTTTATTAAAGGGGGGAAAAAACATCTACATTTCTGTAGTTGTCAGATTTTTGGCTTCAACATCAAATGCAACATTTTATTAACAAAATCTTCCCAAAACCTGTTGCTTTTATTACCTAACACATTAGTTTTGAAGAGATGAATGGTAATGGTTTAAGCAGATGTTAAGATACATAATGCTGTGTTAAGAGCAATACTGCATGTGAATGAACATTAATGAAGTGCACATTAACAGAATTAATAGAAATCCAAGCCTCTGCCTAGCATACTTGGGCATGCTGTAGTGCTTAAATTTTAACTTATGAATATGCACAAGTTCTGAAAAGTCTGCTGTTCTATCTGCCCAGAAGCATTGCTCTCCTGGTGGAGCTGAGCACTGCAGCACCTACCTCATGCCTAGCACCATCTGGGATTTGCAAACTGCCTGATGCTCCTCAGGAGCATTGAATTCAGTACAGATCTAGAGATGGGGAAGATGCTTTTAATAATATGCTAAGTAGAACTTTATAATCCTTACACATTTACATTTTGTATATTAAGATATAATACCTTGTTGCTTTACTCAGTTTGAAATGTTTGCCATGATATAAGCATAGTAAATGCTACAAAGTTGAGATGCCTTTTTTCTGTTATTGCAGCACAACTCTTTTCCTCTTATTTGCTTAGAACTGCTTCAAATACTTGGAGAAGAAGTTTTCCGCATTTTATGTTATCTTAGGTAAGAACTTGTTCTAAAAGTTAAATTCCACAAGTCTGTTTGTGTACATACTTGTGCATGAGCCTCATGCACAGAAAGGATTTGTCAATTTATTGTCAGAAATAGTCAAGATATAATTCAAAAACATCTGAAGAAATTTTATTATTTGATATCTTCATAATTTCAGCTTGAAGTCTAAAGCTTAGCAAGAAAGATGAAAGTTAACCTGTCAGAATTAGTACTAAGACTGTCTGTATACATGCACAGTAGAATGGGAATGGTGTCCACTGACAAAGGAGAGTTTTGGCTTTTTCTGATCAGTTTAGAGTGGCTGTAAGCATTGACTGCTCCAGGAAAGATTTTTAAATTCTATGAGAATAAACAGGAATAAGAAAGAGGAATAAACATGGTAAAAAAAATTGAATTATACACATCTACAGCTTTTAGACACCTTTAATAATACTTGCAAAAAGTAGAGATCATCTTGTCTTTTCAGTGATGCTGATTCTCACTGACATAATGGCCAAGCTTTAACAGGAGAAGAGCAGTCTAGGTGGTCACCATAAACTGTTAGAGTCTGCAGCAGCAGAGAAATTCTTGTGCTTTGGCCAGAATTACAAGCATGTCACAGCAATCCTTTATATGACAGTATAAAAACCAAAGGGGCAGGGAATTAAGTCGTTAGTTTTTTAAGCCTCTGTTTAGAAACAGATATCTTAAATTATTGCTAGCCTTTATCCTGTTTTGTTTTGTTTGCAAGTACTTCATTTGCTGTGCTGAATCTCCTTTCTGGTTAGTAAAAAAAAAAAATGTAATGTTCATTTGTATAAATAATTTAGCTTTCTGCTAGGAATCAAATTTGAAGAGGAATAAGATGGGAATTTTCCAGACTACAGCTTTTTAAAATCACTGTGTCTAGATAAATCACACACAGATGCTGTGATTACCTCAACTGTGGTATATTAATTTTCCAGATAGATACTGACACTGGCAACACAGTGTTATGATATTTTTCTGTCTTGGTCATAACTGCTTATGCATATTTCTTTCTAGGATAACTAACGCAAACATAAACATTCCCTCCTATTTTTTTTTATTACTAAGTATCTAGGGAAGGCTAATTTTTCTGGAGATGAAAAGGTTCTCTTTATTATGATCAGAGTTAAACAGAAAAGAGGTGAAAAGCATTTTAAAATAAAAATGTGGAGGGGAAGTTGAAGTGCAATGTATCACTGTGTTTGAGCAGGAAAACATCCCACAATAATAGTAAAGACGCTTAAAACTTCAGTGAAAAAATGTTAGGCTAATTTTAAGATTTTTATGTAAGAAGTCATATATGATGTGAGAAAAACAGTATGCCTAATGATCAGAAGAAGATCTCAGCAACTGAAATAATAATGTACAGAGTAGGAGACGGAAAAGAAATCCTCTAATGAGGATTGTATTTGCACAAAAGAATACAAATTTCACCCAATTTTTTTGTCACAGGTAAAAAATCAAATATTAATTGAGCTAGACTACGAGATTGCTTTGTGTTTTCCTTGCTGTTTTCAGTGACAGATAAGGGAAATGGAGCACAGGGAGGCAGGCTGCACATCGACAAGATCTGGGCTACCTTAGAAGTAAAATATGTCAAGAGAAGTCTCTACAGGATGATATCTGTGCATGCAGGTGCCTAAAGCTTCTGTTACATTCAGTGTAGATTTAGTGCACAGTCAATGTCAGGACAACTCACCACAGAGATCCAAATTGCTCTGAATTCACAAGGGGCAGAATTCAGCTGCTAAATGCTGGTTGCCATTTTAAGCATTCTTGCAAGGACACCTACAGATCTTTGACAAATGGAGAGATGAATTTTCAGGGCATTCTGAATAGCTCACTAAGATATAACGGTGTCCTATTGAGAACCGTGCTTAAATCACAGAGTCCTCATAAAACTCTCCTTCACTGCCATGTTCAATTTAGGTTTCTCCATGTGTACCAGAAGAAGAGAGATTATAAAAACATTATGACCAGACATAGATAAGTCCTGGAACAATAAACATGAAATTAAAAGAGCTCCATAAGATTATTAGACTAATTCCAGTCTGCACAGGAAAGAATGCCAGCCTTGCGTGGCTGAGGCAGCGCATTGTCTCTGCAAACACATTGTGAAACACAGCTCTCTGTGCACTGGAGGCCTACAAGAAAAGCCTGTCCTCATTGCACTGTTTGCAAAGTTCTCTAAGTTCATGTTACAAATGGTGAGCCTCCACTTAAAAATTAGCATATTATATAAATCATGCTCTATTATAGGGGTGTATTCCCACTCCATAACCAGCACAATGAAAATAGAACGGGAAAAAAGAACTGTATGACTGTTTTATTTACGTAAAGAAGTGTCATTAAAATTCTTTTGATTTTCCTGGAGGCATTTTTTTTTATATTAGTAGGAATGCAGATCTGGCCTAATTTCCTAACTGAAAATTAATGAGGATTGAAGATATTTAAATTACAGTCAGTGAACTCATATATTTAGAAAAGAGAATATCTTTGGTGAAAGTGATGTATGAGGAAAAACACTGCAGTGGAGTTGGAAAAAAGAACTTTTTGTGTATTGGTTGTAGGTCAGTTTTCTACATATAGTGTTAAGATATTTACTTGGAGCAGCATGCTAATCAGAACTGCCACAGACAGTAAGCTGTACACTTTGCTTCTTCGGTAGTGCACTGGACCTAATTACATCTCCACAGAAGGAAAAGCACCATGCCCGATAGGGTGTGGTGTGCAGCTGAAATGCCCATGTAACAGCTGCAGTGAGTGCAGCTGCACACAGGTACAGGCCCCATGTCTGCTAGCACTGATGTTCCCAGGTTTTCAGGGCTCCGTAGGTAAGCACTGTGGAAATGTGCTGCTCAGCCACTCTACTATATTTTGTACTGCCTCTACACTCTTTCCTTAGTACATGTTCTTGAACCTACCAGAATCTCTGGCTTTAAAAAAAAATAATTGAGATTTTTCTGTGTCTTCCCTTCTTCTTTACAGTTTGTAAAATCCGCCTTTACAGGTAGATTTCTTGATAATTTACAACCTTCAATATTTGAAGTTGTAGATCTGTAACTTTTCACGAAAAGTTCCATTTTATGATATAAATCAGCAATTCCATAAAGAAAGCCTAAACTCTTGACAAAAAAAGGCTGTAATACTGATTTTGATGATTCATTTCAGTTGCTAACTTTATTCATTTAATTTCTAAATCACATCAGTCCAAATATGTATTTCTCCAAGATATTTATGTCTCTAGTGCTCCAGAGAATTACCTTGCTGACAGCAAGTCCATCCAATATCTTATCATTACATTCTTTTTACAACATAATTACTACATTCTTTAAAATGCACTGCAGAAAGACCGGGTCGGAAAGAAATGGAGTGATGACAGAAAAGGAAAGTTGGAAAGTTTTATTGTGTATGCAACAAATAGTATTGTGTTCACTTGCACTTAGCTTTGATTTCTCCACTACAATAATGGGGACTGTAGAAATGAGAAATTAAAGAAACCTTTTTCTGGATAAATTTTTGCCTGTACTATACTTCAGTAGAGAGATTCAGGAGAGGTATTACCAAAATGGATTCTGTGGAAGCCCCATATAAGAAAAAGTCAAGGTTTAAACTGTATAAAAGTTAGAGCACAAGCTACAGATTAGAACTGATGTTCTTCATGCTCTGTGCACAGAAATTCCTTCATGCTCTGAAAGGTCCTCAGTTAGCCTAGAGTTTTCTTATTTTTGAGCAAGAAAAATAAATATTCACTTTTCTAAATGTTCTCTATGTCAAAAGCACGAAGTCAAATATTCAAGCTTTATACAGAGAAGTGGCAAAGCAGTTTTGCACACCTATTGTATATTGCTCTGTCCTTCACCTGGCAGTTTAGGAGCAGGGCTTTCTCTTCCCATTTCTTATTAGCTAAGGGAAAGAATAACTACAGAGTTAAGTTGGATGTAAGAGCTAGTTGCCCAGAGATGTTCTGCTTAAGCTTGGGAAATCTTCATAACAAAACACAACAGACTGTGGTGATAATTTCCCTGAGGGCTAGAAGCCAGCCTCAGATATGGGAGCTTCTACCCAAGGATCTTGAGGCTCAATCTGAAGTAATGTGTCCAGACCCAGGGCCCCCAGCACAAGAAAGATGTGGAAAAGGTCCAGAGGATGGCCATGAAGATGATGATCAGAGGGCTGGAATGCCTCTCCTAAGAAGAAAGGTTGAGGGAGCTGGGCTTGTTCAGTCTGGAGAAAGCATCATTATGGCCTCCTTGTACTTAAAGGGAATTTATAAACAGGAAGGAAGACAACTTTTTACACAGGGAGATAGTGATAGGATGAGGGGGAGTTTTAAAATTAAAGAAGTAAGATATGAGTTGGATGTCAGGTGGAATTTTTTTCACTGGGGGAGATGGTGAGGCACTGGAATGGGCTGCCAAGAGAAACTGTGGATTCCCCATCCCTGTAGGTGCTCAAGGTCAGGCTGGATGGGGACCTGGGCAGCCTAATCTAGTGCCTGATCTAATGGCTGGCAACCTTGCCCACGGCAGGGGGGTTGGAACTTGCTGATCTTTGAAGTCCCTTCCAACCCAAGACACCCTGTGATCTTGATGTCTGTGACTTCTTTTTCCTTGCAACCCTGTGCTTTGAGGCAGTTCTTCAAAGAGATATTTGATGGAAACAGGGAGGATAGTAACAAAGCTGAATTAATTCCAGTAGGAAAATAAAGCCCCATGAGTTAGATGAGGTGACTCTGGCAAGATTAAAAGAAAAGAAAACCCTTCCATCCTTTCCTACAAAATTCCAGCTCATGTATTCTGAGGATTTAATGGAAGTCCTGCCAAAGACTGCAAGGCGTGAGTGAATGAACACTCACTGGGTGTACACTCTGAATTAACGACTTTTCCTAATGTTGCCATGAGGCACTGTGTTATTTACCATTCCTGTGGAGGTATGATGCTTCTTCAGTACATGGGAATGGAGCAGATGTTTTCCTGAGGTCAAAATTTCCTTTACTCCAATGTATTGCTTTGGTATTTGTCTGGTTCCTAAAAAAAGTATAGTACAACAACACAGTACTGGCAGATGAGAAGGCTGTTTCTTTGAAAGCATTCAGGGAAGCTGACAAAGTTCCTCAGTGTTCAGGAGTGAACTTTCATTAATTAACTATGATCTTTGTTACTGATGGCGCAAAGATTATGTGTATATATCAAAAATAGAATAGTAAATATTTTTTTTTTACTAACACATAGTCAACCTACTTATGTCAGTATACCAGGTACAAAAAGAAAAAAATTAAACTCTTCCGAAGAATATCTTTCAAAACTTGGTCTTTAATCCCATCTGGTTCATACAAACTTTCTTTGTGTCAAGTGCAGAGCTTAGCTGGTATCCTCTGTCAGAGAATGAATTTGAAAACTACTCCAGTAATAATGCCGTATAGTTCCTGAATACTACAAATGTTAATGCAAGATAAAAATTTAACAGATCAGTACAAATTGTATGATAGCACTTGTAGAGCTTGATATCTTTGTTACTTTTAGCTATGGGAATTATTATTATTATTTTTTTACCAACACTATATTGTGTTCAGCCAATAAGACTGCAGGGAGAAGAAGTAAGGGGAAATTAATGCAAAAATGTTCCATCCTATTCCTGAAGAATTTACTGTGAAGATCTTAAGTTTTCCCTAGAGATAAGCTAAACTAGCAAACATCCTTTTACAACAGAAATATGTTTTTATATCTTTCAGGAAAAATATTTTCCTCAACAATATATATATAAATAATTATACAATAAAAATGAAATGCTGAGAAGTTAAGATTTGTTAATTGTCTATTCAGAAAACTTTAGATTGACAAAGTACTAAGCACTGCTGATGTCATAGTTCCTGTGTGTTAAATTAGTTACATATACGTAAAGAATTTCCTCCTAACATTTTATCTAAATCTCTCCTCTTTTAATATAAAACCCTTCCTATTGTCTTGTCACTCTAAGTCTGTAAAAAGTCAATCTCCCTCCTGTTTATAAGCTCTCTTTTAAGTACTGGAAGGCCACAATGAGCTTTTTCTTCTCCAGGGTTGAATAGACCCAGTTCCCTTAGCCTTTCTTCACAGGAGAGGAGCTCCATCCCCCTGATCATCTTCCCCCCTGATCAACTTCATCTTCATGGCCTTTCTCTGGACCTTCTCCAACAGCTCCATGTCTTTCTTGTGTGAGGGGGCTCCAGGCCTGAATGCAGTAATTCTTATGGGGCCTCACGATGTCAGAGCAGTGGGAGACAATTTCCTACCTTGCCCTGTTTGCCATCCATCTTTCGATGCAGCCCAGGAAACCACTGGCCTTTCTTGCTGCTAGAGCACATTGCTGGCTTATGTCCACCTTTCTGTCCACCAGAACCCCTAAGTTCTTCTCCATCGTGCTGCTCTCAAGGAGTTATTTTCCCAGTCTGATTGTGTGAGATGGAGATCCTTCATGTTCAAAAAGAAGAATCTAAAATCTCTTTTACTTCCCGCCTCCTCCCTATCGGAGGACAGCTATCATGGTCAATTTAAACAGATAAATACACCCAAGGGTGGGGTGGGCAGTCAGTCTCAATCACAGATGGAAACAAACCAGGTTTGGGCAGAATAAGCTGATTTGTGCTGTTCTAGGATTCACAGTTCCTACAGCAGCACAAGTTACCATCTCCCCTCTCCTCCAGATACCTTTAGCTCCACTGAGCTATAGAAACTGTGTTAAGGAATAGTTTCAATTTGACAAAAAAAGAAGGTGGTAGAGGAATGAAAGTAAAATCTTTCATTAAATCATTCACTTCTGTAGCATTTGAGATTACAACAAAGATCTAACTTGTTATTGCATTTGCAAAGACATTTATATAAAACAACACAAAGATACATATACTTAGATGTATGAACGTTGTCCATTTGGGTGCATTTTAATCTGCATGCCTATGGTCTCCCAATTTTGAGCTGAGTTCCAGGTTCAAAGGCAGAGTGTAAAGATGTTCAACACTTACATCTGTAATTACTTGTAATACCTCAGTTATCCCGGTGTCAGGACTCATCAGTTGTTTGAAAAAAGCAAATAATGACTTTCAAGTGTAGTGGGAAGTTACAACATGTTGCATTACAAATGCCAGTGAGTGGAGATAATAAAAACCCAAAACTTTTCAGAGGAATCAGGATTTTGGAAAGAAAGAAAGAATAAGCTTAATTTTGCAAACTGTTTAATTTTGGGAGAACTCCGAGCCCAGTGCACCAAAAGCTACTCCAAAGATCCATGCAGAACTGATTATGGGAGGAGCCTGGAGACACATCTCTTCCCGTATATGCAGACAGTATAAGTGTGGAATTTGGAGGAGTGCTACTGTCTATCCCAAATTTCTCTAAGGGAGATAGCTGAACAAACTGTGTTTGGGTTCATGAGAAATAAAACTGCAATTTCCAAGAACTTAAGTGCTCTCTCATTAGCCTTTGGGACAAGGTGTTCCAGCTTCTCTGTTTCATCTTACCATGGACAGTGAAAAATGCGGATCATCAGTGCCTATCAGTGGATATAGCCAACTGAATGTAAATGGAGTTTCAGGCCACACACTTGAAGATACTGTTTTTAATTCAAACAACCTCATTTCTGTGTATGGTATGGGATGGATAGTAAAGCATACTTTACAAAAACTAAGGAATGGATGCTTTATCTTGAAATAAGTCTTGGTGTTGTTAAAGGGATTTACTATAGGAGGTCAACTTGTACTTAGTATTCATAGCTGTTGAGCCACCTACTGAGGAAGAAGGCAGAGTTAGAGCTTGTGTGATTATTCTTTACCAGCAGCCAGTCTCCCTAACCAGCTGATATTTCATACTAAATTTTAGTTCCAGTGTTTCATCAAAATGATTTGCAGTTTATATCCTGTGTTTACCTCATGTCCTTTAGTCAGCTCATTGTGAAAGTGCACAAAAGGAGGGTTAGGGAAGCAGCTGTGATATCTCTGCTCTTCAATACAGACAACATACTTGCAAGCAATTACTTTTCTGCATCTTTTCTGAGTTCATATCCTCTGTGCACATCAGAGATGGCAAATTAATTATTATACCGAGTAGTATAACGCAATAAGAAACGAAGTACATTCAAATCTAGAGGTCAGTTTTGGGGATTTTCTGTTTACTCAAAGAAAAAGAACAAAGGTTTGAAAGTTTTTTTCTGTCTTTTTAAGAAGCTCTCCCTAAATAAGCTGCCTCTTCCTTTGGCTTGTTTTCACTTCTAAGAGGTGGAGTGGCCAGATGTGCACCCTGGGATGGAAGATGCCACTCACTGAATCGCCAAAGCATCACAAGATCAAGTGTCAGTCTATCTATACAAACTTCAGTATTTCCTTCCACAACTAGTTCTGAATTTCATAAGATCTTCCTGAAAACTGACTGTTATATCAGGTTTGCCCTTACTTGCTTCATTCCTTGTCATCATATCATCTGGGCCTTGCTGTGCTAGGAAATAGAGGTTATATAGGGAAAGGAAGTCTGTATGGGTACACAGAGATACATGGGAAGTCATAGCTTCCCATAAAGTTTGCAGTTTGTGTGTCTTATCACAAAAGTCTTCTGGAGAAATCTTTATCAAGGCTACCATTTCGGAAATTGCCTGGAGTTGAGTATGGTAACACCATATAGAGTAGAAGTAGAAAGTCCCAGATTATTTTATCAAGCATGTAGCTACATTTTCATATATTGAAGACTTGAATGTCTCAGTTTTCTCTTGTTTTCTTTGGATTCTCTGAGAGTTTGCATCTTTGTATGCACTGAGAAATACTTCAGCTACACCCCCAAATGAAGATGATTTGAAGAAGCTTTGCAATATAGAAAGTATCCTATCAACTCTATAAACAGAGTAGAGTAGAACTAACACGTCAGTTTCTTCTTATCTTATTTAATAGAAATTTTAACTTCTATCTAGCTATCTTTTCTGCTAATTAAATAAGTTTAAATCACAAGAATACTCGGTTTTATCAGAAAGCTTGTAGGAAACATTTTGAAGCAGGAATTTACAAGCACTATTTCTGTAGATAAAAAGTAGGCCAGATATTCACTTGGCATACATTCAGATACTTTCACTGTCTTCAGAAAAAACTGAATTATATTGCTAAAGGAATTTGATAAGTTTGATTCGATTTATCTTCTTGTTTGCTCTCATAGAAATTAGAGCAAACACCCCTGAAGGATATCTGTCAAGCTATATCAGTGTAAAGCAAACTCTATAGAGTTTGGTCATTAGTGTTTTCTCTTCCTGTGTCAATTGATCTCTTTGTTACATACAAGGAGTTAAGGTATAAAACTATTAGCTGAAGAAAGAGTACAGTCCACCTGACAGGGCAAAGGTTGAGTTAAAATAATAGTTCTGATATCTAGACAAAAAGTGCAGCTGTGGAAGTGTCCTACAAATAAACACTTTATCTGGGTAGTTGGCCAGTCCATCTTCAAATCACTGAACATCACAGGATGCCTTGTTACTTCACCTTGTTCACTTGCCTACTTGCTGATTTATTAGCATATATGTTAAATGTATTTCTTGGAACTCGAATCAGAAATATAACAACCCAAGAACATTCAGTGTCTTATTTCACATTGTAACAGAAAAAAATAGCATGGAAACCTTTATGCAGGTAATTTTCTACAAGCTCTCTCAGAATCCAAGATTTGACAACTAAGATAGAAAATCATGCTGATGCTCTAAGGCTTGATCTTTCTTTAAAGTTCATGTGATTTCATCAAGGTGTCATGTCAGATCAATCAACAGAGAAGTTGAACATGCAGGTTATCAGTAGGTTATAAGAAAGACACAGAAGGAATTTCCCAGCCTTTCTGACTTGGATACTCTTTCTCATCTAAGCTTTTTTGCACATTTTCATCTCATCTTTTTACTGATATTATTTGTTTAACCGGAAGAATAAGTGCAATAATCAGAACAGTGATGTTGATTGTTAGAGAATAGAAACCACTAAAGTATTATACTCTATTTTATTTTATTTTATTTCATTTCATTTTAATTTTAGTTCCTTAGTAAGATTTTTTTTTAAAAATTGTGATTTAATCAATGAAAAATAATCCCATCAAAACTTCTAAAAAGAAAGTAAGGTACACAATTCCATAAATGCTGGATGGGCTTTATTGAAAGAGGTTCTTTCAATTTTATTTAACATCAGTAGGAAAGAACAGAGTATGTAGGTCCTTTCCTCCCTAAGCTCTGCCCTCAAGGGAAGAATTTGAATTACAAAAAATTGAGGAGGTGTGATTTCATTTCCTTTTCAAAACTGAAGAACAGTGTGGGCCAAGAATCTTTATTTTGTTTGTTTAGTGAGTGATATAGAAAACATGCTCTCTGAAGAACACGAACACTTCAGAAAAATGGAGATCCATATAAACTGAATTAACTCTCTTTTCAAAAAAAATCTCCATTCAGTGTTTCCCTTCTACTTGGATAAAAATATGAGTAAGCCACACCAAGGGATGGAAATGAAAGAAACTACTGGGTATTTATGAGTAATTAGCTTTATTAATCATTCTGTAAAATTAGGAAAAGATCTGCTTTATTTCCTGTAAATATGCAAACTTCAGTCTGACTCTCTATTATCCTGCCTGAATGCACAGAACTAAATCAGAGGAAGCTGCTAGAGCAAAAATAACAGGAAACAAAACGGCTGCAAACACCAGGTTCTTGAAAGAACAAAGTTGAGCTGCTATTCATCATCCTTGAGTGGCATTGGAGAGAGTGGGAACCAGAAGGAGAAAGCCTGCCTGCAAACAGGCTAGTGGTCTGCAATATTCTCATATCTGGATTGAGGATCAAAGCTAATTTTAAAACCTTACCAGTGCTGAGGTAGAGAGAAGGGAGTGTGAGTGGGTTTTAAACGTACTGCCAGAGATACTGGGAGGATTTGCAAAGGCAGGGAAGCCTGGAGCAGGGTGGGTAGGGCTTACAGACTGTCCAGGGAAGACTGGGGTGCAGGATGAGTGTGAAGCCCACTGTTCTTTTAAACTCTTTCCTTTGGGCAAAGAGGCACAGAGTGGCATAACAAAGCACACTTTTGCTTTGCAGAATCTGTTTTTGAGCCTCTGAAATCTCTGTTATTGAGTTTTTTGGGTATTTCTGCCATCGTAACGTGTTTTTGCTGTGTTACAGCACTGGAAGGATGAATAGGATGCAGACCCGGCAGCAACAGCTCCTTGAATGCTGTGATCAAACGGGGTCATCTAGAACAATGAGACTGAAATCCCTCCTTTCACTTATAGTGTGCTCTTGAAATAAACAGAGAACTTAAAAACCAGTGTAACTGCAGACAGCAATACTTCCATATGATCCTTCAGAGAAAGAGTGAATGCCAGTCCTGCTTTTTCTGAGGTAGAAATACCTCAGTTATGGATGTTCAAAGCTTTGTCAGGCCTTTGTTGGAAGAAAACACTGGAGTTCAATACTTGGAAATGCCCAGGGAAACAAACCTTGGTTCCTAACTGTTGATGTAATTTGTCAAAGTATTGGCAGTAGTGTGTCATTATCTTAGATGTATTCTAAGCCCAGTCCTTTCATACCAAAGGTAAACTCAGTGATGCTAGTGGATCTGTTCAAATGAATTTTGAATTCCTTGAAATTCTGTGGCTTTAATTGTTAAATGCTGCTTCTGTTTCTTTTTCTTTAAATTTCAAGCTGAAAAAGTATGCTGTCTGCAGCCAAAACCAGAAAAATTGAGCTAGTTCACAAATTATACTTAACATTACAGCATCACCGTGTATACATGTTATGCTACTTTAATCTAGGAAACAGTGCAATAGAGCACTCCAAATTCCATTACTTTAACTATTTATATGCAGAGTCCTCTGGAGGAATTTGATGTATTTGTTTCACTTAACACTGTTATGATTAAATTTCTCACATTCTGAACAGCAGGCACAGATCTATATTTCTTTTCTTTATTTCATTACTAGCTGATAATTTTATTGTATTTCATTTTGAGATTCATCTCATGAACACAGTGTGTGTTATGCATTCAGCTAGATCTTTTTTATTTTTAGATCTTGCCTGATTCACAGTAAGCTGTACAAAAAATCCAGCCAGCCACCCAGTACCTTTTGTTCTCGGAACCATTTAAAATCAATTTGTGATCCTCTCCACTCAATCTTTTTCTTCAAAATTGATAATATTTTTTGCAAGAAAAGTTGCTGACTTGAGAACAGTAATATGCTCTAAAATCATACATGCATTTTTCCTTTAATTGGTTTTGTTATATCTGTACATTTTCTTATCCTCTTCTTTGAAGATGGAACTTTATCATGAAAAACTCAAAAAAGAACAAGTAAAGTGCCCATCCATTCCTTCTGTGACTGCATTTAATGGAAAAGAAACTCAGCTAGGGTAGTCATGTGAAAAAGCTCTCCCTCTTCCCTTTCCCAGGCTAAGGCAAAGGTCTTGGATTTTGCTCTCTAAAATTCTGAGAGGAATAGGAGTGGTAAATGTTTTTGTTTTTGTTTTTCCTGGGATCTTGCCTCTTTAGAATTCCTCTTCATTTTTCGTCTCTTGCAAACCTAATCTTTCCTAATGCAAATCACACTGAAAGTTGGGGCTGGGGAGCACGCTTTGGTAGCTCCTTACCTGAAACAAAAACACTGAATGGCTCATCTGTAACATACTAAAGACAGCCTGAATCCTTGTCTGAGGATGTCCCCAGACACAAGTCTGAAGTAGCCAGAGCAGCCAACGACTACAAAAGGACTCCAGAAGTCTGTCTCTCCATTTTGTCTAAGTTTGACACCCATTCAAATTCCCAAAGCTCAAAATATTTTATTGCTGCAGACAAAATACAAGTGTAGGAGATACCATGCTTATATTTTCTCCCATCTGTAAAATAATCAGGGGATATTTGGGTCTGAAATAGAAAGTGAACTAGAAATGGAACTAGAAAATTCTCCTACACTCTCATCCTTGTACATGAAAGTTGCAATGCACAGAAGTGTCACAGGAAAGTAATACTGATATGAAATATTTGAAAAAACAACAATAAAAACCCAACCCACAAGCCAATTTAGTTGGCTTTTTTTTTTGTTCCCTTTGAAACTTTGCATGTCATTAAAAATTATTCCTATATTGGAATTGTCATATTTGATCCATATATTGATGCAGTTATTGTAGAAAGTAAAGGCTGGTTTTCATGGTTCTTAAGAGGAGCTAAGATTATAATTCAGAATAAATGTATTTATATTAATATTGAGATCAAATTGCTAAGCAATGAAAAATTGCATGCAGAGATCAGCTCTGTGAATTACAATGTCTATTGATCTAGTTTGCCAGCTGTTCCTTGAAATCCCAACACTTTTAACCATGCTAACCAATATTTTTTTGTCAGCTGGCATACAGAGATATTTATTCCTTTATGAAACTGCACACGAAGAGAGATCCATGAGGCTGTATCATTCTTCTTTGATACCATGCAGACCACAGCAGTAAGTACACATACTTTTTCTAAAGTTTAGCATTAGAGAGGTGGCACAAGATAATGCAAAAATTTTATGGTTAATTTTCAGATCCATAGTGCATGTTTTAGAGTACTGCTCTTATTTACTGTGCATCGATGGCTTTTGAACTCTGGCACATAAGTAAAACCTGAAGAGAAAACTCTATAGAATAATGTAAGAAATTAGAAAAATGTTGACTCAGTGATCTGATGCTGTTTGCTATTTGCTTTTATAAGTTTATATAAATTTCTTCTCCTGCAGAGATGAAGAGCTGTTTAAAAGAATATTTGAACAGTAAGCAGAGTGTAACATTATTATATAGTATTCAGCCACGGAAGGTTACATAGTTATTGATATGCTGCAAACTAAAAGTAGAGATTTTGTTTTATATATGATATGATTGATCTGATTTGCAGCAAAGGAAGCAGGAATCAGATGCTCTGAGCTGCAACTGAGGCATTTATCATGTTTTCATAAAATTCTTGTTGCTGTGGAATGAAGGCATTACTTAGTGTTTCCTATTGGGTGTCAAGAGGACTATCAAAGTTGGAAAACTTTAGTGAAAGAGAGTTCTGGGACAAACTTATGTTATACAATATTTTTACAGTAGTTGAATGTTGGACTAACATTAGTGCAATATAATCATAGAATGTCCTGATTTGGAAGGGATCCATAAGGATCAAGTCCAACTCCTAGAAAGAATTTACAACTTAAGGCTATGATAAGGTTTAAAATATTAGAATTATAAGAGTAAGAGTTCCTAGGAAAGTAAACTCAGGAGTGTTTAAGTGTGGCCTTCCTGGTGAAAGAGCTCTGTCCAGAGCTTCTCTAGAGTCACTGATATGTAGGTACAATTATTTGTTTCTTTATAAGCGCCGTTAGTGTGTTTTTCTAGGCATGTAGAGTAGGGAAGGGGAGCTGCCATTTTCTGAGAACAGTGAACAGGAGGAATGGTATGTTTTCTTAGAATAACCAGAAGAAAATTCCAATCTGAAGCAGCTTCAGAAAAATGCAGTGAACATCCAGCACTTTGGAGCAAGCTGCCTACCTAATTGAATCTTTCGTTGCATTTCCTTTATCATAAAAAGAGTCTTCTCTTTTTTTCTTCTCTCTTTTTGTTTGTATGCTTGTTTTGTTTGGCAACACATAATTAGCAATGTTTTCCATCAGTCACTAATCTGGATTTGGACTTCTAGGCAAAGATGTGTTGTAAACTAAATAAAGATTAAGAGAAATCTCCCTCAATTCTGGACTATTTAAGATATGAGTGTAGTACACAGAGATGCAGGGTTTTTTTAAATTGCTTTCTGCTTTCATCAATATTTCTCATTGATACAGAGGAGATAAATTACCTGAAATGCGGCATGAACATGTGAATTCTAACCAAGAGCTGCCAATGGCACCTTTTAGTAAGAATCTTAACCTAGCCTACCCGTGCATGGTCAAGTATATTGTCCTAGGCCAGTAATCACTGTCTTTTATCCAAGACCTATTTTATGGTACTATTTTTACAAAATGTATATCTTCATCTTGATTTTGAATGATCAAATCCTGTTTGTTATGTAAATTCTGATTTGTGAATGCAGCTCCCAAAAAACTGAAGTAGCAGTGTTTTTCCTGTGATTGTCACGTACAAAGTTTTCTTCCCAATCCCTCTTAATGGGAGAAAAACAAAGGGGGAGTAGGGGAGAAGAAGAACATGTCATAATAAACATATCCTATATACCATCCATAAAGGAAACTATTTTGATAGACTGTATTTGGTTGTATTCAAAGGGAAAAATATATTGATGTGCAGATATATATATTTGTGGTATACAGACTGGATGCTCAGTTCAGGTGCAGGATATGATTAAGATCCTTTTCCTTGCTCTTGTTCTGTTCTGTCTTCCATCTGGGTAAACTAGAAGACAAGAAGATTGCCTGAGGGATCCTGTGGTGAGTCATTGATTCGGATCTCCCTGCCCACTATCCTTTCATTTTTTAGGCATGCTGCTTCAACCAAGCTGGGACCAGCCAGGTCTGTGAAGGCTCCGCAGCAGCAGATACAAGAATGCTGTATGTAAAAACAGTTGCTTCAGAAATCAAGCAAATGGAACTTCCAAAGTCGTGCTACAAAGGAATTGTGTAAGACAACTGCATTCTCATCAGTTATGCCTGTTTTCACCCAATGCAAATCTAGACCAGTATATTTTTTATACTGGTATGGCTGATGGCTATAATAGATCTTTTGCATATGTTCCAGTAGTTTAATCCATTTTCCTCCTACCCTGAGTACAGTTTCTGCTTGGAATGAAAAGATGCTACAATTGTGGTAGGCCTGATCTTTGTAAGTTCAGCAGCTGTTCTGAAATGCATATATGCTGCATATTTTTACATACAAAACATCTGGGAGGAGAGCAAAGGAAAATGTAGAATTCAAATTGATTACCAGACTAGGTTATAAATTATGTATAAAACAATGATATATAAATGTAGCATGGCTTCACATGTTTATGAGATTTTGCAACAAAAACATTTTATTTAATGACAGACCACTGAAAATTTCAGACACAGCTAAATAGTTTTCCAGTATTTCATATAAGGAACAACTGTATTCTCACTTATTTTCTATTTTCAAGTCCAACTTAAGGCTAACAAGAAGTATTAGGGTGACAAAATGCTTCCACTTGTGAACAAAGCAATGAGTCTGGGCAAAAATCACATAGTCTCCTCTGCATTGCTAAGATTTAGGATCTATCTCTCAGGCTTAAGATCTTCCAGTTCCACCAGTACGTGACTCTGTCACACAAGTCCTTGGGATTCTCCTGGTTATGTTTCAGATCAATGGTAATGTCTTTGTACTGATAATTCAGCTGAAACTGTACTGTTGAAAGTGATCTGGTGAAGTGATAAAAGCTGTCAGGATACCAGCAATTTGACAATTGCATTTAAATGATTAAGCTGAACTACGCACATATCCCAAACACGGCCATGTATCTCAGAACAATACGCCATATTAAAAAAAAAGCTTTTTTTGATTTCATCTGTGTAAAGTCAAAAAATTTTTAAAGACACATAATAAGTATGGATGAATGAATTTTTTTACCTTGTCAAATATGACTCACAAGCAGATGCTTCTTACTCGTACAAGCCTGTGATTTCTCTTCTGGTTTAGGAAAAGTGATTTGAAATATGGGAGCTACTACTTGGACAAGTGGGTACAACTATGAATTCACTGTTTGAGCTCTTAATGATGTATTTTTTATTGCAAAACAATCACAGAGGATTAGGTATTTCAGAAGATAGAATCCATATTTTGGTAAATTGGTACATATAATAATTGGTAAATTATTATATAATATATAATTATAATATATAATAATAATATATAATATATAATAATTGGTAAATTAGTTCATATAACAGAATTAAAACTAGTTTTGCAGTTGACAAATAGGTTACACAGCCACTACAAATCAGTAAACGTGAGATGTAATTTGTATTTTATGTGAGTCTGTGGGAATAGGCTTTGTGCTAAGAACTTTTGATATTATTAGTATTACTCAGTAATTTGCTTTGATGAATGACCGTCTTTTCAACTTTAACTTTTTTTTTTTTCATGGAAGAGCATGAAGAAAACCATGCATTATGTCTATTCAGGGTATACTTATACTGAAAAACCTGTCTGTGTATGAAAGAAAGTAATCTTTTCTATCAGCTGATTTCCATATGGCCTTAAATGTAGCAGCCAGAATTTGAAATAACAGATAAGCAGATTTCCTTGCTGGGCTCCATTATGTCTTTGCATGTTAGACATTATTTTAGAACAGAGTTGACTCTCCTCAACTCCCAAAGCACACTGGCGCCATACTAGTGTGCAGCATTCTAGATGACTCCAGCAGAATTGTTCAAGTCATTTGACATTAAAATAATGTTCAGAGACTCTGTCATTTTCAAGCAATTTCCTGAATAATTTCCAATCTATTAATATACAGGAAACTGCTGCTTAACAAAGGTTGGATTCAGTGTATCCAGGAGCACCATCTAATTATTAATTTCCTTTATTATCTGAAATGAAACCTGCTATGATACAGACTCATTTTCAGTATCAGATAGTGAAGTAGATGGAAATGATGCACACAACTGACATCCTTGTATGAATAATGGGAGTGCACTTATATTTTCATGTAGTCTAATGTTTGATATGGAAAAAGTTAGATAAGCTAAATATATAATGCTACTAATGTACCAAACAGGAAAGAAAACACCTGTTTAACCACAAATGTCTTCTCTATACTTGCAGCTAAACATTTAAATTGATCCTGTCGATTAGAGCTACAAAAAGCCTAGATAAAGTTTTCTTTCTTTGACAGGCTTCTTGACCTGGATTAAAGCAGAAGTTCTGTCTAATCTGTAACATGTACAACATAGATATTTTGACTACTTCTTTCAATTTTACCCTTGTTTTCTATATCTTGATGTGATGTAGAAACAATACTAAATGAGAAAAATAAGAAATACATATAGCCTGATTCTTCAAGGTGCTGAACTTATTTCAAAATCATGTCCAATGTTTTTTGTACTTACTTATTATCCTTTAGATAGCTAACAATTCCAGCTGTGAAGGGTACACCTGATTATTTTTCCATGGTGTCACAGAGTGTATGTGTTAAAAGGTGTATGTGCCAAGCTACTTTAAGCTTCATGAAAAGAGCATTGCTTTGCTAAAATGTCTGACAAGATATTGTGAGCCAGTAGGAACTGGATCATTAAAGAGTTTATTTTCAGCAGCCAGAACAATGAATGATGCTGGCAGATTGAAAGATATGACATATTTTTGTACCTTGATGAATACTGAAGGTTGTCTCTTCAAGGAAAAATTGAAGACCACAGTTGTTCCTATGTCAAAAAATAGATAAGCCCAAGGGGGAAAGGAAAGAGAACTATGAGATAAAAATTGAATTGTTGAAACATGGTGAGTGAAATGTAGTGATTATGTTAGTCATTATACTGTTGTCAATTAGATTAGCAAGTAGTTCTGGTGATGATATTGGATGAAGAAGTAATGGAAAACTTATTTTAACTGCAACCACTTAGCTCAGAGCAAATTAGATAATAAGTGACTTGAGTTTTTAAGCTGAAAGGTGTTTTTTTTTAAACCTTGAACTTTTGGATACTTGTCTAAATTATGCAGAAAAACCTCCCATTGAATTTTTCCCAAATACTTCTGATTTGGAATTTCCAAATACTCCAACTTGCAATTTCCAGCACTCACAAGGAAGTCTTATAGAAAGGCATTAGACTTCTGGTCAGGAGACCAGCTTAACATAGAATTTGGTATAAGGAAGGGGAAGACAATAGACCAGGACAAGTTAAGGGCTAAGACCTCAATAAAAGCTGGTCTGAGTCCCCTGTTCAAAGTACAGGACTATGCAACAAGAATGCGACCATGTGCAAGACACTGCAAATTACTTTGGTGTTAAAAAAAAGCAAACCTTTCTCATGTTTGCAGGCTGGGTGAAGCTGAGCTTTTGGCAGGAGCTAGAAATGACACTTGTGGTTTCTATCTGACACTAATGTACAATATCTGGCAGTTCTTCAGTATGTGTGGCTAATGTTAGGTCTGTAAGAAGAGGAGAAATGTACCAGAGACATAGACAAGCTATAAAAAACACAATTCAGATCCTCATCTGTATCCTTTTTTGAGTCAATCTAAATAAAGGTCTGATTTAATGCTAAGATTATAAACAAGATAGTACTCTTAGGAATATTCTTAATCTAGTTGTAACACCACAGATATGAAAGTCCTTTACTTCAGTTGTTTATTTAAGATTAATAGACATAAACTAGTCTTAAATTTAAATACAGATATCCTTATAGCCTTTGTATTTTCATATCTAAGTTATTTTTTCAGGTAACACATGCAAAGCTGGTACATCTTTTAATACAGAAGAGATGTAGTTTAAAATAAGGCTTTGAGCAGCAGAATTTCTGTTGTATTTGTCTCACATAAGAGTAAGAAAGGAAAGCAGTAATAATAGCCATGAGTCAAAGTTGTGGTAGAAGGCTTCAAACTGGAACATCTGTATTTGTTCACTAAAATTATGGCTTTAATAATTGCAAGATCATTGTGTCCAGTATTTATTAGAGTGATGATGTACTGATGACATAAGACAGTTTTATAAAACTCTGACTCTAATCCATTTGTGTTTTCTCTCTAGATGGAGGCCATACTTCAGATGTGTTACACTACTGACAGATGAGTGGAGAGTGCAGAATGCCCGTTCTATTACTAGCTTCACAGCAGAATTTTCTATTCTTGCCATAGCTAAAAACATTTGTATCCATGTGAAGCCATCCGTGCTGGAGACAGGGAACCTGGAATGCTACAACTTTGTCTATGGCTTGAATAGAGTAATTCAGTCAGGTGATAAAGAGTTTTATGTTTCATTCATCTTATCTTTGGTAATTCCATGTGTTATTTCAAAATTAAGTTTTAACTGCACTGAAAATGGAGATAAATGGAAGAGTTTGTGCAGAACGTAAGCTCATTTTAGCTTAAATTCTCACCTTTTTATTTTTTGAGGAATCATAACTTGAAGAGTCTTTTGAGTTCATTAAATGCATTTTCCTCTAGTTCATCTCAGTTCTTTATTTCTTAAGGAAGAAGTAGTTCTGGAAGACTTCTCACTACTCAGAAAGTCAGTCATTGTAGAATAAAGATTTTTTTTATTCTACATTAGCAGGTAACTTGGCACAGCAGGAGCAGATTAGATATCACTTATGTCTACTCTTTGAAGAGCTTGGGAAAGGATCTTCTTCTGAAGTACATTTAGTGATATTCTTTAGACCAAACTTTTATCATGCAGAAGATGCTTAAAGATTCTTAAATTATCAAATATAATAATAATGATGATGTATACAATAAATGGCCATTTCCTAAAGTGGCATGCAAACAGAAGTACAAACTACCATAAAAATATTCAGTGACAGATTTTTTAGACAGTGAGAAATTTTCATCAACAGGCAATAGTATATGTTTGAAACTAAAAGGTTGCAATTGCTGTTCCTGGTTCTGCAAGGAGAGAGAAACCGTATCACAGAGAGAAGAAATGTTAAACTGTTCTGGATTTATACGGAGCTAAAATATGTAAAATGTGGAAAATTGAGCTCTTGCGTATTGTAATAACAGGAATTTATCTAATAACATTCCGTTATAGTAAGTCTGAGTATGCTTACTGTGTAATCAAATAAATCAAATAGCCAATTCTGTTAAGGACACTGTGTTCACTGAAGAAGAGTCAGCTGCTTTCAGGTACTCTGCATGCTTGCTTCATAGTGCAAAAATAATAGGCAAACTCTGGATTGTTTCAGCCTGTTCCAGGGATGAAAAACTGACATATGTTTGGCATAGTTATATGATTAAACTTGATCTATAGCAGTTTTTCTATAATCTAGGTAACATACGGCAAGCAGAGGTGATTTTTTTCTCTTTAATTACAAATTGAGGACATTGTTTTTTAATGGATTGAACACTTCCTTGATGTTTAACAACTGAAGATTTAAACCTGGTTGCAATATTTCTTCACAAAAAGTGTTACGAATAAATCTGTATACCACCATTTTCACAGTGCTTCTGTACACTCGTTGCCAAATCCCATCTGTGTGCTCAGCACTGTAAACTGATTATTCCCGAAATCAAGATAATTGACCAATTAGCTGAAAGTAAAGGTAAATTAGACATTGTAAGCATTGTATAATTAGGTTTACTGACAGTTAATAAACTATTGCAGATACAGCACATCCACAAAGGAATATCAGGAAGAGGAATAATGCTGATCTATCTTGATGTATAAATTGCAAAATATTATTCTGTTGAAAAGAGTCATTTTAATTCCCCTTATTTTATTGCTAACAATACTGTATATTTTTACCAATAGTTGAATTTATGTGAAAAAGTACATCAGGCAAAAAAATAATCTCTTCTAAAACAATGAGTATAGACTGTTTTGCTGAGCAACTGACTGTTACTAGTGGTAACTTCAGGTTTAATGACTGTATTCTGTTGGCACTACTAGATCTATCTAGTAATTAACAGTCATCTTGAAGGTCGAAGAGGAAAGACTGCCAACAACAGGAATTTCAAGGCATATTTAAGTCATCCTGGATGTTGTTGGTTTTTGTTGTTGCTGTTTTTCCAATTAAATATTGAAAATCCTGAATGCACACTCAATGCTCATAAAAAAATCTCTGAAATCATAATTCCTTCTTTTCATCCCTTTCCCTTCTCCAACCTCATTCCTCAGAACTGCAGCAAGAAGTCCCTCAAACATGCTAGTTCTTTCCTTCTTTTTAAAGCACTGAATACTTACTAGAGCTAAAACTTGAATCCCATCTTGGGTGGGTTTCAATAAACTTAGAGATCTTGATGTCATTTGAATTGAATCCTTACTGACAAGCAGAAGTAATGTGAGACAACCGACAGCATTTAACATTTGGTGCTAAAATAGCACTAAATCCTTGCAGCAGACAACTGATTCCAATCTCTTGTGTCACTTCAACCATCTAGGAATACGAGCTGGAATCCAGTTTGGGGTTACAACAGGAATAAAATCAGGCATGCTCCCATTCCAGTCAGTGGACTTAGCTCCCAAAATGCTAGGTCCTTGTGCCATGTCAGGGACTCTGAGGTATAAGACTTGGCCTCCGTCGGCTGATCCAACTGGCATAGGTCTCCTAGGCCTGCCATGTTTATTTGCCTGCCCTGTAACAAGTTTTCCTGGCAATCTTAGCAACCTCAGACCTGAACAGGACAAAGGAGCAACGTGCTTAAGAAAGATATTCTGATCTTTTGAATCTTCCCCTGTGAGAATGCCCTGGGATGCTGTCTAGTCAGCTATTTTCAGCCTGTCTGGGTCTGTGGGGAGATATTTAATTCATTTAAAGTTTTGGATGTCACTTTTGGAGTACAAAGTATTACCTTACGTAGTAACGATAACTTATAAAGTTGAATTAGTAGATCAATATTTTCTATGCATTTTCATAGATACCCAGTGTTTTGTCCAATTTCAAGGTACTTGGTGGCCTGAAGGATGGGAATAGATTTTTTCTTTCAATTTTAATAGACTAAATCAGCTTGAAAAACCTTACCTATATGCCATTCGAAATGAAGCCTTCAAATCCAGCTAACTCAACTTTCTACTGATAAGGGGAATAAAAAAATTTCTCATTACAAAGTGTTTTGTAGATAAACGCATTAAAGATTGGGAAGTTTTTCAGTAATGTATGCCTTGGTAACAATGACCATGATAACCAATGACAATGATTTCCAATCTTACCAACTCAGATTATCAGAGTATTCTTGTGATTTTCATCACAAGATCATCATTTGTTTTGAAACAGAAAACAAATCTAAACAGGAAAGGAGCTCTAACATTCAGGAATCAGGTATTCTGATATTATTACACAGCAGAAAAACTGTTTATTGCTTCATTTAGTGGCATCTATCAGTTCAAGAGTTAATGTATTTCCTGGTCAATTCATAAATTCTTGTTAACTGTCATGGTGTTATTTTGAAATGTACTGTATAACGTGATGAATTACTATCTTCACATAGCTCAGCCTCATATCCGTGCTCTGTTAAAGCTCTTTTATTAGGTATGTTGTGCAATTCAGAAGTAAATTCTAGAAGTTATGGTATGTCAGCGTCAAGGCCTCTTTCCTCAAATGAAAATTTACCTATATTTAGTATTACCTGGAGATATCTGCAAATGTCATATACAGACCTTTTGTTATTTTCTTGACCACTCCAAGCTGCATACAAGGTAAATATTTAGCTAACTGCTTTTCCACTTTTATGAATCCAAACTATTCCCTGCCCAAAGCCAACCTCGTAGACTCTGCAAATATTTTCCTGTCTGGCTGTGCAAAGAGCTTACCTGACTGCAGTTTAATAACTTTTTACTCACCTCTTTGAAAACATAAAGGTCATTAGCGTGCTCTTTTTTCTTCTTCCTCCCCACATGAAAATTATTCTGAGGACAAATTTAAAACAAAACTTGAAAGAATAACATTACTTAGGGTTCTAATATTTAGCTAAGACTATTAATGTATTTTGCCCCAAATTTCCCAGAATCTTAGATATAAAGCATATTCTCCTCAGCAGCAGGTAAACCCTGCTGTCATTCTCTTGGTATAAGAGGGCCACAGGAGCATAGGAAAATTCAAGCTAGAATGAATCTCAGGAGGTCTGTAGTCCAATTTTGTCCTGTTCATACGGTCAGCTATTGTATCAAATCAAATTACTCTGGGCTTTATCAAGTACATAGATATTGTCTAGCTCACTCAGCGCTCTCATGCAGCCCTTAGGCTCCTGTGGTTTTGTGTGTGTCAAATTCTTGCAAGTAACCCCTAACACAACCTGCACCCACTGCTGGCAGTTTTCCACTTTCACTAAGCACAGAAGCTTGGGAGATATTGTCAGTGAGGCAAAGATAATGTTATCTACTTCAGACTCATCTGTGTCTACTGTCACTAAATCAACCATCCTTCAGGACTGTGTTTGTTTTTATCAGCCTTTTACTGTTAATGTAGTGATTAATAAGCTCTACTTCCTGTTATCCTTTGATGTCCCTTGAGAGTCTCAATTCCAGTTTAGACTGTTTCTACCTCTATCAAGAATTCACCCTGAAATTCATCCAGAATATTCATCCACAAAGAGAAATCTTCCTGACTGTCTTCCTCCTGTGATGTTGCCCTTTTAGCAAACATCAGGAAGTAAAAATTCCCAAGGAGAACTGTGATCTATGTAGATGGCTTTGAAAGTAAGGCCTCCAATTTATTTCAATGGAAGCTACGACAGATACAAAGAGCACAGGAACACTGTTTGATAGAGAAAATTCTCAGCTACAAAACACTGTTTTTCAGCATAGTCACCACCATTAGCTGTGCATTTTTATCAGCTATGAATACAAGCCTGCATGTTATGCTCATAAAAATCTTCGTCTGTCCGGAACGTGGCTTGTCTTTCACATCGCTGTTGCTACTGCTTGAAACGCACCACTCACTGCCTCACTGTGCTCACATCTACCATTTGGTGTCCACAAATATTCATCATGTGTCAGTGAATGTCAGGGTGCCATTTTTTTCCACATGGAGTAATTCAGTAGCACACCTTTGCTTCATATGCACTTCCATATCAGATGCCATTTGTCAGACTGCTCCTCAACTGCCACCTGTTGAATGGCAACAAAATGTAATGGAATATTAGCAGGAAGGTTCAGCCTCTACTGCCATACCACCAACAGCTGCCTCTGACATTGTGGGCTGTAGCAGAAATGTTAAGTCAGGGCTTGAACCAGTGCTTGAGC
Organism: Numida meleagris; assembly: GCF_002078875.1. Taxonomy (NCBI): domain Eukaryota; kingdom Metazoa; phylum Chordata; class Aves; order Galliformes; family Numididae; genus Numida; species Numida meleagris. Next base: position 682,834 of record NW_018363728.1, on the reverse strand, counting down.
ACCTGGTGGGAAGGCAGGGCCAACCCAGGGGAGCTCAGGTGCACGCAATGTACCTGAGTGACCAGAAGGTGTGGAGCCAGGATCCATCTCTTCCCAGACCTCATTTAAGGATTGCCAGTGGAGGTATGTGTTTCTTGCTAGAGATCTCTGCGTACCTGAGAACTTCTGAAGGTAAGCAGATGCTTTTCTTTGTTTCTGTGCCCATGACTGTTGCAAGTCCTCACTTGCTGCAGCTTAGGACCTTGCTACTCTGTTGTCATTGCTGTGCTTTCCGTCATGTTACAGCGTTACATGGGTCAACAGAATAAAAGTGGAGGCATTACTTTTGGAGTAGCCCTCATATAATGCGTAAAGAAGGTTACCTGCTTCCATATCCTGACTGAGCAGGCTGCAGTACTGGAGCAGTGACCATTTCCCCAGCTGAGGATCTCTTCCTCTGGACTGTAGCTATTCAACAGGAGCTCAGCTCTCTCTGACCTTCCAGGGCCCAAAAATTCCTTGTAGAGAAGAAAAAAAGGTAGCAGCCCTCTCAGATTTCTGTAGGGAATTTAAAGTGCTCGGCAGCTTAGAGGTTCAACTTCATCATCATCTTAAAAGAGAATATTTCTGTAATTTATTTTGAGTGTGTGTGTATTTACCTATTAGGAATCTCTCCCATGAACTACTAAAAGCACTGAAAATCTTGTAAGCCTGTCTCTTATCAGCAAATGAGGAAATAAATAGGATGCTCTTAACTTGTTTCAGAAAGGCCAGTTGATTTTAAAATTACTAAGTCATGAGCTTTTGCTGAATTTAGATCAAGAACATACCATCCTTTTTAAGAAATAAACAACAGAATCAAAAGTGCAAGCTTTAAATTATTTCCTGGAGGGAGTCTGCAAACAGGTGGTACAAAAAAAAACCACACCTTTTTTTTTTACCATAATTATCTTTCTTTTCTGGATCATTGAAAACATAAGATTTAGAGAATGGTAATTGGTTCTCCATGAGTTACGCTGCTTCCAAGAATCTGCATGACCCATAATCTAGTTCTCAGGGTAATCCAGGGTGTTCTTTTAATTTCACTGGAACTAATAGTAGGAGAAATTAGTTATACTGTCAAGATATATATATTTCAAATCAGGCACCTCAGCACTAAGATAGTTGAACAGAATAGTCCCCAAATAGTCACCTTCACCTTATAAAGCAAAGAGAATCTGTTGTTAATAGTTAAAAAAGCAACTAACTGTACTAGAAAATAAAGGAGATATAATACATGTTATTCCTAGAATAAATGTATAAAATCCAACTGAAAATTTCCTTCCTTAAAATAGAAAATAATTTTCTCTTACACCTTCTGGAATTCAATAAAATTTTCATTATGTTGAAAGGATGGAAGTGAAAGTTTCATCATTTCTGCTTGCTCTCTTTCCCTAGTCTTAGCTCACATATGCTTTTTTCCAGAAGTATGTACTTTTTAATTTAAATTGAGCTTTAAAAACCTGAATGTATGTGCCATTTACAAGAAGCACATTAGCTGAATTCCTATTGTTTTAGGCTTGCAGAGGACTGCATTCTTACCCACTAATTACAGAGGAGATAGCTTTCTATAAAAGCAGCAGAGAGTAGTTGAATGGGTAGTTAGATCTATAGCTGAACTGTGACTGTGGCAAGTGCCTCAAGATGACCAGAAGACAACACTTTGCAATAGAAGAATTTTGTAAAGCTTCCTTCAAAGATGCATCCAAACAAGTTTTATCTACAGTGAACAAGAAAGAAAAGATTACCTAAATAGTCAGCACCTTCATCTGAAACACAGTGGCACTTCATCCTTGATCTGACACTTAATTTGTTCTGTCACTCCTCATAAACTCATTTTCTGGCTTTGGACTGATTCTTATCTCCTTTGATACATGGAGCCAGTACCACGACACACACTGAGCTGTGCTGTGTTAAGTGAATCGTTTCATGATCACTATCATGAAACAAATCTCAGTCTCTCAATTGCATCTGTGTAAGAAGATCCTTTTTAAACACATGTAGCCCAGTTGGCCTAATTCATTAAGGAGAGACTGTTGTAATCGAGAAGAGAATTATTTTTCTAGATCTGACTGGAACAGATGTTTGAGATAATTCCCATCCTTTCATCTGGAAAACATTATTTCCATAGCTGAGCTGATCTTGAATTTAGGTACTTATTGGATTCTTTAGTTGTAATTCCCTGTTAGATTCTAGTGTAGAAAAGTACTGAACTAAAGAAGCCCATCTACCACTGGTACAGATGCGGACCAGCTATAGTCCTGTGTTAGAGCCCATTATGTTCTGAAGTTTTCTTAGTTATCTTTATAATCCTCTACAAATACACTACAATTTTTGAGATCTCCTTTACACTTTGCATGATGTATGCTGGTGACCTTTCCCCTCATGTTAATGGAATAGTACAATGGTCTCAAGTTTTTTCTATTTACAAATTTATCACATTTATTTTACTCAGAGAGACATCAGGAAATACTTACAACCTTATATAAAGTATGAAAAACTGTCTTAATATTCCAGGCAATGTTTGTTTGTGGCTTTTGTGTGTCTATATGTCTTTAAAGATACCTCTTTTATCTATAAGCTCTGTCAGTTTTTACAACAATCTCATTATTGTGTCATCAGAACATAAGAGATATATTCTCATATATCTAAAGGTCCACTGTAATACTTAAAGAAATGATGTCTTTTCCTCTAGTTGGATGTCAAGTCTTTCTGTTTATTACTAGCTTAAAATACTGCATAAATAAACTGATCTTTTATATCTTTTCTCAGTAGAAAGAAACTATAAATGGTATTCTTGTATTTCAATTGAGACATTTTAGTTAAACATTTTCAAATATAAATGACAGATCTTTTCTCAGATGGAATCCTTTACAATGAATTCTACTTACACCTTCTTAGCCTTCCATAAATAAAAATAAGTGATCACTGAAACAATATTCCTCAAGTGTTGATCAAAATCAGAAATGATAACAAACTTGATATATGACCCAATGAAGGGGTAGCAACAACCCTGTTAAAGCAAGGATTGAAAATGCTGAATGTATGGCTCTTCACAGGTCTTAGAAATCTGAGTGAAGTTGACAGTCCTTAAAACTAGCTTATAAACTCTCATGGTTCAGGTATACACAACTGGATGTGATTATCTTAGGAAAAGATAGGCCATTAAGAATGAAAAATGCAAGAAGTGCAAACAGCATGAATAACAAAGAGATTTAAATTCTATCTTTCCGTAGAGGTACCCTTAAGAAGGAGATCCTCTGGAGGTTGGTAATGGATGAAGAAACTCTACAAGCCTTGAATATCTTTAAATGTAGAAGTATGAACGAACTTAATGAATTGTGTAGTATCAAATGCATTCTTCATCTTGATTTGAAATGGACACAGTTTTTCAGCCTCCTTCCTTCTCTCTTAGCATCTAGCTAGTTGCCTGTGACTTGACTTTGAAGTTCTTACAGTTGCTGATGTATGTGCAACTCTCCATAACTCCCTGTGTGATCCAAAAAGAACACTGAATTTTTCCACTCCTATTATCTGCCGCTATTTACAAAAATCACTTAAACAAAACTGTTGAATTTTACATTATAGAAGCAAACCTTCCTACCTGTTAAAGCATTAATGTCCTCGTGCCCACAGTATTGTTTTTAGACATGACTGAGATCTGCCCTCTCTATAGGTTCTCTGAGCTGGGCAGTATAGAACTTTCATGTGGAGTATGTTTGGTTCTGAAGGCAAGGATTGTCACATAGCTCAGAGCAGTTGCTTAACAACACTGTGATATAATAGCAGTTTAAGGCATGCTTGAATTAAGAAACTTACTGATCTTTTTCTGCATCAAATTGCTAGTGTTCTGTCAGATGCTCCCAGAACAACAGTTCCCTACAGATCCATACAGTCAGATGAGGATATTGTCAGTGCTGGAACAGTGGGATTGAGGTGTAAAGAACAGTGTCACTATATAACAATAAAAGAAAAAGACTCAGAGCAAAAGAAGGCTTCCAATTGATGTTCTAACCACCATTTATCCTCTGTGCTCTGTCTCCCAACACCTGAAGAAATACAAATCTGCTCTCATTTGGCTGTTGGCAACTGCAAGACAACTGAAGTCAAATCATAGCTAGCAATGTTTAGAGGAAAATGTGGCATCTTGAAATCTAAATGAACACTTTGACAAATTTACTGAAGATGAACTGTAATGACTTGATGGAAATTGAGGTAAACGCAGGCATATACACTGTAGGATCCTATTAGCACTATTGGAAATCACAGTTAAAAAAAAAAGCCTGTATTTTATAACAGCATTTTCCCTATGAGAAATGCCTATGATATAACCTAAATTAGAATAGTCTATATCCCAGAGAAGATGGACTGACAAAAGAAATTCTTTGTTCTATGTAGTATATACATTTGGAATGCAAAACCTGTTCTGATCATTCTTTTGCTATATATCATTGTCATTTTGCTTTCTCAGGTGATTCTATCAGAATTCTGGTGAGTAAGATAGAAAGTAACAAACAAATCACTTGTGGTACTAATTGGTAGTAATAGAAAACATTTTTAGGATTTGAAACTTCACATATCAAACTAGCTAAATTGAGCTCTGTAATAAATTTTAAATCCTGCAAAATGAAAAGTGAAGTTTTAACACTTAATTAGGAATAAGTTTTGTAATGGATAGTCAGAACTCCAGAGGCACCTCAACAAACTTGAAAGGTGGGCCTGTGTGAACCTAACGGGGTTCAACATAGCACAGTGCAAGGTTTTGCACTTGGGTTGGAGTAATCCTAGATATGTATACAGACTGGGAGAAAAACTCGAGAGTAGCCCTGTGGAGAAGGACGTGGGTGTCCTGGTGGATGAAAAACTGAGCATGAGCCAGCAGTATGCTCTTGCAGCTTGGAAGGCCAATGATATCCTGGGCTCCATCAGAAGGGGTGTGGCCAGCAAAGACAGGGAGGTGATTGTCCCTCTCTACTCTGCACACGTGAGGGCCCCATCTTGAGTACTGCGTCCAGGTCTGGGGCACCCAGTACGGGAAAGATGTGGTCAAGAAGAGGGCCACAAAGATGGTCAGAAGGCTGGAGCACCTCCCTTATAAAGACAGGCTGAGGGTGCTGGGCTTGTTCAGCCTGGAGAAGAGAAGGCTGTGAGGAGACATAATTGCAACCTTCCAGTGTTTAAAGGGGGATTCTAAACAGGAGGAGAAACAACTTTTTCCGAGGATAGACAGTGATAGAACAAGGGGGAATGGTTTTAAGCTCAAGGAGGGAAGGTTTAGATTGGATGTCAGGAGGAATTTCTTCAAAGAGAGAGTGGTCATGTGCTGGAACAGTCTACCTGGAGAGGCTGTGGATTCTCCATTGCTGGAGGTGTTCAAGACCAGGTTGGATGGGTACCCTGGGCAACCTGGTATAGTACCAAATCTGGAGGTTGGTGGCCCTGCTTGTGGCAGAGAGGTTGGAACTTGATGATCCTTGGGGTCCCTTCAAACCCAAGCCATTCTATGGACTGTGGAGATGACACATTACCAAGCTTAATGAGTGGTAACATTAAGGTATATTTACTATGCGGTCGGGATGTGCAAACTCATAATCAATACACAATCCAAATTCCCCCACGTTTGCAAAACCCATCCTGAAAGCAGTGCCATGGTACTTATACTACTGTTACCTGCACAAGCTAGTGAGCCAATGCTCTTCTCATTCTGTACTCATGCCTTCAGCACAATCTCACTTCTCACTTCAGTAGATATGCTTTCTTACATGTGTCATGGTCACACCCCTTGACTGTGCAGCAGATGTGCCTTACTGTTGCCATTCAGTGTTGTTTGTCTTGTTTGACCAGAGGCTTTTGTTTGCTTGCTACTAGCTGCCTTCCTCGGGTGTTGCTCTGAATTCAGTCCCTCTGGTAATTCCATAATTTTTCTACAGCTCCGTGCATCTGCGTACAGTTAACAATTCCTTAACATTAGGGTATGATTTCTTCTCACAAGGGCAGGTAGTCTCATTAGGTTATTCGTACTATCTGTCTCCTTAGCTTTAACTCAAAAGGAAGCATATGGGCAACTTCTGAACAAGTGAAAATAAAACATAATGTACAATAGGCTGAGGGAGAAGTCTGGACAAGCTATAGGAGCAGTCCTTCCCTCCTCACAGAGCAGTCCTAAAGGCAGGACTGTCTACACAGCTGAAGAGTGTGAAGAGTGTAAGGGAAGGGATTAAAAGCAAGTTCTGGTAGCAAAACTCAGCATCCAGACAAATTCCTTTGGACTGATTTTAAAAAAATGTTATCTAGGCTTATGCCTTAAAGCTATCTGTTGTTGAACTCACAGTGAAAAGCAGGTGCTTTGGCAACAAATAAATATTTTGCACAGTCCCAAACGTAGTTCTGAAGATTTCTGCAGAGTACAGTGTCTGCAGAAATGGAAGTGGAAACTCCCATCTAGTTTTGCAGCACTCAGCTGCAAAAGCAACATTCTGGGGTCATATATATTTGCATATAGATACACATTCACTTAAAGACTTGCATAAAGGTACAAATAATTGTAAAGACAGATGAGAAAGCAAAGATAAAAGTAGATCCTCTCTTCTTTAGAAAACAGCAGGATCTGAAGACACTTTGTAGTTCTGTCCTTTCTAGATAAGATTTCCACTTTCCCCTTGGCACAGTGCTGAGAAAGCTGGGCAGGGTTGACCTCCTTGCTTCCCTGGGACAAGCTAGTGCTTGGAATCCTATTGCTCTGACTTCAAGCCAACACGAGTCCTGTTAATTCCTTTTTTTTTTTTTTTTTTTTTGTCTCAGGGACATCAGGAATGCCTTAATTTCTTACACTTCCTCATGAGCCTCTGGCATTCTAACATTTATTCAGACTTTGGTTGACCTCTGCTGCCTTTATGTACTTTTAAAGTTCATTCTGGTGCAACTGTCAATATGTCTATCTTGCAGCATGGAAAAAAGAAGCTTTAGGGTGGCTAAAATAACACTCAAACTGTTAAGTCAAGTGTGGTTATGATTTTAAAGATCTTCCTGTTTTTGGTTGACATTTTACTAATATTGTATCTGTTTTCATCTCCCTTGTTGGAAAATATGTTGCATTTTCTAACTAGCTTACCTTGTGATTCCTCAATGAAATTGTAAGGTAGAAATAGAAACAGTTTGAGGGGACAACATTTACTTCAAATAAATATTTTCTGAACAATGTTTTATAAACGTCATTTATAATTATGTAAGCAGCCTTTCCCAAAATGATTAAAGTGGTATCATCCTAAGGCAGAAAGTAGACATTAAGTAGTGCAGAATAGGTTTAATATAATATTGGAATAGAAATAAGGCTCTCAACGCAGAGTATATAAAATGTTCAAGTAATTGAGTTCTAGGATTGAGATTGAATTCTAGGAGCTCTCCTTAGGAAATAAGTGAATACCATGAGTCAGTTTAACTCTCTGCTGAGAAGAGACATGACTGTTATCTGATTTGTCACATTATGTGTGACTTATATTCTCATCTGTATGTAGCTGCAGGGGTTTAGCAGAGCTCTATCCCTGTTTTGGACATTACAGTTTGCTATATCAGCATGGTAGGTCTAATATGATTTTTGCATGTCTTTTCCACCTTAGAACCACATAAAAGCCCTGTGCTGTGCTTTGCCTTCATCAGCACCACCACCAGAAGTAAGCAATGTGAGGTTCAAAGTTGATCAACCACTTAAGGCTGGTTGCAGGAAAGCAGCCGTTGTAGCTCAACACAAGATCATTTTTGTCCTCTAGCCTACAGTACAGAAGAATACATGGAAGAACAGACAGCATGAAACGAGCTGCAAAAGGGAATGTTTGTTGCAAAAATGTCAGTTTTATTCTCAGAAAGCCTTGCCTTTAAAAACCAAGCTTACTGTGCAAAGCTGCCACCTGCCCCATCTGCCTGAGTGTCTTCCAGACTGTAAGTGGGGGCAAGAATCAAATGTAACCTGACCGATATTCTCAAGAAGACCTTCTTTGCTGTTCTGAGAATACACCTTGAGTGTGGGGAGCTGTTCTCTGTTGCAGCAGGAGTAGGCTCGTCAGTGTATGGTGTGATGTCTCATAGGAAGCATTGAGATAGCCACACTCAGAGGTAGTATGGTCACAAGACTCTGTCCTAACCACAGCCTTCCCAGTGAAACAAAATGAAGGAAAAACCCAGCATTTTTCAAGCACTTGTGTCTGCTGGGTGCCTGCAACACCTGGAGACTGAACAGGCCTCCTTCCCCTCGCCCTCCCAGTTTGATAGCTCTTCCTTTAAGCAAGGCACACCCCAGGGACATTTCCCATCGAACAAGGCTGTGTGAAGCATCAGTGCCTCAACTATCTGCCACCCACAGCCAACTTGGTTAAACCAAAGCTCTTAGCTCTTCTACTGGCATTCTTTTTCAAATATTTGGTTACTTGTGTGGCTTTCTCCACCTCATCTGTCAGCTCATACTGTGTGATGCCTTCTGCTTTCTATCAAATGATATCCTTATCTGGCATGTTGAGTTTCATTTGGTCTTTCTTCTTTCTTCCTAAAACTTATTATTTTTTTTATTTTTTCACTTTCATTTTTTCCCTTTTTAATACACTCATTTTCCTCTTGTTTTTGGGTCTGACTCCTCACAAAACTTTTTTCTTCCTTATTTCTTCCTGCTCATTATACTTGTCTTATGTTTCTTTCAGAGGAATCAACAGATTTTATGATCCTCAGCATTAATGATTTCTCATGTCTTCATTCCCGATTAGACTGATAGCACTACATCATGGTGTTGGATTAATCTGTTTTATTCAGTGACATTTTCTGGCTGAGAATTTAAATCAAATTAATGCATTCACTATTAATATAAAGCTCTGATAGGAATTCTTTTGTATGAAGTTCTGACAAATCCAAATTCTTTAAAGCCACATGCTGAATTTAATCCCCTCCTACTCATACATCCCACTTCATTAAACACCTTTGCTCATCTTAAGGTCACCATAATAGTTCTGTCTCTTAACTTCACAGTACTGAGTCCGGAGCTACTGCTTTTTAACCTTTTTTCCTACTCCTTTATTTTGTGACATCTTTTTTCAAACTAATTGAAGTAGGGTATTGTCTGGTATCTTGTGGTAGATGGACAATCCTTCAGCCAGAATCCCTGAAACAAAGCAGAAATTTAAAGTGTTTGTTAAGTTCACAGAAGTGCTTTCCATTTTTGAAGCTCTTTTACCAAACAGAAAAGATAGAATAACAATTTTCCTAGGAATGATTTTTTCTGTGTCTTGAGAGAAAACAAAATTAAAGCAACAATCAGATGTCAACATTTAATGCTTGTCCTTCAGTTTCCTGATGTCAGTAATTTAAAGATGACAACATATTTCTGTAGTTTTAGTAAGATACATAAAGACTTAGCAAACAGATAGTGGTCAAATACCTTCATAATACAGCTTAAGCTCATGTGAATGACAAATATGGGTGTCTGTGTCCTTTTGGAAACCCCCAGAGTCTTCATCTGACAGGAATGAGATTAGCTGTCATCTTTAAATCATCAAGGCCTGAGATCAAACAAGGCTCCTAATCTTAACAGTTCTTTTCTTGTATATCTTCTTTTAGTTGTCAAGGTCAACACCTGCAGCTCTAGTAATGCATTTTCTCAATTGCTGTGGCAGTATTGAAGGAAATTACAAGGCAATGGTAAGTGCAAGTAGGACAGTAAAGAGAGAAATCAGATTGCTTCAAACAGAGAGATGCAAATCTTCATATATTCTCTGTGTGTTCAATACGAAAAAAAAGATTTTAAACATCTTCAAAGTACTGAGTAGTAAATCAGTTCAACACTTTTGCTTCCATCATTGTCATTTCTTAATACTTCTGCCCAACACTGTGTCATACGCATTTATGTTAGTCAAGGATTTTCTCTCATCTTATTCTACTGCAACCTTTTTTTCTTGTAAAAGACATTTTGAGAAAGTTAGTTAATTTTATTTTATTATCAATTGATGTTAGGTAGCAAATTGCATTTTTTTGGTCTGTTCTGTACAAACTCCTTTTGAAGAGCTCTATCCCTCACTCTGAGCAAAGGCTTTCTGTGCCAGCTCACAAAACAAGACGCAACAACAGAAGGAAGAAAGAAAACTCATGCACTATTATATTTGTCTGAAATTGTTCCTCAAGACAAAATATTAATTGTTGAACCAATATTTCTAGATTTGAACTCCTATCTAGAAAGTCCTCAGAATAAACCAATTCAAATTCCTTGGCCATATTGAAGATGAAGGGTTGTGTCAGGCTGTACACATCTGGGTGATGTTTTTGGAGGAGAATGGATGTTTAAGATATAACAGTTGTGCCAGTAATCTGCTCCTTGAGCAAAGTCTAACCTCTTCCTTTCACGCATGTGTAATTCACTTTTCTCAATCTTTCCACAGAGAAAGGCACTACATTAGTAACATAACAAAGGGATATTTCCTGTGACAGAGGACAGGCCTGGCATGGATTTAGTGTAAATCTTTTCTTGAACTAAAAGCACACTGAATATTCTTTAGATTCCTGTAGTTTGAATTCTTTACCACTGTGCTCTCCAAAAACTTTTAATCATGTATCCCAATGAGTAAAAAAAAAAAACTATGATCATGCGTACCCAGTATATTCATATATTTATAAATTGTGCGCATATATTGATTGCGTTAATACACAATATATATTATGAAACAGAAAACCAGAGGAAAAAAATGATGAGATGAGGATAAAATAAATGCTTTTTGTTATTGTCATAGCTTATATTATTTACATAGTACAAAAATATTTTCTTCCTTCATCCGAATGGATTATGTTGTACATAATTTGGGGATCATGCCTCCAAATTTGAAGAACACTGCTTTAATGAAATTGTTGTGGTGGATTGTACACCTTAGTAGCAGTGATAACAGTAGCAGTAACCAAGTGTAACCTATCCACAGACCAGCCACACATTTAAGGTTGACATCACATTCACGCAAAAAATTCGAACTTTCATGTCTAGTTCATCTTCTATTTTGACTCTTCTGGAATGTCTGTGGCTGGTTTGAGTTAAAAGCATTTTATTATGGTATTAGGAAATGATGAAGATATGATCATAGCTTTCTGGTCACTTTTGTTTGAATAAAATTATAGAAATTAAATAAGATAGTATTTGTCATTTATTTATTGTTTTGAAAGGGCTGTTGATTAAAAAATCCTGGGAGAAGGCTGGTGTAGCAGAATACAGAAGCAGAGCAATCTTTTCCAGAACTGTTGTTCCCCAAAGTAGGAAGATGATGTTCTGTCACAACACCATGAGAATACATGACCTAGGCTGAACCAAACTGCAACTTTAAAGAGAGCATCTCAGCCCTCTGCTCTGTTGCACCTGACATGCCAGCAACTGCAGTGTAACTCTCTTATCAAGACTCTGATCTTAGAATTTTGAGTTCTTGATAAAAAGACCTTTAATACTTACTCTAATAAATTGTTATTCCTATTCACAAGTTTTGGAAGTAACAATGACAGCCTTTTAAATTGATTTCTTTTTGTTCTTTTTTTTCTCTATCCTTAGAAAAAGTTTCTTATTTTTCTCAGTGTAATATTTCCTGCTCCTGTTATGTGCACCTTGCCAAGTTGTAAGTGGCTGGGAGGAGTTGTGGCCGTTCTTAGGCATTATTGCAGAGCTGCTGACTCCAACATATGGGAGAGCATGGATAGCAGAAAGTCCACTGAAAATCTCTTGCTCTACATGTGAATGTTCTGATTATTCCAAATTTCTACTAGTGTTGTATTTGTTTTCCTTCCACAGTTCAAAACAGTTAAAGACATAGCCATATGTTATCTCTGCCTTACAATAACACTATCCCTCACTTAAAAGCTTGAAACGTGTGCATTGCAAAATTAAGGCAAAATCCTATGTAATTATACTAATGATGGAATGGATACCTATTCATTCTTCTGTTGACTTTTGCCAGAATTCATACTTCTCTCAAGCCACTTACTTAAAATACAGAATGCTCAATTCTGCTCATACTTAAGCAAAAATATTCCCATAGAGTTAATTGGAAATGGAGAGTAGGCCATGGTCAGAAGTGCTGTCATGTACAGACATCACAGCAGCACATAGCTGGCAAGATGATTAGCAAGCACACATCTGTTCTGAACCATTAAAATGATTTAAAGAGATTACCTTTGAAGCCACCTGCAGGACAGCAATTTCATAAGATCATTACAGACTCATTACGAAAAGTTAATGCAAAAAAACTGCTGTGGGAAATGTAATATTTTTCTCCGTTTACTAAATACTCAGAATATGGGAGCTGAAGAGAGGTTGAACTCTATAATTTCTGATGATTATGCCTTGTTTCCAGAGCATATCTTCTCACTTAGTTTTCATAGTACAGGTTAGATTACATTCTACATATTCAGACTGTGCTGAGAATTGCCATGTTGGACATGTAAATCTAGTAAAAACCAGGCCAACAGGATTTGGGAGGCCCTGCTAAGAGGATATTATTTAATTCCTAGGTGGTGTGTCTGTATGTTTCATCCACAGCAGACTTATCAGGTTGCATATAAGTAACGTGAATGTAAAGAAACATATATTAAGACTGGGGAGGGGACAACTTTTTTTCTTGCTACGATCAAAGCAAGAACAGGAAGTGGAAAAAAAGTGGTATGATAAACTAAATGTTTTAGATCAAAATAAGAATTGCTCTTTAAATAGCATATGAGAGAACAGTATGATTCACCACTGGAATATCTGCTTAATATCTATTTTGCACGTAATATTTATATATGAAGTCTGAAGGGAAAAAGAAGTGTTGCTTATGGAGATATGTCTGCTCTGAGGCATAGAAAGCTCTGGCCTGCAGGCAAGTTGGAGGATGTATATGGAAAATGCTAACTGCGTTTTGGAAATACAAGTTTGGACAAAATCACTGGAAGCAGTCAGTCATAGTGAGCTGCTAGAATGCTCATAGAAGCAAAAAACTGAAAATGTGTAGAACTGACAGCAGAAAGAAATTATTTTTTAATGTGTTGTGAAACTGAGGCCAGGTCTCATTGCAGTAGGGTCATTGTAGGAGTTATCACTGCTGTTTCCTTCTCAGTTTGATGTGAGTTAGGAAGTTTCAAGTCATCTTTCTGAGTGGTGGAATTCACATTGTTACTTCATTTGCTAGATAAAATGTAGCTGTGGTACAGGGACTTACTAATAAAGGCTACTTACAATAGCACAGAAAATCACTTCGGAAGCTACTGTGCCTGTGGTTGTAGTGTCCTTGGAAAAGCTAGTAGAGACACAGCTGGAAAGCCAATAAGAGAAGGTAGAATGAAGTTTATCTTCTTGGAAGTGACACATTCAGGTGAGGCTCTATCCCAAGGTCATATGGGGCACCTTTCTGCTGATGTTAATGTCAGTGGCTGAAGTTCCCACTAACATCAGGGGCCACAGATATAGCCATAGCTCCTTCAGACGAAGGAGAAAAAGACTGAAGATGGCCAGTATCAATCTAAATAATCAAATGAACAAAAGACCTTAAAAAAAAAAAAAGAAAAAGAAAAAAAAAAGAAAGAATTTTTTAAAAATGTCAGCAAAGGTAAGTTTACATATGTACAAATGCAATAAAATAATCAAATAGTTTAGTAGAAATAATTTGATTTTATGTCATTTAATTACCCAAGTAAAAAGCCAAACCAGTATTCTGTGAAGCCACTGAGGGATATACAGAAAGTGGGAAGTTAGTTAATGACGTTAGTATTGCTCTGAGCCTGAATAAATTCTCTGCTTTCGTCTTCATGAAATAAGCCAAAGGTCAGATTCTGAGGATTGGGATATTTTCCCAAGTGGGAGGGAAGGGAATGGAAGTGTTGAAAGACTTCATGAGTACATCAAAGCAGAAAGGCAATTAGAGCTGCTAAAAGTTCACATAGAACAAGATACAGATAAATTGCATCCCAGATTTTTTTTAACCTAGCAAGAGAAAGTAGAAAGATGTAGAGATTTCCATCTCCTAAGAACTAAGAAATCGTAATTTACTATCTAAGAGCAAGGAGATTCAAGAATCAAATTAGGTCAGCCATGATACTGAAGTTTATTTTCCTGTTGATTTATTTGTTTATTTATTTATTGTCTTAATGACAAATAAGGGAAGGCCTGTGTTGTTAGGCTCAGTGGGGTGAGTTACTCCATAAAGGAATGAGAAAACTGTGAGCACTGATATAAAATCATCAATGTCTTTCAAAGTCATTTACACAGTCTCAGGTCCTTGCTGTTGTTAAGATTTGCTATTATCTTCTACTTCCATGAAAAGCATCTTCCACAAGTTATTTGCTGTAGGATTCTAACAAAAGATAATTCAATGACATTCTGTTATGATGATTTCAAAAGTAAACTGACCTATCTTTTTAGGTGTTTCAAATGAGAAAGATATATCAAATTTGAGAGTCATGTTATCTTCTTCTGCCTATTCTAGTTTCGCTCAGTTGGTTCATCTCACTGAGAATAATATTTTTTTCCTTTATAAACCAAATCCAAAGACATCACATAGGGTAAAGTGTAAAGAAATGTGTGGTTTCCCAAATAGAATGCTTTAATATACAACACAGTGTACTCAATAGGGACAAATACACTGCCAAATAGAAAGAAACTGGGAAGCCTAACATCTGTTGATGTGTTTTTTTGGCATGCGCACATAGTGGATTGTGTCCTGTTCTCTAATGATACAAACACACAAATGTCTATTTAATTTTCAACATTAATCTCAGTTCTTTAGCATTCATATTCCATCATCTATGTCACCCTATAATTTACTGGGCACACATGTGCTGAATATAGCTATAGAAGTGCTTTCATTGAGTTAGTAGAAAGTCAAGTTTCATCAGCTCTTTAGGATCCAGTTATGTGTTTGAACACAAAAAGTTGACACAGAAAAAAACATATTAAAGAATTTATGTTACTATCTGACCTTCTGAATACGGTAAAAAACACATTGTGTTGTCTCAGTCAACAGAAATCTAAATTACAGAAAATAGTTGTTCAGTTTGGTCTGTAATGCACTTCCATCTGTTTATATGTAACAACAGAGAACAAGGTGAAAAAATTTTCCCAAGTAGTGTTTTCACACAAAACCGCTATTCTGAAGAGTAGTTTCAAGTGCAAAACTTGAGCATTTTTGTAATAAATAGTTTTAGACTTGCTTAATTTTGTAAGGTTGTTCCATTTAAATCTGAGTTTGGGCTGAATTCAGTCTGTTCTTGGGCCTTCAGTAGTGCTGGTAAAGCTTGTAAGGGAAAATAAATTATTTTGTGAAAAAATATTAAAAATACTTTAAATAGACAGAAGTTTTTTTGAGACCATTATAAAAATAGAATCTGTGTGTTTATGGAAAACATTCTACATGAATTTTAAAAGACTGGAATACTAGACAGCTCTTCATATGTGGCTCAGCAGAAAAGCATTATCTATAAAAATGTAACAATTAAAAAAATATTTGAAACATCATTCTGAAATGGCAAAGAATATATTTTTAGCTCTTAAAAGACTTCTCTATCAGGCTGTTGTTTTGGTTCTGATTGCATACATTTAAACCCACGTTATTAAAAGTGAAGTAGTGAACTGAAAACATAAGAAAGCATGTATCATTTTTCAAGGAAACTGAAGCATTCAAAACCTCGTTTTGAGGAGTTTTTTCATTGTGAATCGTGTCCACTTAAAACTTACATCCACTTATCTTAAATCTGATATCCATACAGTTCTTTTTGTTCAGGGTTTATAAGTGCCAGGAATTTCTGTAACATTTGCAAATCATCTTTAGACATAGCCTTTTAAGGCACGGTGAGAATGTGGATATTATTCTTTCTGATTAACTGCTGAATTCAGCATTTTAATAAGTCATTGATGCCTTACATTTCAAGTCATGATGCAGCTATTGAATCTTAGGAGTCAGCATTTTACAATCAATTTTTGTCTTTTGTTCCATCTAGAAGAGCAGAGATGTGTCACTGGATGCATATCTGGTGTGTTGACGGCACACACTGCTCTGCAGAACCTGCCTGCATGCAACTGTGGTTTAAGCAGTAAATGGGCTGGATTTTTCAGTGGTATTCTCAGTCCTTTAATGCATTTTGAATCTAAAAAGCTTGTCCCCAGTAACTACAACAGTGAATTGACAACTGAGGATATTGGACTTAATTTCTGGCTTTATGGAATGTTAGATATGTCACTTATTTTTTCTTCTGCTTAGTTTCTCCTCCTCTGTCAGATTAATTTAATGATTCTAGTTCTGCTTCCCAGGAGCATTGTGGATGAGCTTTAATTAATAACTTTAACGTGTTCTAGCTCCTAACCTATGCATTGTAATATAAATGTGAACTATGATTAAATGAGAAACTATTAAATATCCCAAAGGTTAATCATAACAAGAATTATACTGTGTAGAATTTTATGCCTTCTGTTAGCAGATTACATGTCAGATAACTTGGCTGTATATCCACACCTGACTAAAGGAGGACAGTTTTTTGCTGAAGAAATTTTTTCCTTCTATTTTTATGTACTGTGTCTAAATCAGTTTTGATAAAAACTGTATTCTTTCCAGAGTTCTCAATAGTAGTCAGAGATTTTATTTTTAATAAGAAGCATATTATTCACCACTGAGGTGGTGACCAAAAAAAAGCCTAACTCCCACACAGGCAAATTTTATAAAAAGTGAATTTCATGATTTCCACAAAATCTCATGTCAATTTAGGCCTTCTTACTGCTTCTCAGACAAGTTTGTTCAGTACAGTTTTCCCTGCTTTCAGGTTTAAAATACAACTAACTACATTTACAGTTCCCAGCAGCTTCTCAGTTTGAGACTGACTCACATCAACATTGGCCAAAATCTCTGTCATCTAATGGTCAATGAGTGGGGCAGTGAAAAAATTTCAATGGCCACAGTGAGGGTCTTCAGCCTTCCTAGAAGCACCTGACACATCTGTGGTAAATTCTCACTCCTAATAGGCTCCCTGAAGAAATGCTAGAGTAATGAGCACTCATGAAAACAGCACTGTTGTGCTTTAAATAAAGCCTTCCTGTGGAAAGCACATTGCTGGATGGGTGCTGAAAGATCTCTGCCCCCACACTGTGTCCCCTGGGCTGAAAAACAAGCCTGTCAGCATCACTGCATGGGAAAAGATATCCACAGTTTTCCAGCACTGCATGCTTTCTTACAAAAGAGAATCAATATTTTAATTCAAAACATATGAAATACAAAGTCTTTGTGGCAGGACCCAGAACCCATGTTACCCTCACCTTGATTTATTTTTGCTGTTCCTCTGCCTCCAAGAAGTTTTTACTTTTTATACTGTATATGTATTTATATGCAATACATAACTATTATACATTACTTATTTGTATGATTATTCTTGTAGTTCACCATTTTAAACTTAAAATAATTTACCTTCACTATATCTAATCACTTGTGTGTTTTTTCCTTCTTATAATGGGAAATGTTAAGGCACCATTTATTTCACCTTGTTTTCAGCGAGAGCATCTTTGAGCATCAGACTGTCAGTGTCTATTGATAATTTCCTTGTTTGCTTTTAATTAGCATTATCAGTCATTCAGCATGTGCCTCTCAGAGTAAATGTTAAACCTCGGCAGAAAAAAACCTCTAATTGGCACTTTCTGTGCCACAATTAACACAAGACAATTGGTGTCATTCAGGAACAGGAGCACTTTACTAGGAAAAGGGATGGTGGTGATCAGCTATCCTGAACTTGTGAGCCACTTGTGAGTCAGCCTGTAAAGCTGACCTCAGAGAGCTGGAAAGTAAGCACCTCCAGCAAGCAGATGAAATCCAGGGGCACTAGCACTGGAAACATTCTCCACCCTACTACCCTGAGACAAATCAAGATGCAAGGCTCAGGCTGTCATTGTCCAGGATCTGCATCAGTGCTTTGGCCTCTCCTGAAGCAGGCATCAGCCTTTTCAGAAGAACTTTCTTTTTGTTGAGAATCTAGCAGTGTTACTACCTGCCCTTGCTGTCAGCTTGTATCACTACAGGTTATGAAGTTAATTTGATTACTACCATGATTCTATGATTCTATGATTATGATCTACCATTATATCACCCATTATTATCACCCTCAGTATGTTTGCAGATGCCACCAAGCTCGCCAGGGGAGATTTAGGCTGGACATTAGGAAATACTACTTTTCTGAAAGAGTGGTCAGGTGCTGGAATGGGCTGCCCAGGGAGGTGGTGGAGTCACCGTCCCTGGAGGTGTTCAAGAAACATTTAGATATAGTGTTGAGAGACATGGTTTAGTGGGGTTATTGGTGATAGATGGATTGTTGGACTGGATGACCTTGTAGGTCTTTTCCAAACTAGCTAATTCTATGATTCTATGATTCTAAGCTGACAGGAAGTGTCGATCTGCCTGGGTGTAGGAAGGCCCTACAGATGGATCAGGACAGGCTGGATCTCTGGGCTGAAGCCAATGGGGTGAGACTCAACAAGACCAAGTGCTGGGACCTGCACTTTGGCTGCGACACCCCCAGGCAACGCTACAGGCTTGGGGAAGAGTGGCTGGAAGACTGTGTAGAGGAAATGGACCTGGGGGTGTTGGTCGATGCTCAGCTGAGCATGAGCCAGCAGTGTGCCCAGGTGGCCAAGAAGGCCAATGGCATCCTGGCTTGTATCAGAAACAGTGTTGCCAGTAGGAGTAGGGAAGTAATTGTCCCTCTGTACTCAGCACTGGTGAGGCCACACCTCAAGTACTGTGTCCAGTTTTGGGCCCCTCACTGCAAGAAAGGTCCAGAGAAGGTCCAGAAATCGAGGTCCAGAGAAGGCTAACGAAGCTGGTCTGGAGCACAGGCCCTGTGAGGAGCGGCTGAGGGATCTGGGATTGTTCAGTCTGGAGAAGAGGAGGCTCAGGGGAGATCTTATCACTCTTTATAACTGCCTAAAGGGAGGTTGTAGTGAGCTGGAATTAGGCCTCTTCTCGCATGTAACTAGTGATAGGACTAGAGGGAATGGCCTCAAGTTGCACTAGGTGACATTCAGGTTGGACATTAGGAAATACTACTTTTCTGAAAGACTGGTCAGGTGCTGGAATGGGCTTCCCAGGGCGGTGGTTGAGTCACCGACCCTGGAGGTGTTCAAGGAATGTTTAGGATTTGTGCTGAGGGATATGGTCTAGTGAGAACTGTTGGTGATAGGTGGATGACTGGACTGGATGATCTTGTAGGTCTTTTCCAACCTTGGTGATTCTATGATTATTATGGGCTAGACAGTTAACTTCATACTGAGGAGTGTCTATCATGAAAGAGCAACAGCAGAATCTAGGAAATACTGATTTTATTGTACTGCTAGCCCAGGCTGTATGTTTCTTTACTTTTCCATTTTTCCAGATTGGTCTGTTTTCCAAATGCCTATGCAAATATCTGCTTAGAAAACAATAAAAGAACAATCTACTAACTATTTTCACATGAATTACAGATTGTTGAGGTCCTGAACTGCCATGAATGGGACACTTGTAGCACTATAAGTGCTCAGCCCTGTCAGACCACATAGGAGAGGCTGTATCCCTGTGACCGCCGCTGCCTTGGCAATGAGCACATCTCCTTGCAGCACGTGGCCAGCCTAAGAACCAGTTTACATTGAGTACGCTAATCCTTTGTTGCAAGTATCACCAGTCACCACACACAATAGCGTTTGATTGAGATTTCTTCTCTTTTGAAGGAATCAAATTGCAATTTTTTTCTTCCATGAAATAAGGCTCACTGGTATGTGATTAAGATGCATTATACATCATAATTCATTTCCTTGTTTATATGCCTATATATAAGATGTGCTCAGCCAACATTCTGATAAACAGATTTATTTCAAGAAAAATCTCACATGTTTTGTGATGATAGCTTCTTACATCGTCTTCTTGCAACTGGAATTAAGAATATCTCTTGAATAAAATTTAATAAGATTCCCTTCCACACTTCTAATGACTAGCAAGTAACACTTGGGTAGATGGAAATGTTATTTCTATGTAAAGAGTTTTGTTCTTCTAGGTAAGTGCAGCTCATGAACTAGAGATTCTACCATTGCAAAATGGAGGTCTAGTGATGGAAAACAGGATTACAATAGGAAGTATTTATTTCTTGTTACAACTGACCTCATGAATCAGAGTAAAATATTTTTTTTCATATTTGCCTCTTATGTAAGATGGTACAGTAGCATCTTTTCAGGACTTCATCATCATGCAGACATCAATAATTTTCAAACCATTCTATATTTTATAAATAAGCAAAAATAATTACTTCATGAAACCTCTTTCTTTGACGAATAAAGATTTAGATTTGCATTATGGACAATATAGCTATACATACGTACGGACAATAGAGCTATATAAAATATAAACTCCAAAAGGGATTTCATATACCTAACCTTACCTCAGTGCAAATGAAACCGACAAAGAATAAATATATTTCATTCAATGAAAATACGTCATTTTTCCCAATTGAAACGAACAGAGACTTCCTATATAAAATAAAATACCAGTCTAGCTATCAGCAATGTTGCTCCTATTTACTCTTTAGAATTTTAATGCACCTTCTACTTGCAGTGTAAACAGCAGAATTATGCTGACTGTCTAAAAACAGTTATTCATGAAAAATGTGATCATACTCCTACATTTTAGTGTTCTGTATTCCAAACTAAGGGACAAAATTCAGGTCATGACTCCTTCCTCAGCTGATTACATATTAAAAATCTGAATTCCATGTTGTGTTTACTGCAGTATTTTATATTTATGAAAACAGAAAATAAAACATCACACTCACTATTCTGAGTATATATTTAGTATTGTGTCCTTGGACTCATCACACTGCAATTTGCTTCCTCGCCTTGGGAGAACATATACAATGTAAGACTGCCAGGAGAAGGAGCTGAAATTTCCCATCGACAGAGGGAAAGCAAATGTCTGTAGTTTTCGAAGTCAGATTAATAAAAACCTAATTTGAGCTTTATAAAAGTTTTATTACATCTAAAATCCTACAGCCACAGAAGCTGTGTCAAGGATCTAACCCATTATTCCTAGTCATGAAGTCTATCATTTCAGGTTTTGTATATGGAGTGATTAGCTCACTGGTATGCTGCTGCTACAGTTTCACACAGATAAAATTCATGTAAAATCCTTACTGCTAAATCAGGATAAAACTGGAGTATCAAAGTTTTGGTTTTAGTTCTGCATCAGTAGTGGGGGAAAAAAAACAACACCACAGAACAAATTATAGGAAGCCTCCTGTGGCAAGGCAACAGTTGGAAAGAAAACTAATCAGGCACAGTCAGAAACTGAGTTCCTTTTGATAGACCGTAAGCAGTAAAAGTCATGATTTCTCTCTAAGTCATCTGAAACTTTCATTACTGCAATTGCCTATTTAATCCCCCCCACTTCAAGAAGCAAATTAAGCTCTATTAGGCAGCTTATGCAAGCTTACTTTTTTCTCTGTATTTGTCACCAGTACTTACCTATTAACACTGTACACCAACAACCTGACATTTCTAACAGTTACTGAGCCAAAAATATATGCAGATAGTGTAACAATACTAAAAACTGTCATATTCCTTCTAGGAAAAAAGCCAAATGAAGTCAATACTACAAAATACATATTGATTTATAACCACATGATATCTGAAAGGGAAATGTTTATCTACAGATTTTCCATGCTAGTCCAACTGAAAGATCATTAAAGTCTATATTTAATTCTGTAGGTTTCTGGTCCTACTTTACAGAAGTTCAGCTAAGTAAGTCTAAGGTCTGGACCTCAGGTATCTTAAAAATATTTAATTTTTATATTGAGTTCTTGGGATAAATTGATTAACTCATCTGCATAATCTTGGTAGCAGAGCAACCAAAACAAACTGAGAAAATAAGAGAAGCCAGGTTTGTAAGGAGAAGTAATATCTTTTAACAGATCAATTGTTACACTATAAATGGCATTCAGACTCAAGCTTTTCTTAAAGTATGAAGCCAAAATAGCTAAGGAACTTCTGCAATCATGTAAGTGCATTTTGGAAGAATACAAAATTCTTGGATTCTGACCACAGAGATTTTCAGACATTGTTTCCACAGAGTTTTATAACAGCTTTGTAGTTGTGGTTTTATTTAGACAAAATTCTGTAATATGTTTATTTCCTTTCTGACACTGAGCCAGATGTTAGATGGAAGGTTTGGAAAGTTTTTTGCCGTTGTTTGTTGGTTGATATCTTTCCTCCTCCATTGTGCTGGTACAGGTAAAAACACATTTTCATTGCATAAAAAATACTGGTGAAATGTGAATAAATGACTATAGTCAGAGGGAATAGTTGATGCTTTCTGATAATCAAAGGAAAATATCATCAGTGGTTTCTAATGTCATCACATATTTTAACCTTTTAAACAAAGATTTTCATTGAGAATATAATAAAGTTCCTCGAAATATATGCTATATGTAGTAAGAGAAATGGAACACATCTTTGTTTTGTTAGTTCCATTTCTTTCTAAATTCAGTGAAGCAAAAGTAGATGCAACCATTATAGAGTTGACATTTGTTCCTCTCTCTCTTTGCACTGTGTAAAAATGCACTGACGCTATCTGAAATTAATGGGAGCTCATCCACAGGGAGCTAAAGGCTTAGGTATATGCTTCAGAAAATGAAACTCCACCTGCCAATTTTTTTCTGAAGACAATCTTAAATGTGAAGAATATAGAAAAGATTGTAACATGTAAGGTTTCATTCTATTGTATGTTGTTACATTTTATATACTTTTTATTTTTTTTTTTTCATTTTCCACATTCCAGATAAACTTTAACAAAAACCTTCTTGCAGTGAAATTTTAATGGGTGAGTTTGGTCAGTAAAAGTCAAGTGCTCCTGCAAAGAATTTCATGAAGTAGATAATGTTATAATGTGTATATGTACATAAAATAACTTGTAGTAATGTTTTCTATACCATGAAAGAGTAAAATTTGTGCTTTACGATTTCAAAGTACGCAAGCAGCCCTTGTGATCTGAGTCAGCCTCCACTAAACTCTTCTAATGTGTGCTAGTGCAATGTTCCTAGGGGAATGCCATTGTGATATTTATTTTCAGCCTGACTGTTAAGAAAACTACTGCCAAGAAGGAGAGAAGGCATCTGTATGTGTGGCTGAGTGGCATTTCTATGTTAGCAGATGTTGGAGGGCTGAAGACTCAGTAGGAATCGAATTTGAGAAAAACAGCTGAGGAAAGGGCATTTGAATTTATTTTTTTTACTTTTGAAGGTCTAACTTGACATTTAACATAGTAAAACTACTTGAAAAAACATGCCTTGTCCAGGAGCGCCATTATGACAAGTGGAACCCTTCCAAATCAGATGAAATAGCAAGTTAATTGTGATCTTAATAGGTTTTCCAGGTGCTCGATGCAGTCAGACTTACCTTTTTAATAGTTTTCTTTGCTCATTAATTACATTTCCTCTCTTAATTTCTCTATTTCTTTCCTATTATTTGAGGCGTATGGAAACCAGTATAACTAATCACATCTGAATTATACATACGAACCACTCTAGAAACACGTAGCTGTGCTCTTTCTCTAGGTCAAGAGGCTATTTCAGATGCAGAGTAAATTCCCATCTTGTGATAGAAACTTACTGTGAACTTTGATACAGCCAGTGGCAATGATGTGTAACATCTACCTCTTATGCAGGAATTTTCATTCTAAACTAATTAACATGTCCTAAATCCTGAAATACTCTAAGTGAGAAATAATTTCATGTGAGTGAATCACTTGATTACTTTCCTCTACTAAATGTTTTGAAATTCTCTGAGAGTTCTATCAAACGGTCTTCAATAAACACTGACAGCTATGATTAAATACTGATACTATTTTCTCAATACCATATCATATTACAACTTAAGCCACAGTTTAGAAGTTTTCCTTGGTGTAATGTATTATTTATATATGATGTGACTGCAATGGAGTTGTGACATGAAAATGAGAATAAAATTAGAATTTGAAGGTATCTAAAGTGGTACCTATTTTCTTTAATATACTAGTTCAATTCAACTGTTTAACAAACGATTCATGCTCTGCATCCTGCAGGAGACTTTCAGCATTTCAAAAGAGCACATTTGGATCCTGATCTAGACCACCTTTTACTGTCTTGAATGGGCTTTAGATCAGTTCTTGTCCTTAAACAGGCCTTTCTTTGGCCTACCTGTAAAATTAGTAGTCTCTTCAATCTTTATTTCCATTCCCATTTCTTAAGTGTGAGATTTTTTCAGCTCACCAGAACAACACCATAGGTGATCATGATCTATCTTCAGTTTCTCTAGATTTATAAGGCCAGTCATATATACTCTAAATACCTACAATTAACTGTGAATTTACCAGAATGTGGGACTTTCGAAGTTTACACAGAACCCAGTTTGCAATTGCTGCTTTCTTCTCTGTGGAACCCAAAAGAAAATAAATCAGAAAAAAATTTAAATTTCTTTATAAGGAATTTTGTAAAGAGTAATGAGAGGTGAAATTCAGTGGTGTAGTGTCTGAAGGAAGCAGAAAACAAAGCTTAGGTTAACAGCGTTTATACAGTATGCTTCAGGGTTCTCATTTCTCATGTCCAGGATTTGTCAAGAATTAGAAAAAAGTATGCAAGCGTACGGGGGAATATGCAAGTATGCATTTTTATATACATTGAGTGAGCTCATAAACATGTAGCAAAACATATTTTCCCAGTGTTTTTTAATTTATTCTGAAAGTAACTCTGAAAATGTTCGAAATCTAATAAACCATTGTCAACGGTTTATGGGCGTTAGGCCTGATTCCGTGACAAAGGGGACGGGGGACCCAAGGGCCCACGTCCCGGGAAAAGGGGAAAGGGGAAAAGGGTAGGGAGATGGCCCTGAGAGCAAAGAACAGCGGCAACAATCTGAGGAGAAACAAACTAATTTACTAAATAAAATATCGGAATGCAAAACAACACACTATAATACAATATAATTACAATTTAAGCTGATAAATCCAACACAGAGAGAGAGAATGTCCCAAAGTCAAGGTAGGCCTTACTCTACTACCGATGATAAGATGGCTGGAGAGCGAGGTGCTGCCAAGACGAGAGACGGCGGAAAAAGGGACGAGGTCTCGTGATCTGCAAGTTTTTATACTGTGAGCTTCTATCTTTTCCCTCCGGCTGGAAATGGTAACAGAGGAGCAAAGTACCGTGGGGACTGTAGTAGTCCTTCTCTTCTGAGGACTAGGTATGTCCACTACATGATGTTATGATGTGGAATACCAATAACCGAAAATCACAAAACCATGACAACCATAATCTTCACAATAATTATATGCACCTTCATACAATATATTTCTGTGTAATAAATAACAGTGCATTCTATCCAAGTTGTGGTTACAGAGATTCTATATTTGAAGAAGAGGGCACATTTGTTCATTTTCCATATCTAAAATAAAATTAATAACTCCAAAATTCTCTATGCTGTCCATGAAAATTTCTCTGATTGTGTCTTGCTCATTTTTGTGATATGTGTCAAAAATAATAATAGCTGGATAAACTATAGGTTCTGCCTCATAAAAATGAAAATAAAAAGAAAATCAGACTGTTCTTGTTGACATCACAGTCGAATTTTGCCACATGGTAAGACAGAAAGAATTTAAATAAGAAAGATAAAATTGGAATTTTGTTTCCCTCCCTGAAATGAAAGTAAGTCTGGAGAATGGAAGACTAACAAAAGTCACTGACTCAAGGCAGTCTGAGAAGAATATCAGCTAATTTTCTTTCTGACTTATTATTCTGTAGTAGAATGAAGAGTCCACTTCCCTTTCCTCCTCCTTCCTCCTCACTGTTGCATGAATTCTTACTGCAGGATACAGGAAGAGGGAAACACTCTGTATATCCTGGCTCCCATGCTAGCTACCTACATTTCAACAAGCTATTGAAAACAGTAAAAGTAAAACCACTGGAGAAGTATCACATGCCCTTGACACGCTGTGAATGTAGTGTTTAATCCTGTAGACTACAATAAGTCATGAAAATTCCTGGTCCTTCATTAAAGTAAAAGAACAGTGATGTATCTGGAAAATATGTTGCTGGCAGTCAATACAAGCAAAGTGACAATAAAATAAACAAAAATAATTTCCTGTGTTTGAGTGTAACTAGCTTTAAAATGTCCAAATAAATGTTCTGTATGTGTGCTTGAACTGTTTATTTTAAAATATTTTGCCTCAGCAAAGTATAGATAGGCATATACTACTTTTCTGTTTATCTTTGTTTTTATCTTGTTTCCTCATACAAAACATTGGCAATTTGTTCCAGTTTAAGCTTGTAACAGTGCTGCAGAATGCAAAGAATAAATGACAGATAGACAAGCTGTCTTTTGTAACTTAATATATGGTTTACTTAAAATTATTGTCTGAAGGAAGTTCTTCAATGAATACATTTCTAAAGAATCCTCGATAGAAGCAACAGCTCAAAAAGAAAAAATGAAATTATTATTTTTCTATTGGCAGTGTCACATTTGGATAATTACTCTACAGTGTGTATGATACATACTTAGTGCATCTAAATATTGGGAAAAAAACCAACAACACACACATGCATACAATAAATAAAAGCAACAGCAACAATAAATGCATTCTTTGACGGATATATAAATTAAAGTACTGACGGATAAGGTAAGAGTAACTGACTTCATTTGCCTGGACTTGTGCAAGCATTAGACACTGTTCACTACAACACATGTCTCTCTAAATTGTAGAGTCACAGATTTGATAGGTGGATCACTTACTTGGTGAGTAAGGAATTGGCTGGATGTTTGTATTCAAAGAGTTGTGGTCAATGACTTGGTGTCCCAGTAGAAACCAGTGACAAGTGGCATTCCTCAGGGATCAGTATTAGGACCGGCACTGTTTAACAGCTTTGTTGATGACATGGACAGTGGGATTGAGCACACCTTCAGCAAGTTTAAAGACAACACCATTCTTTGTGGTGTGGTCAACACTGAAGGAAAGGACTGCCATCCAGAGGGACCTTGAGGCAGACGGGCAGATGTGAGAGGTGGGCCTGTGTGAACCTCCTGAAGTTCATCAAGGCCTAGTGAAAGGTCCTGTGCCTAGATCATGACAATCCCAAGAACAAATACAGGCTGGGTGGAGAATGAATTGAACTGGAATTACATGGTCCTTACATTCCTATCCAGTTCAAACCATTCAGAGATTCTCTGATTCTGAGAAACCTCAGAAAACTAGACATGAACAAACCTCTGCTTCTGAAGATGAAGATATGAAAACTGGATGAAATATCTTAATGTTTATGAATTTTAAATGATGTATCAAACTTCATTTAAAAAGCATTAAGGAATTGGATTACTCTTACTTTCTCACCAGCAGACTGTCACACAATGAATATTATTCCACAAAATTTTCTCTTTTTTGTAGTGTCATGCCTACAGCGTGTTTTTATTCATATAAATTTCAATGAGATGGTCTTTCAAATTCCTTTGCTTATGTCTAGTAATACAGAGAAGCCTAAAATAATAATGGGTACTCAGGGAGATTCCTTCATATAAAGAAGTTCTCAACCAGTGCAGAGTAACCCAAAAAGAAAGCTCTTTATAAGCTTAAATATATATGCCATGTAAGCTGAAGTTAGAGGAGTGTAGTTCCTGGTTCTACCAGTGCTCCTCTATTGATGCACAATTCTTACAAATTATACTCAGTCTAGCTTACTGCAGCCTAAAAACTCCAGTGTAGAAGTCCTTGAAACCACAATCTTTACCACTGTGGCTGACCATTGCAGCTGCAGAGAATAACACTGGGGAAGAAGAGCTTTTCCTTCACTGATTTCTTCACTTTTTAATAGAAAATGATTTAATAATCTGTATGCATTATAATTATGCAGCATGCTGTTTTCACACTGAAGCGTATCATTCAGCAAACATAAAATTAGTATAAAGCACTATGATTTTGAAACCAAATCTGATGGATTTCCCTTAGTGAACTGTTAAGTGGTAATGTAATTAGAAATATAAAATAGAATGTTTATCTAGATTAGCCCTTATTACAAAGATAACTTGTCTGTTGGCCAGGCACTTATTTAGTAATCAGGTCCTGCAAGCATATTTTAAATGAATAGTCAAGAAAGAGTCCTGTTTAAATGTCATTTTGCTTTTACCAGGTGAAGTTCTGTCTGTTCCATCATCAGAAAGCAACCTAATTAACTCATATATTATTCCATAGCCCTTCAAAATATCGCAAGAATGCAAAAGCTATTCAGCTGAGCTAAAGCAAGGGAAATGAAATTTTGAATTAGCCATTCTTTGTGAAAACACATTCAAACAGAGCCTGAAAGTTTCAGAACCTACACTGCCCATTAAATTTGATCCTTACAGAATCAAGACCCTTCTCTATGAAGGAAGGGTACATTAAGCACTTGTATTCTCACCTGTACTGAACAGAGAATGAATCATAAATCAAAGAGTGATGACCCAAGTAGTCTACTAATTTGGATTTCTTTATTTCTGCACAGCAGTAGGCTAACGATCCAGAAGGTAATCCCCACGGTAATCCATTTAGCTATGGATAAAAGGAGACCCTCACCCCCTCATCATCTCTGGCACTACACTTTAGCATTATATGTTAATATATATGACCTAAAAACACATGTGAGTGCTTCCACGGATCTCTTCCTTCATCCTTTTGAAGCACTAGTACAGATGAGAGGCCAGTGTGTAACAAGTATCACTGATTACTCGCAGAGCAAATCAGATCTCTCTGTATCAATCTCCTTGATAACTTGGTAGGGTTTTGCTGAGAATGGGTATCTCCCTATACCTCCTTTCTTAGACTGACAGGAGCCAGCAAAGTTCTATGGATTCTTCTATCCTCATCCAGCTGCTCTGTACTGCAGATGTTGAAAGCTTAAAACAAGGAGAGTATTTGTCATCTCCTATGGCTGCAGGATTAAAGAAGCTGAATTAAAACAAGAACAAAAACAGGCTATATCCACATAAAAAGATTCATTTAGAGGTCTAGGTGAACCCATATAACAATCTTGATATATACTTGTTTAAGAATCCGGTTTTCCTTTATATGTATTTTAGATTGGATTGAGCGGTTCACCGTCCCTCTGCCCCAGAAAAGCTATCACATTTCACGTGCTTGGTGATTCTACTTCCTCAGCTTTCGGAAACTTGGACATGTTTGAGAAGCAAAAAAAAAAAAAAAAACTTAAAAAAAATAATAAAAATTACCCAGACTGAAAAATCTACAATTCCAAAATCCTCACAGCAGAAGTTCTCAACATTGCTGATCACTCCGGTAGAGAAGAGATGTTCAAAGTCATCTGGTAATTCTGAATGTGAAGATAAATCCATTAAGCTTTATTTTAGGAGTGTCAAGCTCACTCTGGAAGGTGAGCCCACTGGTCATGGGGCTCCAGCATGATCTGGGAAATGCGGAGCCAATTGCCATTTGCAAGATGAGACAAAATTGACTTTGTTTCTTCAGCCTCACAAACCGAAGTCTGGGAGCTGAATGCAATCTGTAAATTAATCAAGGAATAAAACTTCATGAGAAGAGTAATGGTGCTCTTATGCTGAGGATGTTAGAACAGTAACAAATGGTTCATAAGGCGTTTGTCAAGCATCCAGGCTGCCATTTAGAACACAGCTTCCAACAAGGGCAGATACTAGAGTCAGAAACTGCCAAGTAACAGCAGGACAGGACAAGCAATCCAACTGTGTTCCTGGCATAGTTTGTTAACAACTGGACTTGCATAATGAAGGCCCTCTGACAACAAGGATGGACTCTCTCTTTGTTCTTACAGCAAGAGTCTTAACTCTACAGGAAACAAAAGACATATATAAACTATTTTTTAATATCTGGTACTTTTTTGAAGATATAATATTTGTTTTTCAACATTCATTAGTTTATTTTTCTCTTTTTCACGTGTCTCAGTTCTCCAGAACAGAACTCCTGCCCTCTGGGTCCCAAATACTTTGCCTGCAAGCTTCGTACACAGGCTGTGATGCACTGCTCTCAAAGGAATCACTAGCTGGGATTGACATCACCAGCACCAAATCTAGAATTACTCAAAGTTTTTTACCAAGATTCAGTCTTCTTGTATAAATGGCATACCCCAGCCAGAAATTAGTTTTCTATTTCTAATGCTAATCCAACTTGTCAGGCTGGCAAGTGATGCATTTGTGACGGTTCCAAAGAAGAATGAAAGCAAGCTGAAAATACTGCAGTTGCCTGAGCCAGTAGGAGCAGCAGGAGGCCACCCATCCTGTTGCGTGCATCTAAGGAAAGATCAGCCTTCTGCTCCAGTCACAAACAAATGGAAAATCTCCAGTGGGAAGTTAGGGTCTACCTGTGAGCAAGACAAGGGGCTCCTGTAAATCTTTTTGTTGCTCCCGTCCTCTGCAGTACTAATCACTACCAAAGCTGAGAGTTATTACATTGATGAGCCTGTCTACTACATCATAAAAGTGACATCTGTTGTATTTGTTTCTATTGCATCCCAAAAGCACATTCACACATGAGCTTTGCAAGACAAAGGTGAGAGTGTCAACAAAAACTAGGAAAGCTTGTGGTATATGAAGGATGATGAGAAAAAATAACAAAAAATAAAGGAGGCAATGGAAAAAACAGATAGTATTACGGAAGGTAACAGACCGCCTTTTCCCTCCACCTTTCCCTAATGCCTTGTAAGCAAGTAACAACTCTTCCTAAAAGGACTTTCTTTGAGGAGAATCCTGTATTCCTGTACACTAAGTCATTCCTATGCTTAGCATCCAAGTTATATATTTTTATATTTTTTAGAAGAAATTTTGTCTTACAATTTCATGTGTAACAAATTTTTCTAGTTCTCTAAACACATTTAAAATATCAGAGGATTTTTATGGTTTTATTCATTTTAACGTGTTTTCCTGGCTGTAATCTTAAAACATTTTGTCAGCATTTGTAATTATCTGGGTGTTATAAACAATCCTGAACAATGCTCTTGAGTCAGTTATGATTGTAAGTGTGCACAAATGCATGAAAAGCCTCTCTGTGGATTTCAGGACCAGAAAACATCCCTTTCCAGGGTTGGTGAAAATGCACGTAAGGTGATTCCATCCCTGTTTTTAGGAGTTCCATGTCTGAAAATCCAACACCATTCAATAACACATAATATTCTATTCTCTACAGTTACAGTTATTCCTATCCTGTGCTATAGGAGAAATTCTGGAGAAATATGGTGAGACATTTCTTCACAGTTGTATTCCTTCCTTTTGATTGGTTGCATTCTCTCTGCCTGATCTTCTAAGTGTCCTGGGTATTTACTTTCTTCATAGCATTCCCCTTGGCGCTGTCTTTGGAACTGGTCGTTTTTTTTCTCATCATTAATGCAACACTATGATTCCACTGCTAAGACATTGTGCAGATGGGTTGTAAGATTGGTGGTGTACCAAGATATTGACAGACTGAAAATTTGTATTATTCTGTACAATTTAGTGATTTTCTCTCTATTTTTATCATTTAACCTTACCACAACCTATGGAATAAAAGTGAACTATGTTACATTTTCTATAATTAATTAGTCTGTATGTATGGATTGGACCTTATATCTCCTGTAGAATGTCAAATGTTGCTACGATATGTTCCAGACTGTACTTTGACACTAATACCAACTCTAGATTTATTATCCTGAAGGTCCGTATCTCTCCTTTCTGTTTGATTCTGCTAAAATGCACAAAATGTATCATGGCTATTAGAGTGCTTCTATTTACTAATCCACTGAGGGAGACTTCATGTTATCATTTTAGTTATTGTTATGAGAACACTAATTTTGCATTTTACTATATGTAGTTTCCTTATAAGCACTCCTTTTTTTCTGAAATCCACTCCATCTCTGTTATAGCAGGAAAAAAAGTATTCTAAGGTTCTGTACTTTCCAAGGGGAACAAAATATTGAGGAGATGAAATGTTAGACATGGAAGACTAGCTGTTTTACTAAATGTCTTATTGCCAAACTCTGAATAAATAAATAAAATTTAAAGACTTTGGAATCATGGGATCAAAAGTTTGATCACTCCAGTGCTGGTTACTTTAAAATGAGCCAATGAATATTGCATATATTTGAATAGAAAGCTTTGTGTATGAAGTCCGTATACAGCTTTGTTTCTCTGTTTGTTTTCTTTTAACTGTTTATTAAGATTTCTAAATAAGCTATCACAAAAATCCTAACAAAATTCAAACTACATTAAAAAAATTTCCAATTAAATACTACAGCATTCATCTACTAGTATGCCTCAAATATTTCCAAAGCCACTCTTCCTCACAAGTTTTATAGCAATTTAATACAACAAATTTTATAATAGCAATAATAGTATCTGATCTGTGCAAACTGTTTTTCACTTGACGTGAAGATGATAGTATTCAAAAAATTTTCGAATTGACAGACTAGAAGTTTATGAGAACTTTTCCCCATAAATCCCAGATTTTATCATACGTGAAGGTTCCATCTAAATGGGAACACTAAACTTCAAATTCTGTCTCTTTCTAGGAGGTGGGAGATGGGTCACAGGAGTGCTATGGCTAGTAGCATACAATAATATGAATTTCGTAAGTTGCGCATGCAGTGCTGCATACTTTCCTTACTACAGGAAGTAAATAGTTCTTTAGAAAATAATCCAACTACTAAAATCTAGAATTTTAACAAAATATAGCTGAATTCTGAGTAATTAGCTGCAAATTTACAGTATCTTATTAAGATATGATACTATAAATGTAAAGTAATGGGGACTGGAGGCTTACTTGCTTTATCTTGATTATCTTACTTTATTATCTTGATTGTTTTGTTGATAACAAAACAATATTCACAGTATATTTCAGTTAAAAATATCTTCCTCTGATAATACTGTAGATCAAGCACTTACTGGGACCAGATAACTGTAGCACAGTTCTAACCAGATAACTGTAGCACTGATTCTAACGAGTAATGGTTGGTTTGCCATGGTAATAAAGTGATTTATTCTCTGTATATTTTATAAGTTAAATTAATTCTGAAAAAAAATAATAAAGTGTCATCAGATCTTTCTTATATTCAATGAATAATTTCATCATCAAAGCTACAGACAGCCAAATGAAGAATCAGTGACTTTAGACTTCAAATGAGTCAAGGGACAGCATTCTTCTTTGCATGCTTTGGCAGTTTCAAAGCATAACATTCATAACATCACTAAAAACAAGTGATACATTCCTGGTCTTAATATAAATTCTAAATTGTGATCTACTGAAAATATGAAAAAAAAAGGAAAGATGTTGTCAGAGGTCAACTAATTTGTCATGCTTTTTCATTTTTTACTAGTTGTTTGGTAAACTGCTAGAAAAGCGTACTGTTTCAGGGATCTTTGTAATGAAGCTTTAAGACACTTCACATATTCTTTTGCTCAGATTTTTACACTTGTTTAAGAAGATAGCTGCAGATGCACATGTTTTATCATATGGGCTTATCTGAAGTTCACCACACCTAAAACAAGCCAAATAACTAGTAATGATGGGCTCTTTTCAGCTGTGCACTCATTTTCAAATGAATTTATTGAAGTAAAGGATTTACAGCATATGGACTTAACAGACTTCTCATTTGTTTAACTGGCATCCATATGTACAGCTTTCAGTAGAGAACTCTAGAATAATATTTACAATGTAAATATCAACTTTTATTACATAAGAAACAAATATATCACAACTTTCACTTCACAACATATTTGTTCTGATTTGATGACTAAAGTCACCTCTTTGAAATACTACGTGGAACTCAAAAATAACTTGTTCTTGTTGTAGAGTTTGCTAGGTGTCCTTCAGAGGTCCTGAAATGCAAAGAAGAAATATATTTTAATAGTCACTTTGGTAAGCTATTGCATCATGAGGTGTATAAAAGCAAATAAGAACTAACAGCTGACAGAAAACAAATTCTGCACTTAGAACTGACAAGTATGAGATGGGGCTCTTTACAGGAGCTTGATGAACCTTACAGCCAGTAGATAAGGTTGTAGGACCAAGAAGAAAGGTTGAAGGATTAGACAAAAAATGGTACTGTGTGTGGACCTACAGTGCAGCGTGGATCCATTTAAACATTACTTCCTTCAAAAGGATATGTAAAATCAGGTTGCTTGATACACTCTCCATCAATAATTGGGCACTATGATAAAATGATCAGTAACAGACAGTACTAGCTATTCACCTACAGAGAGATCTGGATCATCAGTACAGCTGGCAAAAAAGGAAAGGACTGAAAATAATTCCGGGAAAATACACTGTGCTGGTATTCTCTCACACTTAGTCAATGCCAGATATTTTAGAAGGTGCACAATACAGAAGCAGATAGTTTTGAAACAATCTTGTCTAAAAAGAACATTTATTTTCTGAATCTCAGCAATTAGAAGTTTTTTTGTTCCTTGAAGCACAAGCAGTTTTTGTCCTCTCTAGTATTTGGAATCTCTAGAGGAACTGCCATGTATATGGAAAGGGGAATAAATTTTTATT
Organism: Numida meleagris; assembly: GCF_002078875.1. Taxonomy (NCBI): domain Eukaryota; kingdom Metazoa; phylum Chordata; class Aves; order Galliformes; family Numididae; genus Numida; species Numida meleagris. The sequence goes on along the minus strand of NW_018363728.1, from coordinate 648,284 downwards.
TCAGTCTCTGAAGGCAACAATTTGGAAAAATGTATTTTTTCTTTCTCTGAAAATATTATCTTCAAAATTATATTTGTTTGTTTTTCCCTTTCTTATAGCCCTATCATTAATTTTTAATACACTTGTAAGAACTGGCCTGATTTAACTTTATGTTATCCTTTCAATTTTATGTTCCTGTGATATTGAAGGATTTGTGTTTATGTAAAACAAAAAATCATTTATGAATGAGTTTTGAAAAATAGTAATAGCTAAATGTAAAACAGTAACTGCAGTATTTGCATGCCAGATGAAATTTGTGCAGCAAACTTCAGGTTGGAGCACTTTCTCAACACCAATGGTTCACATTGCTTATCCTCTTAGTTCTAGGGCAACTCTTAATGAGATAGGTTATGTTAAACAAAATGTGCAGCTTTTTTCTTTTTTTAATTAAAAGAAATATCACTGAGTTTGTTCTCTGAAGAAATAATAATCTTTGTAATTAAAAATGAGTTAATTATGATCTTAAGCCACAGTTCACACAAGTTGAAACACCCAAGTGAGTTAAGTACATTATTAACAGTGCCTTTTAATTAGGAACTTTCAATAGCAGCAATCATGGGATAGTTTAATTATTATTATTAAAATGATTATTATAGTCACACAAAATCCCTACAGAAACAAGCAGAATTTCATGGAACATGGCCCTTTCTGCTTTTCTGATAGGCCATATTTAATGCATGAGTGATCTCACTTTATGGGTAAATTTAACTAACAGCAAAAGGAAAGAAATCTGGGCATACCAATGGGAGGTGGCTCAGCAGTTCATCTACAGAAACATCATCATAGTTTTCTGAAAAGGAAGGTTCAAGAATTTCTGCTTCATCTCGGAGTTTAGCTGGATTTAACTCTTCCTGGCTGTTGTGGATTAGAAATAAGTTTTACAGTCTTCAGAAGAAAAAGCAAACAAGCAAACAATGCCATGCTCTAACGGTAGCTATAGTACACGTTGTTAAACTTATACAGAAGTTATAAATCACATGAAATAGCACATTTAACAAGTGAAGTGGCATGACATTCAAAAGAGGTGGTCTGAATGTGTAAATATACAGCAGAATACAAGCCCTAAAATACATAATGGCATTTCTCACCTAGGAGGACTAGGACACATAGTCTTTTGGGGACTTCTAAATTTTCTGTGTTTACTTGAAGATAGAATTTCAACAAATAGTGCATTTTCCTTAAAAAAAAAGTTGTTCATGTTCCATAGTTTTCTGTGATTTTTTTTCCTTAAGAATTTTAATAAATAAAAAAACAATTTAGGATTATGCCAGAAGCTTTTTAAGATTGCCAGATGCTATCTCTTCTTTATTGTTTTACTCTAATCTGATTGTAGCATCTGTTTCGGTCTGGAAGAAAATGCTGTCTGTATTTGAAAACCAGGTTATAATCTATGTTAAAAAGTCATTAATGCTCACCGTCTCTTCTTTGTCCTCTTTGTATACATATATAAATACATATATACATATACATATATATGGGTATAAATCATAAATGTTTTAATAACATACAGCTATGGGAAATAAATACGTATTTTCTCTCTTGTGGTACCTTCGTTTTCCAGTTAAAACTGAGTTTAAGTATTTCTTCACAGCCATTTGCTTTCGAAAGCGGCTGTAGTTGTCAGTGAAGACAGCGTCAGAGTGGCGTTTGACAGGACTGTCCTGGGAGCTGGCAACATACATCAGTCACAAAGGAAAAAAATAACGGACAATATCAGTTTAAAGGAAGACATTATTAAATGAGCAAAATAAACTTTATAATGTTAAGTTAAATAAATCAAATTTGTCGTTTCAGTTCCAGCTATGAATTTGGATCTTTCTGCTCTTGAAAAGAAGTCATTGCCTCTATTGCTTACTATGCATCCTAATAACAAGGAACAAATTCTCAGTTCTCAATGACTTCTAGAGACTTCTGTTAAATTAGTTCAGTAGGATCAAGTGGATGAATGGGAATTTCACAAGTTTCTCCTATGCATTCTCACAGCTGCCATTATTATTTTTTAATAAACTGACTTATTCTGATTTCTTTTGTGCATGTAAACCTACTTTGGTTCAAAACCAAGGCAAGAACTAATATAAATCACTATAATCTCTTAAAGGTCTTGGTCACCATTCATATTGAACTCAGTGAGGACTGAGCCTGCCTCTGAGGAAAGGAAGAGTGTAACATTACACATATAGCTGCAAATGTCTCTTCAAGGAAGTATTAGAAGACAAAACACCCAATGTGAAATCCAGACTTGGAAGCTCAATTTTGATGCACAGTCTTGGGAAACAAGGTCCTGTTCTGTCCTATGTTACTTTATAGCATAAAAGAAACTGGCAGTACAGGATTTGGAACAAAGGCAGAATTTACACGAATGGGTAAAAATGGTGAACCTGATTTTCACTCAGCTTTTGAGCATATGAAGTAGACACTCATAGGAACTGCTATATTGGGTCAGACCAAAGTACCATATTATTATATTCCCAAGAGTGCTCAATAGCTGCTGTTTAGAATACGAAAGCAAGAGAAGTACAGAATGATCCTTCCCAGCACCCTGAGAACACTGGTTTATGAACAACCTGGTCTGGAATTTGCCTGCAGACCCCGTGTCTACCAATTTGCCTCATTTGTATCCTACAGTGCACTTCTCCCACAGTGCCCTGGCAATGCATTCTATGGTAGCAAAAAAATCATCCCATGTTGTTGTTACTGTAAACCAATTGTTTCTTGATTTCATTGAGCATCTCCCTGATGCTGTGTAACTGCTGTGTAATCGATCATTTTCTATTTACTTTTGCCAGTCATCCACCAAGCTAGCAAAATTACCACCGAAGGGGGAAAAAAAGAGAAAATTGGCATGGTAATCATTATAATATTGCTACTATTTACAAGCAGTTATGTACAGTTTCTACTGCTATATCCCTCACAGCTGTATCAGAAACAAATAGTAATGTATTCATTCAGTAACAAAACCCACAAAGTTGTCAATAGGATTTTCAGCTCCCCCATTATTATATCAATTGCCCTTTCATTACCTCTAATGAGAACTGAGTTACAGAAGGGTAAAAAATTGCCAATGAAGCCAGCTATGAAAAAACTCTGCCTAATGCAAGTGTCACCTCACCTAACTCGTTTTCTAATAAGCGAATGCAGATATCTCTTCACAGCAAGTTTAGCCAAAAGATGGCTGTAGACACTGGTGAAAATTCCATCAGCATGCCTTGCATTTCTGAAATGGACAATAAATAAACTCCACGATACAACCTGGGTTTATATCATCTTGATAATGTTCAATTTGCAAACATACTGCTTTCCTTATCTATTGTACATATTAAATTAAGCTCATATCATAAAACGACTTCCAGATTTTTGCAGTATATTGTTTTCATCCTTCTTGGGAAGTGAATGAGCTCATCTTGCCAGAAAGGCAATGCAACCAACATTTCTGCAAACATTCCTGCTGCTACCAGTATTCAACCAGAGGCCATGGTTGTTTTCATTTTTTTCTCTGTAATTGATTCTTCCTTTCCTATGTCTGTTTGAAAATGTGACTGATCTTCTGGCATAAATCAAGCAATCATCACCATTTGCCACGAATATAAAAGAAACTCACCTATCAATAATTCTGGACAAATCAAAATAGAATTTCTCATTTTCAGGTAGTGTGTTCTGCAAAATGTCTGATTCAGACTTTAAGGACCCATGGGCACGGTCAGGTTCGCTGGCTGCTTCAAAGGGCATTCTGTTTCCCAGTCTAATGGAGAAGAAAACCAATGAAGTACAGTTGGCTGAAGATACGCAACAATTCACTGACGCTTAACATTCCAGCTTGTGGCAAAATACACATCTACCTACTTCTTTAATCTGTAAAGCATTTTAAAGAGGTTTGTACAAAACAAAATCACTTTCAGGTACAATTCATGCACAGCGATAGAGTAACTGACATAACAGATCTTCCTTTGCATATGTTCAAGAAATACGTTTTCATTACACACAGTTATCTCCAGTGAACCCAGCAAGTACAGCTCGAGTGACAACTGTGAAGCATTTCACAACAGCTCTATTTTATATAAACAACTGCTGAAATTGCCCACCTCCCCTCATACAAAGTGGAAGGAGTTCTGTGAAGTACTTACCCTCCAGCTAAGACCTAAAATGCGCATTGGAGTGCATATGTAACAGTTCTTAGGCCTTCTCTATAGGAAAGCAAACACATCCCCCAGAACTTCAGATACTAAGCGCAGTCATGAATCTTTAATGTTTTTCTACTCTCTGCCATTTCATTTGCTAGTTGCAAGTTAAAAACTGATCCAAACCTTTAAAATGTATCACTGCAAGTGTTCTGCATAACCTGATTTACATTTGCTTCACGTCGTCATATACTGTTTTTCCATCTGATATCTTACACTCTACCAAGGACAACCTGAATGCCTGGCAGTAGTTTGGCATCAGACATTCCCTCTGCCTGCTGCTGTGTTCCATTGCTATGGTAAACCCTAGTGTGTGCAACAATCACATGTGAGACCTAGAAAAGATTTCTGCCCTTGTGAGTTTACAGTCCCTATGGCAGTTGTGTTACTTACATATCTGAGGTGTGTAAGACCTCTCTGACCAAAATATCAAAGCTGTGGCTGTGTAAAATAAACCAACCTGATCACGAATCTTGGAAATAATTCACTGTACTCTCCAGGTGCATTGTTCTTCTATGCTCTTTTTTTACTTTGTGTTCCTCTTACATGTATGTAAAAAACACTTTACACCACCTGACTTAATCTAGCTAAATAACTAATAGAAACTTCAGCAATTCAAAGCATGCGGCATTTCAAAACTATGCATCGATCCGTGCAGACCACCTCCTCCCCTTCAAGATTTGGGAAAAAAGTCAATTTTTTCCCTACAGACGTCTGTGCTTTTGAAAATACGTATGCCCTTGGCCCAGTGGAGGAGATAACGGCGCTTTCCCGTAAGAAAGGCCGCGCGTGTCGGCGGACACCCATCTCGCCCCACACCCCGCCGCCCGCCCCGGCCCCTTACCGCGGCACTGCGGGGAAGGCGGCACCCCTCGGGGGCAGCGCCCGCGCCCGCCAGCAGAGGGCGCTGAGGAGGGCGAGGGCGAGGAGGAGCGGGGAGGCGCCGCGGTGCTCCATGGCCGCCACCTGCAGAGGGAACAGCGCAGCCGTCACCGTCGGCACCGCGACCGGCCCCGACGGGACGGATGCCGCCGGCAGTGGGGTCAGCCGGGATGACCGCGGCCGGCTGCGGAGGGCAGCAATGCGCGGGACTTAGCGATTAAGAACCCCCCCCAAAAAAAAACTTAATTAATAAATAGATAGTGGATATTTATCTGGTAAAAAGGCAGAGCACCTCCCCGGCTACCCAGCCTCGCACCAGCCGGACGGCTGCGTTGAGAGCGGGCAGTTACTCACGGAGCCGCGAGTCCGTCGGTGGGGCTGTTCGGGCGGGCGCGGCGCTGCGCTGTGGGGACGGCGCCCTGCCCCGATGCGCGGCTGCCGAGCGGAGCGGCTGCCGGGGTGCGGCGGCGGAGAACGGAGGGCGAAGGGGACGGGGAGGAAGAAGAGGAGAGCTCCGTCCCGCCGCTCGATCTGATCTGCCCGCCGCGCCGCCGCGTTTTATAGCGTTTACACGTTTCTGCTTCCGAAGGAGCAATCACGTTACTGGGGAGACGTCACCCTTCCCAAGGGGATGGCCGCTTTGTTCAGGACAGTCAGAGACTTATATTTAATTCATGAGCAGCCGCGCATTCTACCTCTTCTCCCCCTCCCCCCATTATTTGATTTCCATTAATGAGTTAGTTTTGTGGGGAGCAGGGCCCCGTCGGCAGCGCGGTTTTGCCTCCTCGCGAAGCACGAGAGCAGCAGGCTGCTCCGGGGAGCACCGCGCCCCGCGACCCCCGGGGCTTCCCCCCCGGACCTCGTCCCACCGGCGTGCGTCCCCGCGGAGCCCCCTGCCCCATGGCTGCTCTTTCCTGTGGCCCGTTCTCTCTGTCCCCGTCCCAGCACGGTCCCCACCGGGTCCCTGCCCGTCGAAGGCGTGGTGCAGAGCCTTAGCACCGGGTCTGCGCTGGAGGGAACTGATCTTACACACCAAACGCCGTATCTTGCTACGGACTTCAGCTTTTTTTTTTTTTCTTCTTTTTTTTCTTTGCGTGTGTGTGAAACTTAGGGCAACTGCTCCTCCCCGTGTGGTTCAAGCCCAAACCTCGGGACTGGGGTCACTGCCACAGCAAGGGGGAACCAGATAGTTTCAAGCTTTCGGTTTTCTACACGAAACTTTCCCTGCCTCAGGGAGATCTGTGGGCAGCGGGGCAAGAAGTACTGGGAAGGAGGGGTGGGACCCGCGAGCCTGGCGGTGGGGCAGCGCTGCTCCCTCTTCAGTCTCAGCCAGCCCTGCGCTGAGACACCCGCCAAAGAATCATGGCAGGATTGGGATCGAAGCGGGTCCTTACCCCCCTTCCACCCTTTTCCCACTCCTCTTTTTTTTTCCTTGAGCTTTTCCGTGCCTCTCATCCTTCTGGTCAGAGGTAACGATTGTACCGTCTCCTTGCAGACGATTGGACTCTTTCCACTTACTTCTCACAAGTTTCTTTGTTTCATGCCTCACTAAAGCAGGCTCAACGGCGAGGATTCTGCGATGCTTAATCACATTTTCTAATTCAGTTACATAAAAATTAAGCGAATTAGATTTAAAATGCCTGGAAATTTGTTTCTCGGATGACAGCTGTGACTAAAACCAGAGTTCCTGCTGCAGTCTAATTTCAGGAAATTTTTCCCTTGTTACTACATAACTAGAGGTCGAAGAAGCAACTCAGCGCGAGAACGGCGAGATGAGCATCAATAGCCCTGCGTTCCCACCACCCCCAAATATCCAGCTAAGGTGTTCGGGCATCGTGCTGTATGCACGACCTGGAGAAGTTCAATGGACTTCACCCAAGTGCTTGAGACACGAGAGGAGAAATCCTCCTCCTGGGTGCCGTGTTGAAGCGCGGAACAAAGACGCTTCAGATGTTGCGGCTGCTCAGCCCGGCCCGGGGCGGGGAGCCCCCCATGGCCCCGCTCCCGCCCCGGGCTGAAGGCGGCCGCCCTCCGCCGTGGGAAAAGCCCAAGCTCAGCCGGCGGCTGGAACCGGAGAATCGTATTTTAATTTTTAAAGTTTCCTTTCAGCTTGCTCATTTCAGTTGAGGCAGGAGGGTGAGGCGCAGTCAGGCTTCTCTCGGGCTGAGGAGCCTGGGAAGGAGGAGAAGCACTGTGCCTGCTGCTAAGGGCTGTGTGAAAAGCAAGTGTGTTCTCAACTGCTATGTATATGCTATATAGGAAGCTACATACTGTGATGAAATGTGCAGTTTTCACTGCCAAAAAAAAAATATGGAGAATCATTGCTACTTTTTTAGTACTTCTTTATCATACTATACCATACCATACCATTCTGTGCCATGCTGTGCCATACCATACCATGCCATATCATACCATGCCATGCCATACTCATTTATTTGGTATATCTTTACAATCTGTTTTGCCATAATTTTTTTTCCTTTTTTTCCTTTTTTTTTGCCAGATAATAAATCAGATTGGACAAGAGAGTAACCATGCTCTAAGGTTGGGTAAAACAACTTTCAGAACCCTAAGGGTGGCAGTATTCCTGAGCTAAACCTCTATAGCCTCTTTCATGATCTGAGCTGCTGTTAAGTGTATCTATTCTTATAATACCATCTATTTTTCCTTTTCTACCATCAGGAAACTGAGTCACAGGGAGAACAAGTGAATTCCCCATGTTTATGCAGGAAATCTCCAGAAAAGCCTTAGAATGAACCCAGGTGTCCCAAGTGCTTTTCAACAGCAATAACAATTATCTGCATTAGCCTTCATCACCCTGCTGTACTTACCACCTCCTCCTCTTGAATCAAGACAAGTTGGAGATGCCACCTCCTTCTTTCTCCTTAGTTCTCCCTTTGTTTCTCAAGAGGATTGTCACAGAAGGAGGTTTTAGAATGACTGAGATGGGTTTCAGGTGGCAATTCAAATTCTAGTCTTTTCCAATTTTTTTTTTTTCATTAAACTTACATACCATATTAGTTCTGTGTCATTTTGAGATGTTTTGATAAGAGTAAGTTATTAAAAACAAAATAAAAACTTTATAAAGATGTAGGTAGAGAAAGCTTTCTATAGGAGTCCCAAGTGAATCCTCTAAATACTACCTTCTAGTGAAAGACACTCCATCCTTTCAGAAAAGTGTCGCTTGGACAACAGTACTCCGTGGGAGCTTCTTAAGGACAATAATCAAACACAGGCAACTCTCAGTCCAGTATTTTGCATTTGCTGTTGCAGGAATCCTGATGCGTAACAGCTTCACATCCTCTGAAGCCTTTGTCTTATTTCATATTATGAATCATATTTTAGTTACTCTTGCTTCTTTCTTTATTTTCTTTAACTTTCCACTTAACAAAAACTAGATTTTATGATTGAAAAATACATGAAAATGATGGAAAACCCCATTATACAGGATTGAACAAAAAGTAGATGCTTGTCTGAAAGCTTTACTTGCCATTTATACGCAAACCTGTGTGCTGCATGATATAGGTCAAGTATGACCTGAAAGAACTACCTCATTTTGGGGAATGAGATTAGAGGGTTTTTAGGTTTGGTAGTTAGATTTGGATATTCTTTTTAACATATAAAACTGCTGAAATTGATAGACTAAATAACTCCTGAAGCCAAATCCTTAGTTAAGGGAAATCTGCTTAGTTCTGTTAAGGACCTGTTTAACATTTGCCAGATTTATCAAAAAGAAAAATTACAGCAACAGTAGAAATATTGTTTTATTCTGAAAAAAAAAAAAAAAGAAAGAAAGAATAAAAGAGAGTTGTCTTAGAGGTTGCGTATTATATCAGAAAAGGAAACTTCTACTGACTCATGAGCTCTGCCTCACGAGTCATTGGGTCTGAAGAATCTCCCTTGTGCATTACAGCTCATGTTCCTGTAGATGAGTTCAGAAATTCTACCTTTGATCCCATAGCCATATCACATTGATTCATGAGTTTTCAGAGCTTACAGAGCAGATCGATGGAGTACTATCATTCAGCTTTTCCGATTTCCACAAAAGAGATAACAGAAGAAATGTCAAGCAGCTGTACTAGAGGAGTAAAATATTAAAATAAAAAGTCATAAACTAATCTGTGCTTCTCTAATCCTTCAGCAGCATGACTAACATAACCTTCAATTTGTTCTCTCAGCACCCTGTTACCTTGCTTGTTCCCACTTTCCTGTAAACATTTACTTTCCTCAATACCACCTGTTTGGAAAAAGTGGATTCATCACATGCTGAATCGTGTACTCCACTTTTTTTTGAAGTTACCTCTGAATACTTCTCAGGATAAATAAGAAAACCATCAGTTGGTTATTTTAGACAAGATTTATTTCAAAAGCACCATCTCCATACATTCATACTTTTGGCCTGAGTCAGTTCTACAGCTCAGAAATGTGACAGTAAATAGAATAAATAACAGACAAATATTTTGCAATTAAAAATGCACAACTTCCTTCCTGTAACAAAAACATTCACCATCAGAGAGCTCATCTCATCAGTTCCCAGGCCACGAGGTGAGCCAGGGAAGCATTCATTTCCTCACTTGCTCATTTTGAACCCTCATGTCACACATCCTCAGAGTGATTAACTGCAGTAAACTATAGTAACAAATTTGTCTACTTATACAAATGAATCCTGTTCCAGATTATACCTTCACTTTGTGACTCAGTGTGAGTTAACAATTTCCAAAAGCAGTTTTCAAAATCACTGGGACACTGGGATTATTCCTATGACTTCCAATCTCTCCTCCACCTTTTATATCAGAATGTTTTGACAATTCACCAGAAGCCATTTACACAGACTTCTTTTCCAGTAACATATGCGTGTGCTTCATTGAAACTACCTGGTTTTGATGAGCAGCGGACATGAAAAGAGAGCTGTTGAATCCAGTGGTATTCTCAAATGTCTTTTCCCCTTGTCTAGCAGCCAGCTATGAAAATTGTTATTGATTGTTGTTTAGTTCCATGATTTCATTTCTCCTGTTGCTCACTCTGAAGTGCAATTTCAGCTTTGCACAAAGGCTCCAAAACAGGGGTAGATATTGTTTTCTCCAGATGTTTATGCTGTTTGGCATGTACTTGAACTACTGTTTTCATGTTCATCTGGTTCATTGACATTCATCTCATAAACCTGAAAAATCTTGTGGTAAAACAAAGCTTGTCAGGAAGACAGAGTAATTTGTGGTTTAGTTATATTAGGTGCTCATTTTAACAAACTATCTGAAATATGTGCTATTCCTATCAACACTGCTATAAACTTCAGCAAAGGATCAGATGATGTTTTCTTTGCCAGAAATGTGACCTCCAGACTACTGCAGCTGCCCCAGCCCATTCGTCTTCTCTGAAAATCTAAAATTATCTCTATATATGTCAAGTATGTGTATCTTCAGGATTCTACAACATTCAGACTCAGCTTCTCATCCATATACAGCTAACTCAAAACAACATATTTTCTTTCATAGAGTTTGGAAATTTTCCACATACATTGATTTGTCTGTACTAAGCTGGATTTTCTGTAGTGAATCTTTTAGAAATCCCTTTTTCTTGCTAATGATATTTTGATATTTGTCAGTTTATAGCCAGAGATTAAGAACTGCCTTTCAAACCTATGTCTCAGCATTTTCCTCATGCTTTCCTGCCTTTCACCTGTATTAAATAATATCCTTTTGCCTATAACTATGCAAAAGAAAAAGAGAATGGAAAACAAATTCCATAAATCCTTCAGATTGTTTATCAAAAGTAAAAGCCATATAACAGTATAACAATAAACTCAAAATCATGAGATCAAAGATTACATTATCTTAGGCTGATTTACTGTTGCCACTAACCTTCTGGAGTGTGGCTACAAGTTCACCAAAAGCTTGAATCCAATAAACTAATGATGCTATTGGTTAGGAATACATCTCTAGATGCAGACTAGCTGTTGTAAGCCACTTAATCTTCTTAATTTATTCTAATACTAACTGGAAAAAAAAAAAAAAAGACTTGAGGTATCACAGAATCTAGTCCATTTATACATTTGTAACTAAATGTATGTCGACTTTTATAGGGTGCATGTAGTCTGTGCTGAAATGACCATGATAGTTCTCTGATTTTGCAGAGATCCTGTTTGCTGTGTCTAGTAGAAGAGCCTAGATCTAGGCTGTGCACGAGGCCAAATACTTTCTGTATTTCCCAGTGTATGTTGCTACTATTGCAGTCCGGAAGCTTGTGAGAGCAGACATACCGTCTCAGGATGTTGAAAAAAACACGTCAATCGCGATGGAAAGCACATTTTAAGATGTTAATTATGCCAGGATAACTTTATCTCTTGAACTGACCTAATCATCGCAAGTTCTTTATTTTCTGAGCTGAAAAAAGCAACAATCTAAAAGCTACGGCAGAAACAAGCTAAAAATGCTCCAGTCTGAAGCAATTACCACTATTGTCTTCATGGAAAAAGAGCTGACAGAAATTTTCTAAAATTGTCCATGTGTATAAAGGGTATAATATAACGTGCTGTCCTGGAGCAGTACTCTAAGTCTAATGTACATTATTATGGCTAGGAAATTCCATATGCGTACATAGGCTGCTCCAAAAGTAATGCCTCTTATTTATTCATCTGGAAACTGCAACTGATACAAAGAGCACAATAACACTGTTTGAAAGGGCAGATTCTCAGCTACAAAACACTATTTTTCAACATAGTCACCACAATTAGCTATGCATTTTCACCAGCGATGGGCAAGAGCCTGTATGTTGCGCCTGTAAACACCTGCACTGGTGGAGGTGACACACTGTCGTTGTTGTCATTGCTGAAATGCACCACCCACCTCCTCACTGTGCTCACATCCACTGACTGGTCTCCAGAAATATTCAGCAAGCATCAATGAATGTCAATGGGTGCCATTTTTTCTGCATGGAGGAATTTAATGACACACCTTTACTTCACCTGCACTTCCATGTCACACGTCATTTTGTCAGAATGCCCCTCTGCTGCCATCTGTCACACAGCAACAAAATCTGATGAAATATTGGTGGGAAGGTTCAGCCTCTACTGCCATACCACCAACATCCACCTCTGATGTTTCAGGCAAACACAATAAAACAGGAAGCATTGCTTTCAGAGCAGCTCTTGGAACATTGAGCACCTATGCAAAAAGAACTGACAGTGTTTTCAGTTCTATGGAATGACAATTTTAAAATGTTGCTACATATTGCTTAGAAATGAGAGAAAACTTAGCCCTTTGAAATCTGCTAGATTTCATACTGAAATTATGACAAATCATGAATTTATAAATTACTGATGCAAACGTGAATCTTGCTCCTAGTGACTCTGGCTCAAACATGCAGTTACATCAAAAGCGGTACAGTAAATATAACTGTACATCTGTTATAACACGAATCCAGCATGTAACTAGAGGATTTTTTTTTAATTTCATAGTAGCAAATAAATATTTTCTACAAGGTTTAAATGCTATTACATCTCTACAGGTCACATATAGTTGTTTTGTCTTACTTAAAACATTCTCTGTTTTAATAGAAAAATATTTCAGCATTGATTCCAATCCCCTTTCCGTGTATTTCAAGAATTCCAGTGGAATTCTCCACACTTATATCTTCCAGCGTGTGGTCCGTTGCATCTGCTATTTTTTGATGATACACGTTCTAACGCTGCTCAAGGAAAAGACACGACTGTGAAAAAGCCCATTATTCAAAGCTGGATTTATTGGTTATCCAGAGAAACAATTTCTTCCCATTGATCTGAGAATTCCATGCACATGTTCATCAAAATTAGGTTTGGAGAATAGAAAATCACAAGAAAAGTAAACACCGACTGTTCCAGAGCTCAGAAACTTTCTGAAAGTTACCCAGAATTAGCTAGTAGATAACCAGAGCAATAGGTATGATGAAGAGCATGAATAGATAATTAAACATTTCTTCATGAGCTGTAGGAAAAAGACTTTTGTGTTCATTGTCCTCATGAGAAGGGACTAAACTGCAAGTACTTTGGAGGTCTAACTCTGTCAGTATCCTTGTCATACATATCCTTCTCAGCACTTATTTTAATGAGAGACAAGACTATATTTTAACACAGCCTGGTTTAGAGATCCTTTTTATTTCTCTAGGAAAACTTGAATACAATTGTTCATTAAGGCATAGGTGAAGTTCTCTGGTAGGTTCCCATTGAAGTACTCTTCCAAAACCTTGAGTCTTGGTTTCAGAAGGTAGTAATCCTTCTGAAGGTAGGAGACATCAGGAAGATGATGCTACCACTCATTTGTGTTTCTGAAAGGCTCTTAATGAGTAATGTTTCATTGGCTCAGAACAAGATTTTATTGACCATTACCTGGTGAGAAGCTTAATTTAGGTCAAACTCAGGGGGTCTGCCACAAAACATAGGGCCAGACTGATAACAGCTAAGATGGAGATATGTAATGGATTAACCAATTTGATTGGTTCAATATTCTGAAAGTGTTTGTTCTTTTTTTTTTTTTTTTTTTTTTTTTTTTGTGGTAGAGGTTGAAATACTTCTATCAGCAAAGAAAACAAAACTAGCTGTCTATTTTCATTGTCAAGTATGCTAAATTTGAGCTTATTGGATATCCATGGAGCTCTTAAGTTGACCACTGTGAAACACTAACCAGTGTAAATAATGATTCACAGAGTTAAAACTTTTTTTGATGGTGGGATCAACTTAATGCTGACAGAAGGCATAATGGAGGCATGGAGGATTTGAGGCTTGAACTCAGAAAACCTTCTCACTGTGGCTCATTGTTTATTCTTTATCTATTGTCACTAACGTGATACTCTATATGTTTGTTTTTACAAACTTAAGCTTTCAGTCTAAGGACATCATGAAAAAAAGATAAGCAGTCAGAAGCTTCGTGTCATTCAAAATTGGGTATGGGAAGGGCATCAAAGTTTATATGTCACAAATATTCTTTCTTCTTGTTTGAGAGATGTTCTCAGTTTGCTTCCAGCTGCATCAACTCATGTGGGAGAGTAAACTAACATCTCTTTCTCTGTTGGTGTTACTCAATGAGTATTGATATTTGTAATATTGAGTTCAAAGAAAGCCTTCAGAATGAAAGGTAACAGAGCAGTTGACTCGATTGGGTTTATTCTTCTCTCAGAACTTGGAATAGGTGTTGGATATCACCAAGCTGTGTGCTGCAGTCAACATACTGGAGGGAAGATATGCCATTCAGAGGGACCTTGACAAGCTTAAGATGTGGGGCCATGCAAACCTTACAATGCTCAGCAAGGCTCAAGGTCCTTCAAGTGTGTTGGAGAAATTTCAAGCACAAATACAGGGTGCACAAAGAGATTGAGAACAGCTCTGAGTAGAAAATCTCTGTCAATAAAAAACAGAATATGAGGTAGTAGTGCACACTCATAACCTGAAAGCCAAATGTATCTTGTGCTGCATCAAGAAAAGTGTGACCAGCATGTCAAGGGAAGTGATTCTCCCTGTCACTCTGCTCTTGTGAGACCCAGCCTGGTGTACTGTGTTCAGCTCCAGGGCCCTCAGCATAAGAAATACATGGGCTTGTTGGAATGAGTCCAAAGGAAGGCCATGAGGATGATTAGAGGGCTGGAGCACTGTGAAGTCAGGCTGAGAGTTGAGATAGTTTAGCTTAAAGATATGAACCTCCAGGGTGACCTAATAGTGAGCTTCCACTATTTAACTGGAGCCTACAGGAAAGATAGAGAAGGTAGATTTAGATTAAATATAAGGAATACATCCTTTACTATGAGTGTGGTGAGGCACTGGAACATGTTGGGTCCTGCACGTTGGCTGCAAGGAACCCAGGCAACGCTATAGGTTTGGGGAAGAGCAGCTGGAAGACTGTGTTGAGGAAATGGACCTTGAGGCTCTGATTGACACTCAGCTGAACACGAGCAAGCAGTGTGCCCAGGTAACCAAAAAGACCAATGGCATCCTGGCTTGTATCAGAAATAGTGTTGCCAGCAGGAGCAGGGAAGTGATCATCCACCTGTACTCAGCTCTTATGAGGCCGCATCTTGATACTGTGTTTAGTTTTTGGCTTCTCACTACAAGAAAGACATAGAGGATCAGGAGAGTATGTCCAGAGAAGGGTGATAAAGTTGATGGGAAGACTGGAGCAATGCTTTAATGGGAGAGGCTGAGGAAACTCGGATTTTTTAGTCTGAAGAAGGGGAGGCTCAGGAAAGACCTTCTTGCTCTCTACAACTGCCTGAAAGGAGTTTGGGTTGGAAGGGACCTTTAAGATCATCTAATTCCAATGCCCTGTTATAGGCAGGGACAGCTTCCTCTAGATCAGGATGCTCAAAGTCCCATCCAGCCTGGCCTTGAATGCTTCCAGGGAGGGGACATTCATAACCTCACTGGGCAACCTGTTCCAGTGTCTAATCGCCTTCACAGTAAAGAATTTCTTCCTAATATTTAGTCTAAATCTACGCCCTTCCAGTTTAAAGCCATTTCCCCATGACACTCACAGCTCAGCTCTGGCCAGCAGGGGGCTTCTTTCTGAGCCAGCTGGAGCTGGCTCTGATCTGACATGGGGCAATTTCTGGACTCTTCCCACAGAGTCCTTCCCTTCAGAGACCTTCCCATCTCATAAACCCAACACAGCCCCTCTTAAGTGTCCTGAGTGTCTGCATAAGGACATAAGGATAACCAGTTTATCCTCACAGAACATTTTACATAATCAAGGAGTGACAAGGGAGGTGAGATGAGCAGAGTAATCATCTGTTTTCACAAAGAGAAAACTTTCATCAAACAGAAATCACTTGGCAGATACAAGTTATGCTCTTAAATTAGGAACTGGAACAATGAAGTTTATGGAATTATATTCTGATTCAGAAGAGTTATTAAGCATATGACTAATCTCACTGCAATGAATAATAAAGCAATAGAGATCAAATCCGATGGTCAGTCAGTGCATTCAGAGAATTGATGGTAAGTACGAACCAAACTTTTTTCTATATTGATCTCAGGCAGCAATGCTCTCATTTTTATGACTAGCATGCCCCATCTGCAAATCTACCCCTAAAGAACAGCAATATATAATACTGTATAACTCTTACTTTCTTCTGGTTTACCACTTTGATGTGCTGATAACTGAACACTTAGCCTTAAAGTTTTTGACCACTAATAACTCAGATTTTGAATACAACGTCAAGCTAAGCAAGATTGCCTGAAATATTCTATCTGTTTTTATATCTTTTGTAATGTCAAAAAATGGAAGAAACTTCTAAAACATCTGGCCATTCAATGTCTTACAGAAAGAAGCAGGAACGTCTGCTTATATCTTCTGCATTCCTAGTAAATATACTTAAATGTTCTTAAGATATCTCGGACTCTGCACAATACAAACAATCTGAAAATGCATCGAAGATATGTGACACTTGTGGAATATTTTACATTACGTGAAGATTTTGATTTGTTATTGTCCTGCTCATTGTACTCTAAAGCTCTCCACATCTAAAACAAAAAAGTAGACAATAGATTCCTGTTGAATAGGTGGATGACACGTCTGTTCTAGGAGGAGATAAGGGATGTAGTACTTACCTTATTTTCTGACTCCATGCATTTTATTGTTACAGCAGAAACTTATAAATGATACTTTTAAAATGTCTGTGAGTAGGCATGTAGGTGCACGTGCCTTGTTATGGATTAGGCATCACTGAACCAATAGAAACCTTTTCAGGCATCTTTCAGGAACATTACTCGGAAATTAAACAGTCACACTATCACCTACTTTGCAAAGTCATGGTAAATTTGTTATTCTCTATCTTATCTAGGTTAGTTGAAGCCCACCCTTACATACTGAGCTTTTTCAGTTTCTGTTTCTTTCATCAATATTTTTGGTTTACTAGGGACATTTCTGGCCTAGGGCAGGTTCACTTGAGTGAAACAGATTAAAATCTACAAATGCTTAACTCTAGTGTTTCAGGAAGAATTTAGTTTTTTTTTAAGTTCATGCTTTTCAAATATGATTAGATGTTGTAGGAATATGTTTATGTTTAACTTCCTTTTCAGAAGTGATTCAATACCTAGGAACACTTAGACACTGAAAAATTTTATTTATAGTGTACACAAGCACTCAAAAATATGTTTTTTTGAGCATTCAGGAATATTTCCGAGAGTTTTATGCTACCCAAAAATGTTCAAAAATCTCCACATAATGAATAATTTTATTGTAGATTTATAAGAATTTTGCAAGACAACTCAGAGAATTCAGTTTCACTAAATGATGTTTGTTACATAGTACTGATGAAAAGGTGGTTGTATCTTTCCATGACTATTACCCGAGGGGTTATAGAAAAAAAAAAAAAAAAAGACCCAAAAGAAAAAAACACAATGCTTTGATGCTGGCAAACTAGTGCTGAAAGGCTTATCACATGAAACCCGATCAATTCCTCAAAGTGATTCTCTGGATTACAGAACTATCTTTTCTGTTACTTGGCAGAACAACAAAAGAATGGGGTAGAATGAAGACCTGTGTATTTTTGTCATTATAGTTAATCCACATACAGAGACATGGAACTTACTATGCAACCAAATAAAGAAGCAATAAACAACAACAAAAAAATTCAGCATTCCTTCTAGTAAAGGTCAGAACAGGAACAACACACAGGCAGAGAATGGATCTCCCTCTTGCACTTCAATGGGTCCCAGTGGGCTTCAGCTCAGTCCATAGACTGGTTGCCAAAGGTTCATCCTGTTTCAACGTTAATCATTGGCAACTTCTACATGCACATCCAAAATAATTCAAATTACTGCCAGCTGTGATTTATGCTCCTATCAAGTTGAAACAAAGAATGTGGCATCACCTTTCCTGTGTAGTCATCAATGTGCCACCATAAAATAAAGTCGATTGATATTGATGCAGGTCATCCCTGAACAAGATAAGAATGATTTTGCAATTTTGCATTCCAATGTCTTTCCATACTGTCGATGTTCACAGGCACATCAGAGTTTTATGTCCTAAATTAGCAAATCTAATTTCTTGCAGTCTTGGACCCATCACTGCATAGCCCATTTCACAATAAATCTACTTTTGTTTGAAAGAACTCCTTGCTCTAAAATCATGCAATTCCTCTTTACCAGTCCTCAGAGTGCAGTCACTTGATTCTGCTCCTAAACAGATAAAAAAAAAAAAAAGCCATGTCTCTGTTGCAGAATGCCACACAGAAAGCAGACAGGAAACATGTTTACAAAAATAGCTCTGCTATCCAGTTCATGCCCATCAGACACTGCCACCCTCATGCGGTAATGTTGTCATAAATCTGGTGGAAGCCAAGAGCTTCCATAAAAGTTAAAAGGGGAAAGGAGACATGAAACCAGACTTCTCTGTCAAGTTGTGTTTTCAGACTGTGTTTGCAGGCAAAAGCACAGGATGCGACACAGTCACCACCTAGCACAGTGAGGTCTGAGGTTCCAGTGATGTCACTGCTGATTTTTAGAATTCTGCTCTCTGTTTTGTGAAGCTATACCAGCAGCATTTTCCTTAATCTGCTCTGGACTTGGCAGAGGTAAATTTCCAATTAGTATATTCTTCCTTTTTTTTTTTCTTTTTTTTTTTTCCCCCAGAAGCTGTACTGCATCATAGACATCACCTAATTTTATCAAGCGTCTATAGGTCAGGGATCTGGCATGTGTCATTTCAGTTCTGAGAGGATATTTCCAGTAAATGTGTTTTTCATTTTATGCTTAAGAATGAATGTTAAGATGACTCAAAAACTTCATGGTAAATTACAACTGAACTTTAAAAAATTGATTTGGCAAGGGTTCTGCATGTTCAGTGTGTTACGGTATGAAAATCAGTAGATGTCTTAAGAGGTAATCAGAAATTCTTTAGTAGGGAAAACTCAAGGAATATTGCAGAAGCTACTTCTGCAAATACATTGGAACATAACTAGACTCAGAAAAAGAGCTGGTAAATTTTGTCTTCTGTATTGAACTAGAACTAGAGAAACAGTTTTTGTGCATATGGGTAATTAAAAAAAATTCTCTTTGTGAAAAGAAATAGCTCTGTTCACTTCAGGACAAAGTGACATCAAGATATGATATCAAGAGGATGATCAAAGTTTTGCCCATTCCTTCCTGTGTGATTCTGGTCATACCCTTTAATCACTGCCTCTCACTGTTAAAAAATGTTATACACAAAACTGTTGTAAAGCTTAATTCATTGCTTGTAAATGCACTGAAATCTGCAGAAATACTTTAAGAAAAATCAATTCTTCCTCCTAGTATTTTATATTGAAACCTGTATGGGAACTGCTGAGTCATGGCCTGAACCACTGATTGAGCACCTGGAGGAAAGATCCAGTCAGCCCTGGGAGCACAGGTGAAGGCAATTCACCTGTGCAACCAGAAGGGGTGGAGCCAGGCTCCACCCCTCTTAGGCCTCATTTAAGGGCTGACTGCCCCTGAGGAAGGATCTCTTCCTGGAAATCCCTCCTTGGTGGGAGCCTTTTCCTGCGAGCCCCAAATCTTCCGATCCGGGTGAGTGCTGTATTTTCCTTCCACCTTTTGTAACGCTATTTCCATCGCGTTAGTCCTGTTTATTGCTACATTTGGCAAACCAGGCAGGCCGTAATATTGAAATGGCTTTCCTTTTGAATGTCTTTAAGTGGGCCAAGGGGGAGAACATCGTTCCTCTAGATAAAACCTTGCTGGGGCACATCCCAGGATTTCTGGGTTCACCCTTTTATGAACTGGCAGCCATAATTGAAAACTGGGGTCCCTTATGGGATAGTGGGAATATTTCCCAATCACCGTCTGGCATGGCAAAATATTTTTATGGATTAGATAAAGATATCCTGATTACAAAGGAATGCCGACTGGCTGTATCCACTATGGCATGGCCCCTCTTAAGGGCTCTAAATCGTGCAGAACTTTCAAATAATACTTTAGAAAATGAGAACCAGCTACTGCGTGATCACATTGAGAAACTTGAGCAAGAGCTTGGCCTATTGACAGGGAAAAAATCAAGTCTAACTTTCCCCTTAAAGAAAATACGGGATATTGCATTGGAAGATACTCAGGGCCCTGAACCAGTAGACCTGGGTAATCCAGCAGGGAAAATCTCTAGATCGGATCTCGAAGCCCCACTTGAGGTGGATCCCTTCGAGATCTGACCTGTAGTGACTCAAAAAACAAAAAAGATACAGGACAGATCAGCAGGGATGCCCCCTGCCCAAACCCATCTCCATGTAACAGCTCACCCCTATACAGCGTCTGAATTGATGGATTTGGTGCAACGATTTTGGCAGAAACCAAGGGAAAGTGTACCAGCTTGGTTACTCTGATTATGGGACATGGGGGCCAGAGAGTGTTGTGGTCAGTGGACCAGAGGTTTCCAAGCTCGCATCCATTACCTCGCACCCTGCCCTTAGACAAAGGCTGTATGCCACCATGCAACATAATGAGGAGAATCATACCTTAATGGATTGGTTGATGGCGGCATGCCGTATCACTTGGCCTAGTAAGTCCGATATTCCAGTGCATGCAGGTTTATGGTCCTCCATGGAGGATCTCCAAACCTATATTTGTGAGCTAGGAATGAAAGAGGCCGTTTATGAGGATGCCTTTGAAAGTCCTGACTTAGTAAAATTCTCGGCTGGAATGAGGGACCTAATTTTACAGCAGGCACCCTCCCACCATTACAGCACACTGTTATCTATATTGAACCCCTTGGTGGCCTCAGAGGTCATTGTTCAGCAGGCTGCCCAGTTGGTGGCTGATTTGGGGGAGACGGAGCACTTAAGGGCAAGGTGTAATATTAGTGGAAGGGGCTGAGGTATATCCAGTAATTAAAACTGGAAAAGCTGCCCCACAGACACCCCGATCGGGCCCCATACGAGTATCCCATAAACAGATGTTTAATGACCTCATAAGGGCCGGAGTGGCTTTTGCTAAAATCGATCGCCAACCTAATCATGTTTTGCTTCAATTATGGAAACAACTGAGGGACGATCAAAAATTTCAAAGTACCTCCAAAAGAACAGGGGTACAAATTATTGAATGAATACCAGAAAATACTTGGAACCTAGAGGACTTTATAGTCCCTAATAAAAGGAAAAAGCCACCCCAGGTGACTCGGGCTATGATGCCCAAGCCACCTGAGGAAAAAGACTTGGCTCTCACCCAATTCATGGCTTGATAGGGGATATTAGTCCCCATGTAACTAGGGCCTCCAGATGGGACCGGAGGCCTTATGTTGAGCTGACCATTTTTTGGTCCCGAAAGAACATACAAAGGGTTATGGCATTGGTTGACACAGGCGTGGAAATGTCAATTATTTATGGGGATCTGACTAAGTTTAATGGGGATAGAGCGATGATCGGTGGCTTCGAGGGACAGACCATTCCAGTTACCCAGATGTGGTTGAAACTGGGGGTTGGGCATCTCCCGCCCCAGAAGTATAAGGTGTCTGTTGCCCCAGTCCCAGAGTACATCTTGGGCATAGACATTTTATGGGGTCTGGCTCTCCAGTCAACTGTTGGAGAGTTCAGACTCCGACAGAGGTGTATTAGTATCCGGGTGGTGCAGGCGATATTGAGAGGCCATGCGAAGCATGAGCCTATTCGCCTGCTGGAACTGTGCCGGATCACTAATGTGCGGCAGTATAGACTCCCGGGGGGGGCAAGATGAAATATCAAGGACTGTGCAGGAATTAGAAAAAGCTGGGATCATAAGACCTGCACATAATCCGTATAATTCCCCCATATGGCCAGTGCGGAAGTCAGATGGCACATGGAGAATGATGATAGACTACAGAGAATTAAATAAGGTCACACTGCCTGTTCACGCAGCCGTACCCAATATTGCCTCCCTAATGGACACATTGAGTAGGGAAATAAAAACCTACCATTGTGTCTTAGACTTGGCAAATGCATTCTTCAGTTTTTCAATTGCTGAAGAATCACAAGACCAGTTTGCATTTACATGGGGAGGCAGGCAGTGGACCTTTCAGGTCCTGCCACAGGGGTATGTGCATTCACCAACATACTGCCATAACCTAGTGGCGCGTGACCAGGCAAATTGGGAAAAACCTAACACTGTTAGCTTGTATCATTATATTGATGATCTCATGTTGACATCTGACTCACTGGAGGCAGTAGGGCAGGCAGCAGATTCATTAACTACCTATCTGCAGGAAAAAGGATGGGCTATAAACCCCCAGAAGGTGCAGGGTCCAGGCCTATCTGTGAAATTCCTGGGGGTAGTTTGGTCAGGCAAGACCAAAGTACTACCCAGTGCTGTCATAGATAAGGTTCAGGCATTCCCAGTCCCTACAACACCAAAGCAGCTGCAGGAGTTCTTGGGATATTGGTGTTCCTTTATACCTCATTTAGCGCAGCTGCTGAGGCTGTTATATCGACTCACAAAGAAGGGGCAACTATGGGATTGGGGGAGAACAGAACACGAGGCTTTCCAACAGGCAAAACTGGCTGTTAAACAAGCCCAGGCACTGGGTATATTTGATCCTACCCTCCCAGCTGAATTGGACGTTCATGTCACTCAGGACGGCTTTGGCTGGGGCCTGTGGCAACGCCAGAGTTCTGTTCGGACCCTGATCGGGTTCCGGTCTCAGGTCTGGCACGGAGCGGAGGAAAGATACAGCATGATCGAGAAACAGTTATTGGCTGCCTACTCTGCATTACAGGTGGTAGAGCCAATAACCCAAACATCTGAGGTCACAGTTAAGACCACCTTGCCGATTCAGGGGTGGGTGAAAGATCTGACCCACCTTCCTAAGACAGGGGTGGCCCAAGCACAGACAGTGGCACGATGGGTCGCCTATCTCAGCCAGAGGAGCAGTTTGTCTTCATCACCATTGAAAGAAGAACTTCAAAAGATCTTAGGCCCAGTGACGTATCACTGTGATGCACCGAAAGAAACAATGGTTGCTCCACCAGAGAAGAGTCCTGTTCAGGAGGGGAAATATCCCATTCCTGAAGACACCTGGTATACGGATGGGTCCAGCAAAGGCAACCTGAGCAAGTGGAGAGCAGTGGCATACCATCCCTCCACTGACACAATCTGGTTTGAAGAGGGGGATGGTCAAAGCAGCCAGTGGGCAGAGCTGCAAGCCGTGTGGATGGTTATCACCAAGGGACCTGGTGACAGTGCACTGAACATCTGCACAGATAGTTGGGCTGTGTATCGTGGGCTCACTCTTTGGATTGCACAGTGGGCCACCCAAGACTGGACCATCCACGCCCGACCGACTGGGGCAAGGAGATGTGGTTAGACATATGGACTGTGATTAAACATAGAACTGTACGCGTCTACCATGTTTCTGGACATCACCCCCTGCAGTCACCAGGAAATGATGAGGCTGACGCGCTGGCTCAAGTGCATTGGATTGAGAACTCTCCTTCCAAGAACATCGCCCACTGGCTACACCAGAAGCTGTGACATGCTGGACAGAAGACAATGTGGGCAGCTGCAAAGGCATGGGGGCTGCCCATAACTATGTCAGATATCATCCAGGCATGTCATAATTGCGAAGCTTGCTCGAGAATGAGACCAAAAGCCTTGCCAGAGACAACTGCCCACCTTGCCAGAGGACATAACCCTCTCCAGCGGTGGCAAGTTGATTATATAGGCCCTCTCCCACGATCTGAGGGGGCCAGATATGCTTTAACTTGTGTCGACACGGCAAGTGGACTGATGCAGGACTATCCAGTACCAAAAGCAAACCAGGCCTACACCATCAAGGCTTTAACCAAATTAATGGCGGTATATGGGAATCCCCAGGTCATCGAGAGCGACCAGGGTACACACTTCACAGGTGCGATGATACAACACTGGGCAAAGGAGAACAACATTGAATGGCGATTTCACTGCCTTATAATCCAACGGGAGCGGGCCTCATTGAACGTTATAGTGGCATCCTGAAGGCTGCTTTGAAGACAGACTCTCAGTCCCTGCAGGGGTGGACGAAGAGACTCTTTGAAACCCTGCGGGACCTGAATGAAAGGCCTAGAGATGGCAGACCCAGTGCCCTGAAGATGCTACAGACAACATAGGCCTCCCCTCTTAGGATCCAAATTACAGGCACCGACAATCGGGTAAGACCCCAGATTGGCAATGAAAATAACCTTCTGCTCCCTGCCCCTGAGAATCTAGAGCCCGGTACCCACAGGATAGAATGGCCTTGGAAGGTGCAAGTAGGACTAAGGTGGTGTGGCCTACTTGCGCCTTGAGGGAGATTATTGGAGGTGGGAGGTTCGGTAGTCCCTCCAGTGATTGGTACATGGCCTACTGACATTGTGGTCAACACTCCGGTCTTCACTGCTAAGGACATCATCATGTCCTTATGGCAGATCAGGACCCCCACTTTGGTACCTGATATAGTTATGCAGCCAAAGATATATGGCCGAAGAGTGTGGTACAGACGGCCAGGACGTGCCCCAGTGCAAGCCGAAGTGTTGACCCGGGACAGGAATATGGCCTGTATCTTGCCATGGAAGGCAGACCTCCCCCTCTTGGTACCATTGAAACACCTGTATTACTCCCCGTGAGTCTTCTGAGTCTCTAGGATCACCGGAAGGAGCGAAATGTCATCGGAGCGTTCCAGTGTCGCTGTGAGATCAAGCACGACACCCGGTGATGGCCTATGTGGGACTGGTGGAGCATGAGATGGACCTGCACCAAACAACTGCATGCCTCCAGTAATGTCATCGAGCACTGGCCCACAAGATAACATGAACCTCAACCACGAACCGATCATCAATCGTCTCACATTGTGTCAACCTGCATCACGACGGGCAATCGTATAATCATTGCGGTGTGTCGGACCCCTGTATCAGGGAAGGCTCACCCTCCAGCTGACTCCTTCATTGGTTCATGCCATGAAGGGGTGGAGTGTAAGGGAACTGCTGAGTCATGGCCTGAACCACTGATTGAGCACCTGGAGGAAAGATCCAGTCAGCCCTGGGAGCACAGGTGAAGGCAATTCACCTGTGCAACCAGAAGGGGTGGAGCCAGGCTCCACCCCTCTTAGGCCTCATTTAAGGGCTGACTGCCCCTGAGGAAGGATCTCTTCCTGGAGATCCCTCCTTGGTGGCAGCCTTTTCCTGCAAGCCCCAAATCTTCCGATCCGGGTGAGTGCTGTATTTTCCTTCCACCTTTTGTAATGCTATTTCCATCGCGTTAGTCCTGCTTATCGCTACAAAACCAAAGTCTGTAAATGAGGAATTATAATCTTTTGATAAAATATTTATATAATTATTATAATAATTATTAATAATTATAATAGCCTAGGTGATCCTTGAATTCTGCAGTTCACTTTGAAGTTTGATTCTAAGCAGTGTGTTTTGATCCTAACGCAATGGGTCCTAAATATCATTTAAGCAGGCACTCTGTAAGCAATTGCCATGTGCTTAGCAATGACCATGTGCTTAAAACAAACGCTTCATAGATAGAAGGCCAAGTACTGGGAAACCACTGAATTTTATATCTGTAATCACCTTATTGGTAAGGGATTTTCAAAGTGTCCTGAAGTGATGTATCTTTTGATGACCTTGCATTTCATTTCAAGAATAGTTAATTCCTATTAATATAAGAAAACCAAGAATTTCCTAATTGTAATTGCTTTAGTTTTCACATGCAGTCCTTGAAAAATGTTCTCATATGGCACATTACAATGCTAACTACATGTAATATCATCTGTGGTCTGTCTTTCCATAGAGTAGAGGAAGGATCAAATCTCCATTAACTTTCCCAGCTGCATCAGCTTGAATAATTCAAGATAGTACACTTCTGTTTAAGTATTTTTTATAAAAGTCAACACATTGATTTTTGAAGAAATAAAATGCATGAGATCAAGATCATAACATCTATCTTTATTTCACATTCTGCATCTTCTGGAGAGCTCACAAAACATCAACTTCAGATACTGTTAAAACAGATATCCAGCAATCCTTCTGGTTATGTATCAAACAATCTGTGTTTTTAATCTCCCAAATCCAAGGGAAATGAAAAATATTTTGATATCCAGTGTAGAGTCCATGATAAAAAAATACAGTACATTTAAACTTCCCTGTCTACATTGTATACTAAATATGCTATAAGTATTATGCTGAGGAAATATGTAATTTACATCTTAAACCAGGAGTTAAAAAAATCACTCATCTGGAATGATTTATCTCAAGGTTGAAACAGTTTTGGCCAGTTAGGTACACACTGTAGGCCAAGCTGTCTTTTCAAACAGTCCACCAGACTCAATATGCAAAGGGAGCAGGTGTGAACTTGGCTTTTTGAAGGCACATCAGAAAAGGCGGCATCACCTATTCTAGAGCTAGGACACTGTGAAAGCACTTGTGTATGCAATGAAGTTCATCAGTCTCAATAAAACTGTAAAAGAGAAAATATGATTAAAGAATAAAATAACAAATATTCCTTTCTCCAGAGGACTATTTTTTTTTAAGTCCGTAGCCTGTGATTAGCCAAAAGTAGTTTTGCAGCTTTATCATCAAGTCTTCAGTGTACTGGAACTCAAAGTGTCTGCTATGAAACTCTGTAAACGCAGTAAGTGGATGTTCTAGCAATGACACACATTCCTCTAGAGGGAAAAAATATTGTACGCTAAAAATAAAACATGAAATCCAGTTAGTAAATAATTGCAAAATAACTTGCTTTTACAAGAAGGAATAAACTTTTACTTTATAACAAGTAATGCTTGTAAGCTCAATGTTTGTAGCAATGTTTGCAAGTGAAAGGATTTGTCGCTGGAAGATTGTAGTTAAGAGATCAGTAGTAGAGCTGCATGAGGGATGCTGAACTGTGCAGAGAGATGTGTGCTGCTAGCCACCAAAAGCCTGCAAAGTAAGATGCAAAGCATTTTGCCCATTCTCAAAAGCTGCTGAATCCTTGTACCTCCCAGAGAACAGGTAAGGACTCAGGCAGGACTCAGGCTCTCTACTGAAGCACAGGTTCATTGATATTGATATAATAAATCTTAAAACTGCCTCTGTCTATCTGTGTTATTTCCAAATCCTGAACTTCTCATGTTGGTGCAATTAGTGTCATCTAAGCCAGGGGTTAGCTTGACATAATACATGTATAACAGTCAGGAATATAAGTTAACCTCAACTAAATATTCCATCTTTATCTTCATATTCCAAACAATTGTACAATGCCAGTGTTCAGCTGTAAATGTCTAAAATTTTGAGTTAGTGAAAGACAAGATTTCAGTGAATAACTTTCCAGGAAGAATTAAAATTCGGTACAATTCAAGAAATGTAATTTTAAATAAGGAAATGAGCAATCTCACAGCAAAACAGGAAACTTAATAAAAAAAAATAGTTGTCATTCATGCAATGCTTATCTTGATAACCAGAATCAGAAAAATTAGACAGCAGATTTTATGCTTCCGTACAGCCTTACTGGGCATTAAAAGGTGGCTACCTCTTCTGCTGGCAGTGGATAGAAAATTCTTTAAAATTGTTATCAAGCACTTAGTTTGCTCTTCAAAGCTTCTCTTTACATGAAGGATTATATACCTCGATGTTTTTCCCACACTGTGAGGAATTTCATACAAACAGCTCTAACATAAAGTCTTTTAAGGTCCCCTGCAATCAACAGAACCATGGATGGGAAATCTTCACCATGGTCTTCATCTAAGGTTCCTCATTTAGAAACTGTTCTGTCGTTATAGCGAGAAGGTGGTTAATGGAAAATGTTCAGTGGAAGTTTAATATCCATGAGAAAATACATAGAACCAGACATTTTTGATTAATTTTCTTGTTTGCTTTTTAAAAATGAACAGAATAGTGAATTTTGCAGAAATGTCTATATCAGTAATTCCTAAAATTCTCTTCAAGAAATGATCCATATTTTTAGTGCAGCAGCATTTTCTTTCCTCTAAAGAAAAAAAATACAATGGTTACAATACAGCAGTAGAAATATGTAAGCATTTTGCAAAGCAGTAAATTGGAGCCAGTAGTGCAAAAACAAGTGATTCATTGGATGGTGGGACATAACTCTAAGAAATCAGCTCTACCCGCCCCCGGGCAGTGCACGTGCCCTCTGCAATGTGTCACAGCAGCTGGAGACTTCGTGGAGACCTTCAGTATGCACAGAAAATTGCTTGAGATCGAGGTTCCTCCAAAAATGATGTGTGTGTTTGCAGCAAGGACCTATCTCAGGAGTCTGGGAATGCTTTTATGATGGTTTCATAAGCAGGAGGAGGGGTTTGTGTGGAATGGCAAATGCGGAGGCTGTTGTTAGACCAGTGGAATTCAGGTCGACTTAAACTGTTGGTTGTGCTTCCCACGAGGGTTGTAGTGGTATTGGTGGGAGTGAGGGTGATCAGCTGACTGTTTGTCTCCACGGGGAGGGGAGGAGACTGCAGAAAAGGATGGAAGGTGGATGCACGGAAGCTTGACTTCCTGGGGAAAGAGTTGGCTTGCTCCAAGGAGGTTTGCCTCTGGAAGGTGAGGCTGGCCAGACTGAGGTTGCTCCGACGTTCGCAGCTGCTGTTACGATAAAATCCAGTCCTGCTGGCAGTGTGGGAGGTGGGTCTGGACCGGCGAGTGAAGGGTGAAGAGTTCCCCTGGGAAATGTGGGCGCTAGCTCTGCGACGGGACAAGCAGGTGAATAAGGCCCAGATGACCCCTCCAATCACTAGTCCGATCAACATGGACACTGTGAAGGCTATTGTTATCTGCTCTGAAATGCAACAAAAATACACAGTAAGGTTACTTCAGATCTGAAACATATCCTTGCCTGAAAATGATTTGAATGGGGCAGCCTCCTTAAAAGATGAGCAAACCCACACATATTTGTGTGTAACATGTGAACCTTACAGCACAAACACAGGAATTCATACTGTCCTCGCTGCACAGTATTTTTTATTTAGCTTGCAGAATTCAACAACGCCTGGAAGGTAGCTTGCATTTAATACCAGCCTCTGTACCAATGCAAGGGAAAAATCTTTAGTCTCTCTCATAAATGGCCACCAAGAAGCTCCATGGTGTGCTTATGAAACCACCAAGCTTTTTCTTCTACGAGCAATACAAAGTGTGGATTTATGCAGGCTCACTATTCTTTTCATAGATATTTACATTCCATGTGTACGGGTTTACTAACTTACCTATTACAAGAGAAATATGTCCATGTTCTTAGTGGATTAAGCCTTGTATTTATTACAACATGAGATCATGTCCCAGCCTTTTACCACTGAGTAAAAAATACCTTAAATCCTCATAATAATTAGTGTAAGTTACCATACCCTAAATGATTTAGGTCGAAGATAACTATTAGTAATACTAAGTCCATTGAATATTTCCCATCCCCCTTGCTTAATTTGAAAACGCATTGATTTTTCCTTCGGAAAATAAAGCATGAAGAGACTTGAAAATAAAAGAAGAGCATGATGAGTGTCATTTTCTCCCCTACATGGTTTCATAGGTGTAGAAGAATAAGATTTTGTAATAGATCAGGTACTATAGAAAACTTGTACATTTGTAATCTTGAATAAGGCCTGAAATGAATGGAAAACATTTATAGATCCCCTAAAAATACAAGTAGGGTTTAGAACACAAGTGAGATGAAATTCTGTGTTGACTACTGAAGGAACAAAGAGGAAACAAGTGAAAGAGAGCCATAGAAAAATTTGAAATGTTTATTGTCTGCATTATGATGCTTGTGAAGCACTTCTGTTTAAAAGGAAAATGGAAAGGAATAAGGAAAGGAATTCCTTATCTATTTTCGTGCTTCCCTTCTCCCTTCAATGAAGGGTTTTAGACAGCACTAACATTATTATGTATCAGTGACAGTATTGAGAATTTTATTCATTCTGTACTTTTTAGGACAGATGTAAAATGTAAGGAGGCCAGAAAATTTAAATTCTAATTAAGCCACTGGCATTTTGGATGACTATACAATCCTTCTGTCATTTTCCTGTAACCTCTGCTTTCAGATAGGTTTCTGATCACAATACTTTGCAAATGGTAGAACAAAGATGTAGGTGATAAAGCATGGGATACTTCTGCAATTCATATCTCCCTCTTAGAAACACTTTGCTGTCCTTTTGATCAGAGGTGGACCAGACTTGACATCAAAATTATATTTTCTTGAAGCCCTCATTTTTAAAACTAAGAAACTCTTGACCGGGCAAACAGCAGCCAAGAGAGAATTGTTTGTTCTGCTTTTTGCAGGTGCTCATGGGCAGCAGCATCCTGCATTGCAACACCTGACCTCACATCAGAGCCCCATCACCATCAGCAGCCGTTTGACAAACATGTAATGATTCTGTCCTTTATAAAGATATACTCAGAGACATGGCAGGCCTTACTGTGTCATTTTTCTTTATGTCAGAAACAGTCTATTAGGCTATTTTAAGGTGTTTAACATCTTTTGTTGCTGCAAATTCCTCCTCATACTCCTGAAGATGGGAAGGAAGAGCCAGATCTTGGTGACCCTCAGTGAGGAGAGCCCAGAAGGTATTCTAAAGACAAACTTCCCAAAGACCAGAGCTGCAGTCTGAGCATTCCTAATCCTGTCCCAGCAAGGCCATGCAAAAGAGGAGCAAGAGCTAATCCTTTATTAGGTAGATTTCCTTCACACCTTGCCTGGAATACTAGTTACATTATTATACTTTGAGATGGTCAAGAAATCCTCCAAGCATAGGGGTCTGTGCTGCTTCCCAGTATCTCTGCTCCTATTTGGGCTCCTGACTCCAGTAGAGAGGAGAAGGTGCTTTCAGTAAGGCTCACGTGAAGTTCTGTTAGACAAACCAGCATATTTGGCTCTGGGACTGCCACCCACCATGGTAAGGGTTTGTCCCTGCATCCCTGTTGCCATAATTTTCACCACCTGCACAATCTAATCAATGTTTCACAGTCAAAAGCAGATGAGGGAATTGACAAAGGTATTGAGTGCAGTTCTTCAGTCCTTCCCACGTGCAGTTCCCCTGTGCTGGAGGTACAGCACAAGCAATTATCCTTTTTGATGATACCTTCATTTTCTTTAACTTCTTTTATTCTCTTATTTTTCTACCTCTATGTTTGAATGCAAAAATAGAGGGTCAACTTATTCCTTGGTGAAACTCAGCTAGGCTGCCTCTGATTATTGTAGTCCCCATGTAGTAACCCATATCCTCTCATTTCAATTTGTATCTACGTTTAATTCTTCTAGCTCCTATTATAGAGATATCACTAGATCTATTGGTTAATGTTATTTTATTCTTTCTGTTCCCAGACTATCCCTGACTTCAGTGGGAACAGTGGGAGCACACTAATAAGCCAAAATTGCTTTTTGTTGACTCCCTGAAGAGGATGAATTTCGTTGAAATGTAATTCAGTTCTAAAAACTCACACTGAATCTATGCTCATCGATTTCCTCTTTAGAACGTCCAGTGATCACAGCCCTGAGGTGCATTGGAGAAAATACTACAAAACAGAGAAAAAGATCAAAGGCAGAGCGGGACTTGCTGCACCTGGGATTTTCAGGGAACAGCTGGCTTTCACAGAGTTGTTTTTCTCGTCCTTAATCTGGGCAGCGTCAGGGCAGATCTAGTCTTTCAGGAGAGCATGTACAATACTGCTAGGATGTGTCTCCTAGGGAGCTGTTATAATATCCCATGGTTTACTGAGGGCTGTGCATGCCATTCTGTCCTCTGCTTTTAGAAAAAGAGGAAAAAAACATTTGGGGACGAGGTAGGGATGCTGACACTAACTCCCTTGGTGCTGTTTCTCTAAATACATTTTGAACAGTTTTTTTCTCAGGTTACTCACACTGTCTTCTTTATTTGCTTATGTTACAGCTGAAAAGATTGGGTATCTCATCTCAGGCAATTTTACCTCCTCTGATCCTTAACAGCAGCTGAGATAAAGGATAGAAGTTTTTCAACAATGAAAAACAATGAGACCTCCAGGTACAATGTCAGAAATAAAAGGAAACAAAGCATAATCCAAGCCTGTTGCAAGGTTAACAATTTAATACATTAGCTTCATGAACTTTCTTATCTATGGTCCTTCCACTGTATCCATGTCAAAAAGATCAGAGTTTCAGAATCTAATTTTTTTTTCTGCTGTGGCTGTTGCAGATTTCTTTAAGGCTTTTACAACAGGCTCTTCAGCAGAGTCTGCTGTGATAGGATAAGGGAAAATGATTTAAAACCAAGAGATGGGAGATTTAGAGTAGATATAAGAAAAAAGTTTTCTACAGTGAGGGTGGTAAGGCACTGGAACAGGTCAGCCAGAGAGGTGGGTGATGCTCTGTCCCTGGAGACATTCAAGGTCAGGCTGGACGGGGCTCTGAGCAACCTGATCTAGCTGTAGGTGTCCCTGTTCATTGCAGGGGGGTAGGACTAGATGATTTTTAAGGGTCCCCTCCAACTTAAACCATGAGCTGTATGTCTGAAGCATTACTATACATTCTATCAAGTTTATAGTCTCTAGCAAGTCCTTAACGCACTGTAGAATCCACACAGAAGAAATTTGGACATGTTATTAATAAAGATGATAGAATGTCTGACAAAGTGCTCTTGAAACAAGTTCTTCCCATCCAGCTTGGGCATCAGTAGCAAGGACAATCAATCTGCAAGTCTTCTGAGAAGAAATATCTTGGGGTATATTTGACCAGAAAATTAACAACACAGTCCCTACCTTGACTTGTCAGTTCTTGGATCAGCCAGACTCTTCACAAAATAGATTTGCTTTTCATGCTGGAAGGTCCTGCCTCTATAACAAAGCTGAGCAAAATTCATGCAGACATACTGGGGTCAATACCTTGTTTTGGTGAGGATTTAATTTTCCTTTCATTTGTGTTTTCCACAACAGATAGCAAGATATTTCTCTGAATTTAAAACACACTTGCATTGAAAAATTTTTAAATTTCATTCTGGATTTTTTTCCAACAAAACATAAGCATTTTCCCAAGAAGTCTCCGTCTTGCCATCAACACTGACTAGGTAAAGGCTGGAGCAGATTTCTGCTCCCTGAAAGTAGGAAATCCCTGGTACCTGCATATTTCCTACAGCCTTATAAATTCACCAGTGTGAAAAGTTAAGGCAGATACACAGTTTTCCTGGCCCTGTGCTCACAAATGCACACAAGCCCAAACTCTTCAGCTGGCCAAACACATGAAAGGATAGTAAAACCTTTCAAAATCATGAAAGTAGCAACATCAGAGAGACCGTCCCAGGGTAAGAACCAGTTCAGCAGGGGAAAGATGGGGAAAGGTACTGAATTCAAAGAAAAGAGAGATGGAAAAGTGCCATTCAGTGTACATATAACTTGAATCTGAACGGTATCATTGCCTATAATTACAAAAAATGGACCAGTCAGTCTTTAAAGCACTTTTAAAGCATCTTTAAAGCACCTGTTCTGATTGTGCTGTTGCCAAGTGTAAGCTAATAGATAACATCCTTATGCTGAGATGATAACTATGTATTTGATCTCTGGTAGATGACTAGTAGATCACTGATTTCTAGTAGATGACTAAAATACTGCAATCTTCTTCATGTTTCTGAGATATTTTTTTTTCTTCATTAAAAGAGAGATAAGTAGTTTTAAAATTGGTAAGATAGTTTGTTAGTCAAGAATGGCATTGTTCTGCATTAGAACTTAGCTTGCTATAGAGATATTTTATGCATACTATGTTAGTTCATGTTCTTTTTCATTTTCTTCAATAACTGGAAGTAGTTTTTCCATCTGTTTTTCCTTTCACTTGCTCAATAAGTGCATGACATGCAAACTTTATTTCATGTGGGATCAAGCAAGCTTGTTTGCAGAACATATCACCTACAAGTTACTTGATTTCAGCTGCGTAAGAAATGAGAAATATCAGAACATAATAGTGTGCTGTATGGTGAAAAAAGAGCTATTTTTATATTTTCCATTCAAATTTTAGAATTCAAATTTTTTTTCCATTTTAATTTTTTCCTCCTCAAATTTTTATGATCTCTTTCCTTTATGCCACACCACATGCGAGTGACTAAAAACTTGTCCAAGTCAGCAGTCCTCCCCCTACACGTGCATACACTTGCGCACACACTGCTTTGTCCCAAACGTGAAAGACCCTGACAATTGGCTGAGGCTTTAATCTCAAATATGTGGAAATCCAGCTCTGTTTCTGCTTCACCATGCATTTTTTTTCTTTCCAAAATGAACACTCATTGACAAAAGATGATACAAAAACTTACAAACCAGAATGGGAATTCTTTCCTGAACACCACACAGCTTAGTGTAGAGCACCAGCTAGTGTATTTAAGCATGAACTGCACTTACGAATAACATATCTAATAACCTGACAAGTAAGAAAGATTCAGATACTGTTTGCCTTTTGAAGTGAAGTTCATCACAATCAACAGTGAATATTTGTAACACAGCCTGATTCATGCAAAACCAGACAGGAGCAGTACACATGTATCAAAGTTTTAATGAAGTCATAAGATCTTCCTGCAGATCTAGTCAATGTGCATACGTAAGCTGGAGGAGCTGGAACTGCTCCTCCTCACACATCCCAGGCATTGAGCATGGAAAGGAAGAACACCTTGGGCCCAAAGGTCTACCATTTTTTTCCCAGCACAAAAGATCTGAAGTAATTTTATATCAGCTCTAGGAGCTCCAAGAAAACTTAGCTTGAGGCTGGGACTGGTAAAAGAAGTCAGCTCCTATGCCGCTGTTACGTCGAGTTCAGAAAAAATAATTTCTCAGTAGCTGATAAGTGCTGACATTACTATCTTCCTGACTGCTGCCACTAATTGTATTAGCAAACCAGCCTCTCATTAGTCATTTGTAGGAAGTCCGTGATTCAGTTGGGTGGGCGAATCAGTTGCTTTGTGAAAGCAGACAGCTCTGGTCTTAGTCATGGAAAATGTAAAGAAAGGTCATGTGATATTTGTGAAAAGAGGGAAAGAGATCGTCTAAAACACAAAGTGATTCAGGCACCTGTGACGTCCAGGAAGCAAGCAGATGAGGATGGTGAGGTCTGGAAAACAGAATCTATGAGAAAAGCCAAAAGAAGGGCAGGCTGTGCAGAACACAACTGTTAATAAGATAGTTAGACTGTCAGAAAGGTCATTCTACCTTTGAACACAGATTGTTACAGACATCCTTTATTCTACCTATGCCAGTGCTAGGTCCTTTTCTGTAGCCACAGAAAGTAATTCTCCCACTTCTAATAAACGAACTGTTACTGCAAATAAAGCTTTCATGCCCATTACAAACCAGGTAAAAAGTACAGAAATAAAGAAGAAAATAAAGGAAATTCAGATTAAAATTGTAAAAGGTGTTCCCATCTGTGAGGACAGGTAGGAACTAGAAGAGATAGTCCATGTGAATGGAGTATACACGCTCAAATATTAAAGATTAAAATATATATATATCAATCGAACATTTTTGTAAAATAGTTAATCTTGTCCTGAAAAAAAAAAAAAACAAAAAAAAAACAGTGACTGCTCAAGACCCATATAGACATCATTTTGTGCAGTTCCTAAGGTGTTCTTTGATCAGGCAAGCAAAAAAACTCCAGAATTATCTGCAAGTATATTAAGAAATTGACAAGAAAAAAAATGGCACGGTCTGTGTCTTTGGATGAATCCTCAGTTTGAAAAGAAGAGGGGACAACTGTTTGCTAGCAGGTTAAATTCTCAAAAGAGCCACCTACTTAGAAGCAAGATTGCCCTCTGCTGGAAATTCATGTTGGAAATCTAAATAGCGTGTAAATTACTCTAATGCTAATGAAATAGGATGCAAAACAAAATAACAAAAACAAACAAACAAACAAAAAAGAAACCAAAAAAAAACCCCTAATGATAAGCACCTGGATGAAAGATAGCAGAGAAGCCTGTTAGTACCTGAAAACTCAGACTCTGAGTCGTGCTGCCATAAGCACTTTAGAACTGGCATTTTCAGAGGCATTGAAAGTCTGGTACAGTAAAGCACAACATAACTAAACATTTGGAAGATTAGTGAAGTATGGTTTGTATAGATTTGCATTTCTTTCCAAATATCTGTGCTGATGATGAAATGTGATGACAAGTCAGTTCCTATTTCTTGCTATCTAGTGGTGTCCAAAATGAACTTCATCTGTAAGAGTATATTTTCTATTTTTTACTATCATTCACTGTGATAAAAATCCAGAACAGCGGAACATGCCATCTCAAAATCCTATAAACCAACCCAGATGTAATAATGTTGCTTTGATATTACTGGCAGTTTGATTTTTACTGGAATGATAAATAAAGAGTAATTGTAATAATCAGAAGGAAACATCTAAGATAGAGATGTCACCAAGTTTAATTTCATGCCTTTGGCATAAGTATATAAAACAAAGCACAGATTCCTCTGAGCAGACAGAGATAGAAACTTTGTTACTGCATGGTTTCATTGTAATTCCTGATGCATTACAGAGACAGTAATGTAATTGTGATCTTTTTTGCATGTGCAGCACAGTCCTCTGGCAAGACATTCTTATCAACCTCAAAAAAAACCAGAGCACAGACCTAAGCTAAATGTCCTCTGCATGGATCTAAATCAAACAATAAAACACAATTTCCCACAGTGCAATATGGCTTTATTGTTATTATTTAACTGATAAAATTATTTTATATAGCCTGAGAATAAAATTATTTCCTGTATGAACAGAGGATAAGTGAATAGAGTGATGTTCTAGTAT
Source organism: Numida meleagris (assembly GCF_002078875.1). Lineage (NCBI taxonomy): Eukaryota > Metazoa > Chordata > Aves > Galliformes > Numididae > Numida > Numida meleagris. Next base: position 611,546 of record NW_018363728.1, on the reverse strand, counting down.
AAAAGAAGATTTCTTGAAATTCTTAAAAAAAAAAAAAAGAGTAAATAAACAACAACAAAAAAAGTTACCTTCAAGGAAAAAGAAGAAATCCAGGATTAGAACAAAGCACGGGTTTTTGGGTTACTGGGAAGCCTACAGGCTAAGAGATGCTTTGTTATCATTCTCAGTCCTACCACAGCAATTCTACTGCCTGTGGTCTGAGACTAAAAACCCAGAGACAGCTTCAGGAGGCTTCCTGTGAGAACCCACGAAAGCCCGAGAAGTATTTCTACTGACAACCTAAGCTTTATTAGAACATAAAGAATATAGAATATATTAGAACATAGAATAGGATATTTTAAAAGGGAGAAAAATCAGAGTGACATTTCAGACTGTACACTGCATCCTACAAATGGTGATTCTCAATGCAGTTCTTTTTGGAAGTGCTGCAACCTCTGCACATTGGCTGCTGGGTCAGAAGTGCCTCCTGTCACCAATAGGCAGGACTTTGTTTCTTCTCCTTGCTGGTAGCTCAGCTACTTCCAAGACAGAACCAATCTGTCCTTCACAGTTCCATATCTCTTAGTCTCCATTGCAAATGTACATCATATATTAGCTTAAAAAAAAAAAGAATGAAACTGATACATACATGCATCTTGAAAGGAGAAGAGGGAACTCTGTTGCAGCCCAAAATTAGTAGCCCAAGTAAAATTCCTCAAGAGTCTGTTCTAATTCAGAACTCTTTTGCCCTTGAAATACTGCCACAGAGTACTCTGCTGACAGTTTTAACGTGTCGTTCCTGCTTGCAAAGAAAATAGTATTTAGTGTTTTATTTTTTTTTTTTTTTTTTTTTTTTTTTTTTTTTTTTTTTTTTTTTTTTTTTTTTTTTGAGATTGCTGTCAGTAGTTTCTTCCTGCTGGCTGTTTTTTTGATTTGACGATTGTGTAAAAGAGCAACTGTTTGTGAATTTTGATGAATACTGATCAATATTCAGTAATACTGACCAGTATCCACTAAATAGGTATTCAAGTTGCAGGAAGAGGAGTCTGTATTTAAATTGTATTTTCATACTTCTTTTTTTTTTTTTTTATTGCAGAGATATCTGAACTACATCTAGTAATGCAAACAAATTTCCTGCTACATTTATCTTCTTCAGAGATCAGATATTGCAGTGAATATGTGGTTCTGAGAATACATAAGTACACTTATATGTGGTAGTACCATACTTTTCAGTTATCTGCAATGGAGAAATTTGAGCTTGCTTTTTCCTAGTACTTTGTGTGTGACCATCAATCAGTTTCAGATTTTTCTTGCATCAAATATGAACCTAAATATCCACTGTAGTGTGGTCTAAGAGACCTAATTAAGTGATACTGACAAAAATCTGTGCAACCACAACAAGCACATCTTCCACAGAAATCATGTGTCTGCTTGGTTGACTCATCCTTCCGTTACATTGGATAACTGAGAGATGGTATCAATGTAATTTTTACAGCAAAGGTTTTAAAAGGAGGATATGATAACTGAATGGTCAAATATCCCTCAAGTCTGTGTTAACATGCAAGATTTTGAATTTAAATGTCTGAAACAGGGAATTTATTTTCTGGCAAATAAGATGCCAGAGAAGCAAGGCAGAGGCCTCTTCTCAGAAGAAAATGTCTTGGCTGTATCCTTCAGCAAGCACATGTCAGAGCCCAAAGTATTTTTTGCATTGTATTGAACAGGATGTTTTTTATCCTCCAATTATTTCGCTGAATAATTCATAGACATAATTTAATAACAACTCTGTATATATTTGTATTATTGTTGTAGCTTTGATTGAAGTTATTTAGCAGACAATTCTGAAGTTATGATTATCTTGTTTTTCAGTACATGAAAATCAAACTCTCCCAAGTTTCTTTTCCATCTCCTCAGGAGGAAGGGGATTTATTAATCATCTTGGAACCAAATCTACGGCATCCCAAGAATGTAATAGATTACTTTTAAGGTTTTGTTGTTGTTGTTTTAGGAACCGTTAGGAGCATAATTTAGACCTGATTTATATAAAAGTAAGAATTATACAATATAAAACTTTACTAAGTAGCCTTTATTAAGGTTGTATATGAAGTGAAGCTTCTTCTTTGAAATCAGGAAAATAAGAAGTACATAAAGGGATAAGATTATTAAATGAAGACAATCCTAGAAAGACAGAAAGGCTTATTCCCAAGTCTTGATTTTATTTTGTGGCCTTTTTTGATTGTGGACATTTCATGTCATCTGCACGCCTCAGACTGATCTTCTGCATTAGACTGATGGTGCCACTTACAGCCCTTCATTTGGCTCACAAAGATTTCCAGCCTATGGTTGAATGAGCTACAATGGCAAAATGGAAATTTGAGTATAAATACAGAGTATTTGCCTTCAAAAGTTTCTATCAGAAGAACTGATCCAGAATCTCAGTACACCCAGAATGTATTAACTATGAATTCCTGCTAGACTCTAGGAGTTGAGCATACTGCTATATGGAGTTTGTCTTGTGCAGAAAGCATGGTTCTAAGCTTCTTTTATTATGTCTCTTCTATGTCAACTCATTCCCTAGTGTAGTGCTTGGAAGAAGAAATATACTTTTCCTAAAAATGAGATTTCTGGATCAAGTGGATAACTAAAGGATTATTCTGTTGATAGACAATTCATGTCACAAGAAGCAGCAACACATACTCAGTCAATATAGTAGGTGTACCTGCCAAAACGTGTATGCATTTTTTGTTTGATTAATATTTAAATAATACCATGAAGAAACTTTGCCTCATCAATCTACTACCTTAGATCTATATCCTTCCTGCCAAAGATTGTTAAGTACTTGATAAATCAGTGGTTGGATGGCGGGGGTGGGAGGAGGGAGAGGGAAGGAGAAAAGAAGCATTAATTAGGAGGCAACAAAACACAGCCTGAGGATGACAGGCTCACTTTAAAAGAATAATTCATACACAAGGAGGAACAGACAGTGTGCAAGAATAAGGCTGGTCTCATAACATGGTTTTGTTGCTTTCATCCAGCTACAGTAATACGCTTCTCTTTGGACTTGCCAGAATGGCAAGGGGGAAAAAAAGGGCCCTCATTAATGTCTACTTTTATCTCTCTGACAAGCCTGCATTTAAGGCCTTGGAATGGATTTACATACTAGCTTCTTGAGTGCAAAAACTGATTAATGATAAAATCCCCTTCGTTTCTATGATGGAAACGCTAAGTTTCACATGCTTGTCAAAGATTTTACTTCACTGATAGAAAAATAAGCACAATTATATTAAAATTGGAATAGTCTGAACCTTGAGAAAAGCGTATATGATTTATCTGATACAAATTCTTGTTTGAGGTTTATATAAAACAGTAATGGTCTAGTAGTGGGTAGATAACAGTACCACTAAAAGCTAGCCAGCTAGACAGAAAATAAAACACAGCATGGGGCTAAGACATAGTTCTGTTTCCTGGGGAAATCAGTGTGGACAGAGTATGTATCAATTTGGCATATGACCTTGACTCCTGCCCCTGATGAAACAGAGAGGAAGTGATGGCTTCCTACAATATTTTGGCACCACCATAAGAAGCATTAGAAGGCACAGTGCAGCATTCATTGCTTAGCTGCTTCATGTGCTTTTTAGCAACACTGGAAGGCAATGAATCACACAGGCACAGCAGACCCAGCAAAAAGGACTGCCACATGAGAAAGAAATTCAACTGAATATCTGACTTTCGGATCATTACTTCTCAAACACACCTGAGGGAGAATAGAGACATAGTACACCCTGAAGATGTGATGGGGAAGATGATCAACACCTTCATTCTTACTACATCAAAAGTCATAGTTCTATTTCTCAGGCACTATGGTAGTATTTTTAGAGAATTTCACAGGAGAAGCTGGGGGTCCTAAGTGTTGTAGAACAGAGATTCACTGCTGTCACGTTGCCACTGAAGGACAGATGTTTAGACATGTTCACTGTAATTGCTGATGCCTCATCACTATATGCTATCTTTTTTCTTTTTTTAGTTAAACTCAAACTCCTGTCACCATTTCTCATAGCATTAGGACTAGTTAAATGAAAGATTTGTCCTCTGAGTCACTATCCTAGGCTGTTTGCTGCTGCCTTATGACACATCCCAAGTCAGCTCAGGACTGTGGTCAGGGAAGCTGGAAACAGGAGACTCTTCTGATGATTTTGACCTGGTAGATGCCTCTTCCTTCTAGAGATCTCAGCAGTTTCAGCCAGAGGAGAGGTAGTGTACTTGCCCCAGCAGTCCTCCACCTACTATGATCATTACCAAAATTGTGTGGAATACTTAAATCACCTTCTTGCCAATAGAACACTTGAGAAGTACAAGGGGTTTTAGATAACTGACATTTTCTACATTTCTGTCAGAGGATTTTCATATGGATTATCATATTACCAAATCAACCACAATGAAGGGAAAAAGATAAGAGATTGCTTTTTGTCCAGGAAAATTCCTGTTGCTTCCAAAGACATGCAGCAGAAGTTATTCTGATACGGCTGTGAGTGGAAGGATGCATAGCCCTATGAGGAGTGAAAAAAAAAACTGTCTCAGTTCATGTAGAGGTGATGCTGAGTTTTATTGGCATTAGCATTGTTTATTTCTATCTGTGTTCTCAGGATCTGACTGAAGTCCCACTGTGTGGCGTTCGTGATAGACAAAACCAAAATTAATATGAATTCAAATGAAATCTTTGATTAAAAGTTCTGAAAACATGACTTCACTGTTAAATTTCTGGCATCATAACATTTCATCGAGGAGGTGAAGGAGGAACTTAGAATCATAGAATCACAGAATCTATGTATTTATAGGAAGCATTTTAAAAAAATGGGAACAGCTCTCTATCTGACTCCGAGTCACATTTTGCCCCATCATCTTTGTCTTCAGAATACTCATACAAAGCAGTACAGGGTATCTTTCTCTCTCTCTCTTTCTTTTTTTTTTTTTCAAATAAAGACATGAAATGTGAAGAAATGAGCTGTCTCATCTTCCAGAAACCCTACTTCAAATCTGCCTTCTAGTACGCTTACTTTCACTAATGTCTTTTGGGGATCCATCCTGCTCTTTGATCATGGAAAGATAAAGCAGTTCTACTTCTCTGGGAAACTAAAAAAATCTTATAAACCATGTTAAGATCCCTACCTCAGGAGTTTAATCACATTTTGAAATGGATAAAAATTTTGGGCAGTGTTGACAGCTTTCTCTGAGGAGGAGTGGAGGGATGCTATGTGTCACCCTTACCTTCACTCAACACAGCTACAAACCCACTATCTACGTATATTTGCAGATGTATTCTTTAATAAAGTCAGAGAAATCTGCAGACCCAAAGATCTGGCCTGTCTTTACTCTAATTTCTGCATTATTGCCTATGTCATGCAATTATAACATTCACACAAATATAGTTTTCTAATGCAGACAATATTTTGCACATATTTTTGAGAAATAATGCTCTAGCTAGCCCATATGATCAACATTTTCTGGTCTAAAACTATCAAGAAAAAAGGTTTTCAAGGCAATTATTTTTCCCCAGGTTTCCTATCCATTTAAGCAGTAGATTCTGAGAGCTTTTGGACTAAACTAGGAATTGCAACCCTCCTTTTTATTCATTATTTTTCACATTAGACTACATTTGTATTGGATTGTCCAAGTTCACATTCAACTGAAATGTACCAAAACCGACAATGTTTGTCAATGACAACATTTGGATTGTACTCTCTTCAAAACAAGGCTGGGAAAGAATGACAAGCTGCTATTTGCTACTAGAGGTCTTAAGAGTATGTATACAGAAAGGTAGCTTTGGAGGTGTGCAACTTTTGCATTTTCAAGGCTTAAGATTGAATAAGTAAAGGAGGAAACATTAAGCAGATGATGGAAAGTTAGGTAAGTAATGAAGACCCAGCAGGGCTCTGGAAAATCAATAAAAACAAACCCAAGAGGGAGTCTGAGCCATTTATATGACTGGAAAGAATAAGTGGGAGAGGTGGGCGGAAGGTTTGTTTACACAAAGTTGGTTCTTATTTTGATGGGGATAGAAAGCTGCTCAGGATTTAAGTCTTTCATTGTCACACACTGTGAGGTGAAACCCTGAGTTGCAAGTCTCAAGAGCTGGCTCAGTATCCCTGATGAGCCAGACATTAGGCTCTGAAATTCAAGTCTTAAACAAACAACAGACTCATTAAGAAAGCGCATGATAGGGTACACTGGGAAGTCTGAATGACAAGATCATCACTGAGGATGTAGTCATTGTTTGTCAGATGAAGAGATATGGAACAGATGTGAGACCCAGCCATTTAGGTTGGACTTCCCTATGCTCGAGAGCTGTTATAGTTTCTGTCAGTGTTGCCCTTCGCAAGCAATATTTCAGTTCATAAAACAAGAGAATGGCGCAAAATCCTTAACCATTTTTGCTAGACTGGTTAACACAACACAGCGTATTAGAATATGCTCATTAACAAGTTGAGCAGAGAGGTTGTGGAGCCTTCAAGGTTCAGCCAGAGAGATTGTGAAAATCTTCAAAAACTGCCAGGAAGTGGTCCTGGGCAACCTACTCTGGATGGGCCTGCTTTAGCAGGGGTTGGACTATATGACCTCCAGGGATCTCTTCCTACCCCAGTATTTCTGTGATTCTCTTTCTGTGAACTATTTACTCATATTTTCCAAGAGAGTATATAGACTGACTTCTTCAAAGAAATAAGCACATTTTAATGAGAGGGAAGGCCAATGGACAGAGAAAAGAGAAAGACAAGGCAAAATTTGACATTATATTTAAAATAATGAATGTATTTTCAGCTGATAAAAGTCAAGTGATAATGCTTAAAGTGACAGTGCCAGACAGTTCTCAGTCTTAAAATACTGAAGACCACTTGGCATATGACATTTATTTCCATATACCAGACAAATAACACCCTGAATTCTAATTCAGGGGGAAAAAAATCACCTTAATATTTAAAATATAATTTAATAAATATATTATAATTTAATAAATTTAAATTTATTTATTTATTTAATTTATATTATTATAATTTAATAAATTTAAAGTTGTATTTCTTAAATAGATACTTGAGTAAAACTAGACTGGATTATAGTCTAGGAATCCAAGTTTATGCTGATTAATATCTACTTATATTTTTTTCTCTCTGCTGCTGTCATTTTGATAAAATGTACTACTTAAATTAAATTTCCTGATCTGAAAGTATTTTACCACTTACACTGGAGGAATAGGATTGTCTCAAAGCCATTTATTGTATTTAATTGTGTACGACTGAAAATGCTTTTAGGAATTACAAGAAATGCACTCCTGGTTAAAATTGAAACATCTTTGTTTCCACTGTTAACTTACAAATCAAAACGAACTCAATAAAGACTATATTAAAACAATAAAAAATGAGATTAGTAGTTGATGGATTGGTACCAAATGCTGAATTTCTCACTTAGCTAATGCCATGACAAATCTGCCTTTGAGACTACCAATAAAAATCTAATGCAGATTTTCTGTTTAGAGTCCCATGTGACACCAAGTGTGCTGAACTGCAGCAGAGGCTGCCTGTAAGTGCTTCTGTCTCTGCCAAAGTACCATACTATGGAGTCCTACAGCAAAATAGGGCCACCAGGGGTCACATAGCTTTGTAAAATCTGGCCTCTGAAGGTGGTATGCTCCTGCATTCTCACAGCCAACTCCTCTGAAAAAAAAAACGAATATGTATAAGAAGAGCAAACTCTGCAGTAGAGAACTATTAAGAAAAACAAGAATCAGAATCCCAACAAACTTGTGAGCTCCAGCATGTCAACTTCTGTGCTCATTACACTTTATGCAGACAACATTTGCCCACAAGGCCAGGACCTCTATCATGAAACTGATTAATTTAAACTAGAAAAGAACATTAATATTCCTTTTTTTTAATTTCTTTCTGGAAGAAATTATTTTAGGCCAGCAAAACTACTGTTTTTCTTCTTCTGTTTTATACTGCTGCATAATTTAGCATTTCAGAAATGCTGCAGAATGACAGTTAAACCTGAATTGAAAAGAATTAGGATTCATTGCAGGATCTGCAGATGAAGACGCTAGTAATTCTGCAGCATAGTCATTGTCTCTGTACTGAACATGCAAACAAAAGCGTGCTATAATTTTTGTATATGCTACAATTTTTTAAAGTATTCAGGACTTGAAATGAGATGAGATAGAAAATTTAGGCTCCTTAGGTAATTCACATATCATGACTTACATGCAGTTAAGTACAAATTTTGTTTCTTTTTTTTCCCCTAGACAGATGTATGCATGTGTTGCTAACAACAAATTGTGGACTAGAACAGTTGTATAAATATTTATGTATGCTTGCATATAAATAATTAGAGAACAGTTAATTTGTGCAATGATTTGAAATTCTTAGAGTCGCTTTTAAGATGCTGTTGTATGAAATTACCATTGGAAACTGGACACCTTTAGAATCATAGAGTCATAGAATCATAGAATGGCCTGGGCTGAAAAGGACCTCAAAGATCATCTAGTCGCAATCCCCCTGCTGAGTGCAGGGTCGCCAATCACTAGACCAGGCTGCCCAGAGCCACGTCCAGACTGGCCTTGAATACCTCCAGGGACAGGGCATCCACAGCCTCCTTGGGCAACCTGTACCAGCGTGTCACCACCCTCTGAGTGAAAAACTTCCTCCTAATATCTAGCCTAAACCTCCCCTGTCTCAGTTTGAAACCATTCCCTCTTGTCCTATCGCTATCCACCCTTGTGAACAATCGTTCCCCCTCCTGTTTATGTGCTCCCTTCAAGTATTGGAAGGCCACAATGAGGTCTCCCCAGAGCCTTCTCTTTTCCAAACTAGACAAGCCCAGTTCCCTCAACCTTTCCTCATAGGAGAGGTGCTCCAGCCCTATGATCATCTTGGTCGCCCTCCTCTGAACTCATTCCAAGAGCTCCATGTCTTTCTTGTGCTGGGGGCCCCAGGCCTGGATGCAGTACTCCAAATGGGGCCTCACAAGAGCTGAGTAGAGGGGGACAATCACGTCCCTCTCCCTGCTGGCCACTCCTCTTTTAATGCAGCCCAGAACATAGTTGGCCTTCCGGGCTGCCAGCGCACACTGCTGGGTCATGTCCAGCTTCTCATCCATCAGGACACACAAGTCCCTCTCTGCAGGGCTGCTCTCAAGGATTTCTTCCCCCAATTTGTATATATACCTGGGAATGCCCCAGCCCAAGTGCAGCACCTTGCATTTGGCCTTGTTGAACCTCATTAGGTTCTCATGGGCCAAGCAAATAGGAAAATAGGATGCCTGTATATTTTCCAGAATAGAGAAACAGCTGTTGGACAATAAGTGCTTTATGAATTGTGAGAAATAAAATATAATTATTTAAATCTCTCTAACAGTTTTTACAGCATTTATTTTTTCCCCACAAAGTTAATTCCTCTCAGCAAGCTTTTGCATACATTCTGAAGTTTGCACTGGCAGAGTCCTTGAGAGCTACCGAGAAGTCACCCACGCATGGAAAATGTTCTGCATCTTGGTAATGTATTCACATTCTCAGTGCAACATGGTGAGTGGCTTAGAAAAAGATGAAACAGACTGTAAACCATATCCTGAAAAAACAACAGCTACAAATATTACATTCTCATTTTTTAAAATATATATATTTATATCTAATATGTGTAGTTTTATTTTCACCTGATGCATCTCCAAGGATGTCAGCAAACACATTTCTATCATTTCAAGCAATTTTTTCCCACAGTGAGTTTATGTCAGTCATTGTCTTCTGATGCTGACTATATATGGAACAGTATAGTATCCCTCCCTAGTATACTGCATGAGATATATCTAAAGGAAAGGAAGAGGAAAGCTATTAACTCTTCTAAATTCTACCAGAAAAAATAAGAACATAAGAAGCATCACTACTTCCCAAGTTGTGTGAGCTCTTCACAAAGGTTCATCTGCTATCAGAGTGTAGGCAAAAGGGAGTTGATCATGGCTGGAGACTAGTCAGTCCTTGGCAAGCTGGATGAGTAATTCCAGTGAGAGTCAATGCTGGCCCTTTCTGCAGTAAAACAGCTCAAGCATGTGCTGCTCTGTGCTGTCAGATACAACTCTTGGCACCGAAATATCAGGGTTTGGAACACCTGGAGAGGAGCCTCAAATGAAATAACTGAGTAACAGCAGTGTCAGCGCAACTAGTTGAATATGCTGTGGAATTTAACTTAAGTTCAATTCTTAAGTACTTTTTGTGTACCTTTTCTGACTATATATGAAGATGGAGAACACCTTGCAAAAAGTCTGAGCATTTTGGTTAGTGAATTCTTAGAGATGTATATAACTTTCCTATCTCTTGTGAATGTTCCCTTGAGAGAGAAGGAATAATTCACCTTGGAGTAAATCAAGTCTTAAGAACAGGCAGCACATTTACAAAAGGATTCTTAAAGTACAGATGAAAGTAATTCCATTTTTGTTCTGAAAGTGACATTTTAGAATTACAAATAATTCTGTTCTACAAAAAATTATAGTCCATCAGACAATAAAAGACTAAGCATTAATAACAGTGTTTTTTTTTCCCCTGAGTTAATCTCTAAGTGCTTCACAAAGACATCCAGTATCATTACTCCACTTTCTTGCCTAAGATACAAAAATGAAATGAGTTGCTCATGACCTCCCGATAGGAAAGTATATGTGTCAGCACAGGAAATATGTGGCAGGCATTCAGCAGACTCTTAATTCATATGCTAAGGAAGTGAAGAAGCATCTTGAAATCTTCTTATATAGTTATTTTCCACTTTTTTTCCCAGGGAGGTTCTGTGTAGCAAAATTCCCCTTTGCTAATGCCTATTATTTTTTAGCTTGACACAGTGCACAGATTCTGGAAGGGACCATTGCTCAATAATAATAAAAGAGATAAAAATAAATCATACGATACATGCTTACAATACATATTAATGCTAATTTCCAATACATGTTAATGCTAAATAAAGGAGTTGATAGAGGTTTTGAATGGAAACATTCTCCACAAAGTCTTCTAGGATCAATTCACTGAATCTAATTATATCTAGTGAATTTCAGTATAACATACACTTCCACTTCACACTGTATGCATATCAGTTAACTAATCTTGGGAAACGAATTCCCAAGTTTGGATGAAGCAAAACAGTCATAATGGATGATAAGCAAAATATACACCGAGGAAAAAGTAAGGGAAATCTGATCATGAGGTACTACAAAAAACTACCAATCATTTTACATTTTGTTAGGGCAAGAGTTTATTCCAAAGGTTGCAACATGTTTCGGTTTTGCTATCTCTTTTTCATCAGTAGATGAAACAAATCATGTCTGCCATGTAGGTACACCCATTAAACAGCTAAGAATGTCTAACCTGATCTGAAACACACTCGAGTCAATAGTCATCTTTTCACTGACTTCAGTAATGGGCTTTGTCATACAATCAATTCTGCCCTGGTGGTTCCTACTGCTTTGATTAGTCAAAACTCATGATAAAACTTTGTCAAAGAAACATTTGGTAAACAATCTTTTGTACTGCAAGAAACACTAGCAAAATCCAGTCATTAATTTTTGTTTGCAACATAAGGTTTGCATAGATGTATTTTTAAGGCTATTAACAACTAATCTCAGCATCTAATTTAATGATATTCTAGAAGAAGAAAAAAAATCCTTACCCCAAAACTTTGGTGGCCATGCAACTGGTGAATAAGTGCTGTTCTTATCCATGACATCCAAATGTTAGATATAAAATAGTACGTCCACAGTGCAGCAATGGATTTCCGAATGATTGAGATTCAGTGGTAGAAGTAATGCTTTTGCACTGCTAGGGAACTGTTTTGTTTGTCTGAAAGGAAATGGATGCATCACATTTCCTGCTTGTGGACTCGAATTAGCAAGTACTTGCCTTATCTTGGAGCCCCACATGGTTCCTGAGACAGAGAAATAGTTTCCTTCTCGTCATTTCCTCAGCCAGAGCAAATTGACTTAGAACAATACCAAATCTCTTCCTTCTCTGAAACTTTTTGAACCCCAAAATATTTGGTGACAGAGAAATGCAAATTCCTTTTTTTTTCCTTTACTTATTTTCCATGTTAAAGACCTTCCTCAAATATTCCAAAGTGCTTGTATCCAGTGGTAATTTTCTATAAGGAATAAATGCATGAAAGAAGGTTTAAAAATGACATTTCATTAGTACTCTGATTTCGGGTATGAAGATTATTAAGTATTTCTCAGTGACTCTCAGCTATTCTGAGGAACTCGCAAGTCAGTAGGTACTGCTATTTTAATGAGTGTATTTTAAATTTCTTCTGCCAATTATTTTCCTTTCCACACCCCAGTCTAAACTATGCGATCCCTGGAACACAAACAGGCATTGAGTTAATTGTTTAAATAGTTTTAATACAATGTAGTGGTAAATCTCTGTTGGAATGTGCAAGTACTGCTGCTAAAAATAATAAATAGCAATAGTGACACCCCACCCAATGAGAAGGGTGGCAGTTTATATCTGGATAGTGTATTACAGGATGGAAGTTCTGTCTTTTTCCTCAGAAATAGTTTATATTCGTAACCATAAGGAGCAGCAGATCAGAGATAAAGCGTCAAAAGTTATCTGGAGTGTACCTCTGCAAGTTGTGCCAAATAAAATTTTAAATGAATCAGAGGAATTTCACACTCTTTCCACCATACAGAATTGTAAGTTTTTACAACAGAACTTGCCAAAAATAGGTACAGTGTATGAAGGGAAGAGCCACTGATGTCATTTATCTGGACCTTTATAAGGTCTTTGCCACGGTCCCCCGTAACATCCTTCTCTCCAAACTGGAAGGATATGGATTTGATTGGTAGATTGTTTGATAGATGAGGAATTGGTTGCGATATCTTATCTAGGAAGTGGTGGTCAATAGATCAATGACCAGATGAAGATCAGTGACAAGTGATGTCCCTTAGGGATCAGTACTGGGACCAGGACTCTTCAACATCTTCATCAATGACATTGACGGTGGGATTGAGTGCACTCTCAGCAAGTTTGCAGATGACACCAAGCTGTGTAGCTGACAAGCCCAAGGGATGAGATGCCATCCAGAGAGACCTAGATGGCCATGAGCAGTAGGCCCAGGTGAACCTCATGGGATTCAGCAAAGTCAAGTGCAAGGTCTTGCACCTGGGTCATGGCAACCCCAATTATTAGTACAAGCTGGGGGGTGTAAGGATGGAGTACAGTCCTGCTGAAAAGGTCTTGGGAGTACTGGTGGATGGGAAGCTGGACATGAACCAGCAATGTGCCCTCTCAGCCCGGAAAGCCAACCGTATCCTGGGTTGAACTAAAAGAAGCATGGCCAGAAGGGTGAGGGAGATGATCCTGCTCCTCTACTCTGTGCTGGTGAGACCTAACGTAGAGTACTGCGTCCAGACGTGGAGTCCTCAGTACAGGAGAGAAATAGACTTGTTGGAGTGCATCCAGAGGAGGGACACAAAAGTGATCTCAGGGATGGAACACGTCTCCTGTGAAGCCAGTCTGAGAGAACTGGGGCTGTTCAGCCTGGAGAAGAGAAAGCTCCAGAGAGACCTGACAGTGGCCTTTTGGTATCTAAAGGGGAGCTACAGGAAAGAAGGGGACAGACTCTTTAGCAGAGTCTGTGCTCATGGTGATATTTGGGTGTGATGAGGAAGCCTTAAAAAGTGAACCTAGATCTTAACTAGAGTCAATCAGAGCTAAACAGAAGAATAACGTCTCTGTCACTGGCAGAAGAAAATGAGTACTCTATCAGAATTTTAAAGCAATTTGCTGAAAAAAAACTTCTCAGTTTTTCAGTTGCTTTACTGTTACTGACACTTCTCAGTGAGACCTGTGTATATATGCTGAATTCTCTTGACTTAACCTACAACATATTTTTTTCAAAAGCAAGCAGAGTTCACCAAAAAGAGACAGTGAAAGGAGTAGAACAAGATCCAGTGAAACTTCTTTTTCTTACACTTTCCATCTAGAGATTATGATTTAGGCTGGGATTTCCTTTGATTGTTTCATATTTCAGCAGCTTCATATTTGTCCTTGGATAGTTTTGCAGCTCTCCGGATGTGTGAATTAAGACTCAGGAATTTTTGTTCTTTGACCAGTGCTGAAAAATAATCCTGCCCCCCAAAAGTTATCTCTTTTAAGAGTTGTTCATAATGTGACAAAGACAGATAACCTGCTTGAATTTACTATCTTCAATAACTTCAATTTTCAGTTGCATCAAACCATGGATTTCTTTGGTTTTCCTGCTACAGAACACAGTCTCCAGTAACTTAAATAGCCTACTTCCAAGTGCTGGCTCTATCAGAATACACCTTTTGATATGATGTTCTTGCTGTGAATGCAGAGAAATACAGCTGCAGTAGCATCACTATCTCAGGAAAGAGCTTGGTTTCCAGGAGTGTATTAGATATTAATGATTTTTCTCCAGATTTTTCAGAAAGAAAATCCAGGCTAGAATATGTAAGAGAATTTCAGACATTCAATATTTTTGGAAAGCATGAAACCTTATGGAAAAAACATGAAAAGAAAGTCCTACACTCCTCATAACACCACAAGCATGGATTTTAAAGATTATGAAGTCCATGCATAATGCCCTATATGCCAACTTACCTTGCACGGTTTAATTATTTTTTATTATTCTTAGCACAGTTTCCCCAAGGAGACTCATACAGATCACAGATCTGTTGTGCTTAGGAATTGTTAAAATAAATTACAGTAAGTCTTTGTGATTTGCATTCCTTCTTTATTGTGCAAATTATTACTTCCTGAACTCTTAAGGAAAAAATATATATTGAAAAGGAAATACTCATGCTTCCACTCACCAGTAGGCATTTTTCTGGTTGGTTGTTTGTCAAGTCTGTCATCCTTGCCTCATATGTATGTCAAGCTGCAGTTCATTAGATTGGGCCCATTACCAACTGCTGCAAAAACAAGGTGCTGACAGCAAGCTGTCTGTCCCACCTCTGCTTAGCAGAGAAGCAGCCAAAAAGTTTTCTAAAGGAAAACAATAAAAGTCTGTCAAATGTATTTCCCTCAGTATAGCCAAGAGTTCCAAAGGATTTACCTCCTCAACTATAGACATTTACCTTGATGGAAGATCACAGTAGTCATTCTTTCCACCTATCCCTTCTTATTGCAGTAGTTCTAGGCATCCTAACACTCTTCAGAGCTCCCTATAATATGGAAGATTAGCTTTATAAAAGGCATCATTGGTGATTTAAAGGAGAACATTGCAAGTGTATGAATCATCAGTGGGCTGCCTGGGCTTCTCTTGTAGTTATACGAATATCTTAATTTTTTGGAGTTTGGAAAGACACAATTAGGAGAGATTTTTGTCAAGAGAAGGACTTTTCCAAAAGCTTGTTCGCCGTTCCAAGCGCGTCATTTAGCTCTAGACAGAAGATATTAGCCCAAAGAATTGAGTTAGCTAGAAAGACTCCCCCAGGGACTTTTTGTCCTAGTGGAGGAGCATGCTTACCGAATAATTATTGTGATGCATTTTAACCACATTCTGTGTTGTCACACAGTACTTTCCTAAAATAAACATTGCAGTGCAAAACAGCTGCAATCTTGAAACTGCCTAATTTACACTGACTCAGAGTTGAACATAGAAGACATGCATGAACTAAGAAATATTCAGGCATCATAGGGAAGAATGAGTCATAGTTTGCAAGACTGCATATGCACATATGCAGACACCTTCAGGATAAGACATGACAGTGTAAAACTGTGGATAAAGACAGTTAAAGATGAAAGATGAGTAGCAGATAATTTCAGAAATCAAAGAAAATTTTGTAGACACAAATTTTTCTTTCAACACTTCTTGGCCTTTCTATGGGACAATTAAAAATCTTACAATTACATTCTTAGATTTGATCTATCAATTAGAAAAGTGTTTATTCTTAGTCAAATTCCTGTCTTCTTCTGCACATGTGAGGTTTGGGTGCCATGACTTTTCATTACTTCTCTATTCTGCTCTACTTTACATTGATAAATATTTTCTTCTAAATAAACATTATTTTTACAAAAAATTTAATATTATTTTTAACAGCATCATGTTAAAAACTGTATATGCTGCAGCTTCTCATACAAAATAAAACTTGTGTGGTTTTTTTTTCTGATAAGACAGACAGAGAGTTTCATGCTGATGAATGAAAATAATTGTGATGAAAAGCATGGATTTCTCCTAGAAGAATCCTCATGCTGTTCAGAAGAACCTCTGGTCTACCTGTCAACATCAAAAGGTCAAAGATAATATCTGATAAAATTCATAACCCTGCAGTGGCAGCCTCTTTCCTAATGAATTTAAGGTATATTCAAAACGAGGTCAGGAAAGACTTTGTATAAATTCTTTCACTCAGTTTACAGTGGCTCATTTGGCTTTTTAAATATTTAACATATTTCAAATATTTAAATTTCTTTTTGTAGTTCATTCATACATTTTGTAACAAGATCAATATAGAAGTCAGAAGATAAAGATTTGGAGATTTAAGCATAAATACAGTGACAGGAGATATCATGGCAACACCATGGAATCAGAGTTTCCCCCAGGCAGATGCTGGATGATCAGGAAGTTAAACTTCACACTCTAGAACTGTATGCTGCTGATTTGGGAAATAAACTTTTTTAGATCACAGAAAATGGAGCACTAATGGTAAGAATACCCTTGTGGAGGGTGACTTATTGCAAATGACATAAAGATTGACTGAGTAATAAGTAATGAATGAAACGTCAGAAGACAAGGAGGGTTTGGAGGTTATAGAACACCTAAATAATTTCACCTTTACTTAGCATCTGCATTCTGAAAATACCCTAAATCATGTAGCAAGTCTCAATTGAATCTTTTCTAAGTCTACCTGAGCTAATTATGGAGAGACTTTTCTATACTTCTCGCTTCTCCTTCCACATGAGGTAGGATGAAAGGAGCAATAGCCACGTTTCCTCTTTCCCCCTAGAAATCATAAAATGGGGGAGTAGAGAGCAGAGGCAAGTCAAAGGCTGATCTACCAGTGTCTCTGAGCAATCTGTTTCCACAGTCTCTCTGCTGCTTTTGCAACAGCTGTCATGGTAAGTGGATAAATAGGCATAGGAGCTGCTTTTGTGAAGTCCTGACAGCTGGGTTTATTGTGTTTCTCCAACTGGGCTAAGCAGTGACACCAGTGCGTAGTACATAGGACAAAAGGGGGAACAGGTAAGCAGCACTGCCAGAGGAATATATCCAAATATGACACTGAAGAAGGTAATGGGCAGTAAGCATGAGAGGGTGAAAGGAGGACAAAACAGAAAGGGAATTTCAGAAAATGAATCATACAAAAGGATAGAAAAAAAAATGGGATAAGAGGCACATTTGTAGAAGACTGGGAAAAGGGAAGAACAAGAGGCACTGGATGAGAAGTACTTTGCTGTCAACCTCAGTTGTTCAGAAACCTTAAGTGTATCTTCGAAAATTGTTCTTTTTTTAAGAGATACAATTGAGTAATTATTTGTGCTTTCTATCTCTATGTTCTTTAACGTGCCATGCTTTGAAACTGTTCTCTAAACCATAAGAATTAGAAATAAACTTTAGGAACGTGAAGTTAGTATAGGTCTCCTTGATTCTGCCATTTACAAATAAGGAACTAATGAAACAAAATAATGAAGATAAAAAAAACAATTATTTTTAAAAGAGAAATATTATCCTAAGGAGTAATTATTGATTTCATAATCCTTATGTTTTGGAAATTAACGTTAGATTTCTTCCTCTCAGATACTGTAGCTGCCTCTGGCAGCACCTCAAACTTCTGCCCCTTATTAAATCCCCTGTTCTCTACCCATTTCCTTTTAGATGTCCTTTCAGATTAGACATTATGAGACACGTGCAAATTCTAACAACTCTAACATGTCTTTCATCTCTTTTTTCCTTGCAGATTACTCTTTTACTTCAGTCTCCAAATCAGCATTTTGCTGTGACTCCTGGCATAATCTGTGTTTTCAGTATTTTTTATTATTTCTACAAGGAAGAGTAGATGTTTTATAGTAGCTGTGTGCTTCAGATAAATAATTATTTAAATTTCTTACTTATTCTTAGCTAAATTCTCTTTCCCTTCATGCATGCAGTACCAAACAAGTAAGTAAACTCAATAATTCTGCAACTAAATCCAGAAGGATTAGTTCTTCTGTCTAATTCATTCACCAAACTTTTTGTAACATTTCCTGATTGGCTATTTGTCCATGTTTGAGTTTTGTTCCAAGTTGTTCAGCTGAAATTCTGCCCAGTGCTGTTCAGAGGCACAGCTGACAAAGACATCTTGTCTCAACCTGAATGTAAGGAAATTCCAAATAACTTCAGCTTTGCTAGCAGGGAGTTTCTGGCTCTGTTCCAGCAGCATCTTTTTAGTTTGGCACTAAGGAACTTCGTGATACAGTCCATATGGTGGCACTATCTGATCGTGTTTACTTTGTGCAACCAGTTCAAGTTAAACAAGAGTTTCTTTAAAAATGTTTGATCTGAATTTTTATGCATATATATGATCAATGCATATAAATACCTGAAGGGAGGATGCAATGGAGATGGAGCCAGGATCTTTTCAGTTTTGCCCAGTGCCATGTCAAGAGGCAGTGGGCACAAATTGGAACACAGGAGGTTCTGCCTGAACATCAGGAAGCACTTCTTTGCTGTGCACATATTGGAGCTCTGGCACCGGTTGCCCAGAGGGGCTGTGGAGTCTTCTCCTTGGGTATGGGCAACCAGCTCTGGGTGTGTGTGCTTAAGCGGAGGTTGGACACAATGGACCAGAGGACCCTTCCAGCCTGAATTATTCTTTAATTCTGTGATATATGTGTGTATATATATATATACATAAGCCTAAGCACTGAAATAATGTTATGTGCTTAAAGGTACATCAGAGTACACAGAAACCTGGAGGCACAACAGCAGTTACAGGAACCCCAACAACCCAGTGAAAGTCCAGCTCCCATGGGCTAACAGCGGGGCCAATGGGAGAGGCTTTCCCTAGATCACCTTACAGACAGAGGGACCATACTTTCTCCAGGTATATGAAACTCATTATGGGATGCAGGTGAAGAGCACCTTGGGATTGTGCAAGACATTCAAGGATGCTTAGGGTAGGAAGTAAGGATGGGAAAGTGAGGACTCATGATCAATGCACTTCTCTGTCAATTCTCTGAACATGATCAACACAGTTGATTTACCCTGGCTTCTCACTGAACTAGCTGTTTTCCTGGGTGAAAAGCTCCATGTCCTATGTGCATGGGTATACAAGGAGGCCTGCATATCAGCAGCTGGAGTGAGACTGGGTGCTACCGAGGGCCATGCATCTCTGCTGCCAGCACCTGTAGAAACAAGAATCTGCATAGTGTGTGTGGATGTGAATGCCAACGTGTGTGATCATTAACAATCATCAAACTCCATCAGCCGGCAAGTAAAAGAGGCCCAGGAGCCAAATACTGAGATTTGGGCTGGACATTGGAGAGACCAGGGGTCTGAGAGTTGGCTACTTGAAGGAGTCCCAGCCAACTTCTGAGGAGATTGTGAGATCTGGGGATCATCTGCTGGTAAGGTCACAGGTCTGGAACAGCTGCAGGAGAGACCCTTTGGTCTAGAGATACAAGGGCCAGTATTTTATGGGGGACAATACTGTGTGTACATGTGTGTGTGTGTGTGTGTTCATATGTGTGCATGCATTGGGATGCATGTATGTGTTGGGGTGTGTGAATGTGTCAGGGTGTGTAAGAGCACATGTACCAGCAGGAGTAGGGCTCTGGCCTGGGGAGCTCACACTTACAGGGAGCTATGCCAGATTTGACACTATGTAGACACTGGATTTGGCAGTTTATAACAGAATATAAATCACTTTTAGATTTGCAGTGCTTATGATCTTTAAAAAAGTGCATTTTACTTTTGTTTTAAATAGTAGGGGGGTGTCCATTTCTTATTCTGGTTTAGTATTTTGAGTTTCTAGAAATGTTTTCCTATTTGGTGTAACGTGTGAAGCATAAATGAGGAAAAATGGCACAACAATACATTTCAAATGGATACGAGTCTCTTGACAATAATGAGGCAACTGACATTAAAAATAAATGTTATTTGGTTTAGCTCAGCTCTTGCCATATGTTAGACTGAGCTCATTCTATACATTTACATGGTTTTAATTTCTAATTAGGCATCTCTAAGCTGTTAGAAGTGTGATAATTTCACTTATCAGAATTTACCATATACTGTTATATACTAGTTTATATATATTTTCTGAATGTCTATGCCCAGTTCACTTTTGTGCCATCCCATCCTGCTATTTTCATGCCTTCCAGCACAATGGAAGTAAAGCTGGGTTATCTGTTGCAACACTACCTGTACTTTGGTACAGCCCATATTTGAGGGGGTATAGTCTCTGGCTTCCAGTCATATCTTTGATTTACTCTAATAGTTTGCTCATTCAAGTTTTGTCACATTTAAATACAAAATATAAATTTTACAAGAACCTTTACGTAGAAAAATTCACGATTTCTATGTTATGTTTATACTTTAAAGAATACATGAAAACGGTGTGTAGAGATGCACACATCTCTCAAGAGGTGTGTGGCAATGTTTTAACATTGCACATTGATAACGGGTGGCAGTTTAGGGCAGGAAGGAAGCGGCAATTACTGCTTGCTGCAAAACCTGCAAAAAGGGTGGGCTCTATTCCTCAAACCAGTCTTAAATTTCATAGAATCACAGCAATAGACTTGGAAGAGATCAAAGCACTGAAAGAGATATCATGTTATGCACCCCAACAGCATATAAAAAATATTAATTAAAAAAAAAAAAGTAATGCTTTCCAGGAAGAGGACCGTCTAGTCTGTAATACATTACGCAGATTTCATTTTCTCCTTATGTTATGTAGCATAATACTTTATTTTCTCCTGAAACTTTCTGTTCTGATGTGACAACCTGTCATGGTTGCAACCACACCTGTTGCATGATGAGCACACTGCTTCTTGTCTTCTCCACTGTGGACACAGAGAAGAGCTCATTCCCTTCCTTTTATAGAGCTCCTTTATGGTTTTGAATGCTTTTCCACATCCCTTTGATTTCTATTCTCTAAATTAAGCAGCTTTTTCAGTCTTTTTTAGTGGAGGGCTGTGCATGTGCTACGTACAGTCATTCTCACCATTTTCCTCTAAATCTCCCCAGTCGGTTTAGGTGTTTCTTGGAGTCTGGTGACCAGAATGGGACCAAGCATATATCACCATATCATCACTCTATGGAGTGATACAATGGTGAGGCAAACCAGAATATTATTTAACCTTCTCTGAGGGCAGTACTCCACTCCTGGGGGAAGGTGCCCTGAATTCTTCAGTGCCAATGACCTTACATCTCAACTAAAAGAAGTAGTACTCAGTGGTGCTGTGTCACTCATTACACAGAACTAGGACACTTTCATGTCAGTATTTGTGATATTGGCTGTATTTCACTGCAATTTGTAACACTTTATCACAGTACTCAGGAGATGGACTTGTCAGAGAACGGATAGTATCCTTCAGTACACAGCTGGACTTGTCCACCAGGGCAGTTCATCTAGCTGCCATTCATCCTTAGCTGAGGCCTTCCTACCTGAGGGCTCTTGGGGATGTGCCACACACTGAGTAATCTGCTTTGGAAATGGTAGAGCACCTATGTCACTATACATTCCTTTATTTTATTTCCTTCTCTATGGTAGAAGTAATATTTGCTTCTCATCCTAATCAACTTCTACATCTAGTAAAGGATCCCCATTTAATATGACCATTTAACATTAACCACATTTGACATCATAGTGGAATCAAGTATAAGCTTAGAGTAGGATACTGTTAATACAAAATTACTAAAAATATCTAGATATACTTCTAAAAAATTCCTGTTTCCAAAATTTCTGGTCATGATTATAGATCATGGTAAATTAGGTGACCCCTTTTTCGGAATTGATATGTATTAGCAAATAGAATCTTCCAGAAGGGCTACCCAGAAACATCCATGCAGCAACAGGTTTTGTATATAAGTTTCTATTTAAAGAAAAATAAGATAGTGATACATTGTCCCTAGGATAGTAAAGACAGTTTTCTTCTAGAAAACAACAACAATAATAATAATAATAATAAAAAATCTGATAAATGCAGTGAAGATTGCAATGACCACCACCCTTGATTGAAATATAGTTTTTGCACAAGGCGGGTTCCAGCTCTGTCAACAACTGGAGTTGATACTTTGTGTGAGAACAAGCGGGAAGAACTGGAGTGACATTATATTCTCATGTAATTAGCAAAGAGGAAGAGATTGAAATAAGCCACATCTTTTTAGCACGTTAAAGTCAGAGTAACTCTGCAGCTATCAGTAAGGTTTTTGTGGGTTTCTTGGTATAACTGATAGAAAAAAAAAATGTACCTCAGTCACTTCAGCCAAAGATTTAAGAGATAACACAGTGTATAGTGCTGCAGTTTTGAGAATGAAGGAAGCCTACACCAGCAAGTACTTTTATAGTTAAATTGCTTCAAATGAGAGTAAGGTTACTATAGAAAAACCTAAGCTTTAGTCATGAAAAATATGTTCAATCTCATGTCAATACTGATTCCCTTTAGCTAAGAAGCTAAAATAAAATGACATTTTCTGAAAGAGACACCAAAATGAGGAATTTACTCAGCAAAGAGGTGTGAGCAGAAAGGGGAAACTCAGAGGCATGTCAGCATCTACTTCCTTTGCTTCAGTCCTGCAACTGACATGGGGAAAGACGAAGAAGGAAAATCAATAGAGATAAGAAACAGTCTTTGTAGGCAAACAAGCAAAAAACCACCACCAAGAAAAAAAAAACTCAAGAAGAGAGTAATTTCAGGGCCAATATGCCTGGTTACACTCATTGTCAGGAAGAGAGGATTTTTGTGGATGACTGGAGGTGACCTAGATACGTACATCCCTGATTCACAGGAGTTCTTGCTGTAGCTCCTGCTATGTCTACTAGCAACCTGACTCCAAGTGTGTGATCTGTGACTGCGCAGTGTGTCAGGATAGGTGCCACAAGTGTAAATATTCATATCACAAGGGTAGCACCAATCTTAACGTGACTGGCACTGAAGGAGGGGATGGTGCTGAGTAATCTCTGCTGCCTCACTCAGAATTCTTCCATCCACTCAGTAAACACTCTGCATGCCGATGTTGCAGAATGACTGCAGCACTGCCAGAAAAGATGAAAATTAAGAGGTACATTGGCATCTTTCCTCCCAACTTCTCCTTTTTGGCTCTAGATGAGCATTTTGCTCTCCAAATGATGCAAAGCAAAGATGACCGGTTAGGAAGAAAAACAATCTCCCACCTACTGCATGATGCTAAGCTTAATAATAAAGATGAAGGAGACACAATGCATAACCAAAGCCTCCGGTTTGTGCAATGTCCTTTGAACAACCAGAGACGTTTTATCCTGGTGGCGTAAGCACTGTTGCGCGGCTAGCGTGGCTTGAGCTCGGCAGCGGCACTGTTGCCATCCCTCTGAGTATTTCTGTCCTGCCGCTGTTATGTAAGTGCCGGTGTCCCACTTTGCCTGCACAGCTCCTGCCTCACGCACGATGCGCCGGAGCCCACACCGGGGGTGATGCTCTCCGGAGCGCGAGGTAACGCAGCAATAACCACAGAAACATGAGCAGCGGTAGCGATGAGCAGCCATAGCTCGCTGCAGCCATTCTCGGAAGTCTTTTCGGCTCACGGCTAAGCGCACACTTGATGTTGTTTGGCGGGGGCTGGAGGCCGGCGCTCAGCTTCGTGCCCGGCTCAGGGCCCAAAGCAGCCGCCGCTGGGGCCGTATCGCAGGCGGGGCGGGGCGGGGCCCCCCGCGATGCGCGCAAGAACAGCGGGCTCCGAGCGCTGCGGGGGGGCGGGCCGCAGCCCGGGGGAGGAGGAGGAGGAGGAGGAGGAGGAGGAGGAGGAGAAGAAGTGACAGCACGAAACGCCGCAAGGGCAGGGCACTCCTGCACACGCACCCAACCCCGCATCCCCGCGGCCGCCTGGGCCTCCCCCCCCCGCCACCCGCGCACCTGCTCGCTCGCGTCGGGGCGGGCGGCGCGTCGTGCTGGTAACCGGGGAGCCCCGGGGCGGCGCGGAGCGGAGCAGCGCGGCGGGCGGAGGTAGGGCGCGGCGAGGGGCCGGGGCGCGGGGCTCGGCGCCCCCCGGGGCAGCGGGCGTCGGGCTGGGGCCGCTGCCTTCGTGAGGTGCTGAGCGGCCGGGGGAGTGGGACCCCCGCAGCACCAAAGTGGTTTGGGGTCGATTCGGAACTCCCTTTTGGGACTGTGCCCTTTCGGAGTAGAAAAAAGCGGAGGAGGGGAGAGGTTTGCCTCCTGCAGTGCACATGGGTGTGTTACGGAGATAGCTGGTTTTGTGCTCACACACTGCAGGCCAAAATATAGTTAATAAAGGAAGATGTGGCTATTGACAGAGGCTCATGAGAAGCCACTTTTAGGCTGGGTTGCATGCAGTGATGGTGCAGATAGGGCAAGTGCATTACAACAGAGATGTAGAGCCCAGATGCTCCCTGGTATGTGTGGCAACTCCCCAGAGGTAAAACCTGCCGAAATATCTGACAGATGTGGCTGTGCCTGGGGCTTTGACAACCATATTTTCAACCATATTCCTACTGGGGAAAAAGTGCTTCTAAGGACTATTACTAGTCTGCTGTTATAAACCAGATTTCACAAATTCATGAGGAACTGCCTAAGTAAATTATCAACCTGATGCTGAGGGAACCTCCAGTGCTCATCACTGTGAGGAATTTATATTAATGTGGTTTTAGGGAAATAATAGTACGTGCTGTTTCTGGCTGCTTGCCAGTGCTTCTCAAAAGCAGAGCCTGTTGAAATACTATTAACAGGCGCACACCTTCCTGTTGTAGTACTAGTGATGGACTGCTGGCTTTCTCCGGGCTCTGAGAAGTATTTTCACAATTTTTGAGTGCACTTTAACACTTCCACAAGTTTTAAATGCCAGCAAGCTATACTAAATTATTGCCATCAGATAGGTGAAAACAGGGCGCTATGTTACTGTAATTGCCAATTTGTTTGTTTGTTGTACCAAGCTTCATGTGGTGAATTACGGGACAAAAATGGTGTATGAGATACAGTATTAACATTTGTGTGGGGCCAGGAGTTGGACTCTATGATCCTTGTGGGTCCTTTCCAGCTTGGCATATTCTAGGATTCTATGATTTGCGGAGCAAGTCACTTTTTTTTTTTTTTTTTTTTTTTCTGATCTGAGCCCATATCCATATGGGATGCATGTAATGTTGAAAACACAGGAGTTTCCGCTGAGAAGAGGAGCTATCCAGAAGGAGAATGGTGCTGCGTCTTGCATTGAGCCGAATTGAATCTACGCAAACCTTTTAGATGTAAAAGGAGAAGTTATAATCTCTTCACTTCCCTCAATATCTTTTAATTCCTATTCCTTTGAGTTCAGTTTTTTGGTTTGCTTGTATGTTTGTTTTTGTGGGTCGAGCTCTCAGGGAAGGAGGAGCAGCACCCTGGTGGTATTTAAGTGCTTTGGGGAGAGTGTAGGAGCACCAGGCCCCGGGAAGGATGTGGCTGGGTAAGGTGCTGAACCAGACATGGGGCCCTGGAGAAGTCCTGGGATCTGTGTGGGTCTGCAGGGCTTCTGTGGGTCCGGCCCCAAGAGACATGTGCACATTCACCATTCAGACAGATACCATGCGAATCCACCTGGGTACACGTTGTTAATGGAAGTTAGTTGTGGCTGCAGTTGTGGCTGCAGTTATTAGAAAAGTACATACATCAACACAGACAATTAGTTACGTACTTCCTTGTTACCATGGCTAGCGTTAGAGTTTTTGTGTGTCCTTAGAGGTCACAATAATAACAGCAGCAGGTTACCTCTGAAAGAACTGAACTTTTACCTTTGTTTCACTCAAAGGAAGAGATTTAATGGGGAACACATATTTTTTTCCTGCTTTTCCATTCATATGACAGCTGTGTCTCTCCCTTGTGCGCATATTCTGCTCCAGATAAGCTTTCTTGTTTAGGAGATGAACAGAAATACTAAGGAATCAATACTTGCTTATCTTAAACTCAGTTTGACCCACCCTTTCCTGAGATCCTTAAGTGTTTTCTATTTTGGTAATGGTTTTTTGTTTGTTTGTTTGTTTTACAGATATATGTCTGCAGGAGCTGTTGGTTATAAGTCTTACTATGCCACAGAAATCCTAGGCGCCATATCACTATTAAAATAGAAATATCAGAAGCACTTTCCTAGTATTAAATGTATCATGAATTATATCCTAACTTCACTCTGACTTATTTGCTTGTGTATTGTGACCTCTGATCTTAATCTTAGCGTGTCTTTGTCTGCACACATAGTAAGCTCTTTGAGGCAAAGATTACATCCTGTGTTTGTAGAAGGTAATAAGCTACTGATCCTCATTCTCCTGCTACTACCAGCATCTACATGAACTATAATATATTCCTTCAGAATTTCAACAGCAGAATTACCAAAGTGTAGTATACACTGTATTTAACTTTTCATATCAGAAAGATAGTGAATGACCTTTCTTTGGATCTAGAAATCTATGGTCTGCAGACCTTTTCTCAAGAAAAGTGTCTGCCTTATATTTTCTACTGCAACACTTCGCATTTTAAGTTCAAATGGAAATACAGCTTTAAAGACAAGAGTCAGAGTTTCATAATACTGCTGGGATTTTGCTTATCTTCCCCAATAAACATAATCGAAAGTGAAAATAAAAAACTCTCTTGCTGAAATGTAGGCATGTACGAAACTGTGCATGATGGGGGTCCTACAGATCATTTTAAATCACAGTCTAATTATAGGTAAAGAGCAGAAAAGTCGTGCACGACATATGCTGCAGATTTATATATCAGATTTGCAAAATATCTTTATTTTTTCCATATTTATTGCTGGTGCAGACTTTCTGCAAAGTGAAGAATTATGTTCCATGCCAAACAAAGCTAAAGCTGAAGAGGAACTGAAGTAATCTGGAGATCCAGAAGGTGTCCAAATGTTGTGTTTTTTTTTTTTTTCTTCTTAGAAAAGCAAATTTCAATATATGTTACAAACCTCCAAGTAACTACTGCACATCAAGTCAGTTTGGAGTTGGATGGTCAGTGAGAACATCATGTTTCACTGTCCCTGTTTCAGTGAGCTCTTTGTTGGAGGTTGTAATCTGTCTCTTCCACCCTTTTTCAAAAGCAATCTGTGCAGTAGAGAAAGGAAGCACAAAGTGACAGTGTTGGGATTTGGGGACTGTCCTATCAAAAACACCTTTCAGAGCCAAAATTACATTTTTCCATGATCTTATGCAGTGCATAGTTATATCCCATTGGACTTCGGAAGGTTCCAGTATACTGACTTGTGATACTGTACTGCCCTGAAGTGAACAACCCAGATAAGCAATTCAATCACCTATAACAATTACCAAAGTGACTCTTCTGTTAGACTGGATTTTGAAAGAACAGTGACAAGTCACCATTCTTTATTTATTATCAATATTTTTTAAAGATGGTGTAAGAATGATTTTGAACCACTCTAACCCTTTTCTTCATCCTAGCTCCTAATTTGAATATATCCAGTAGGCACTACCTCCAGCTTGACAGATCTATTCAAGTATGTTTATAATTGGGTTCTTAATTCACATTCATAAATTTTCAGTATTCTGGGATGAATTTTATGAAATTCTTCCACTTTCAGCTTTGGTTTTGTTTCGGATGGTGCTGTTCCCAATTCTGCTACATTTCTGTATCAACTTGATCTTATTTTCTACTTTCTTTTTATTTGCCTGGCCAAGAACCATTTGCTTCCTGTCCATACTTTCTTAGTCTTACTCAGATGGACTTTCAGCAAGTCTCCCTTCGATCTCATAGGCAACGCACTGTGACAGAGCTCTTCACTTATCTACCTTTATTCCTGCCTTCTTATTGTAGATATTGTAAACAAATTAGCTGGTTCTGTGATTATTTGGTGTAGAAAACTGCAGTTATGATCCTCAGAAAATGTTGGTTCCTACCTTTATGTAAATCTTTTATTCTTGATTAGTATGAGGGTTACTGCTGTCTCAGAGAATCACATCACTTTCAGTAGCATTTATGACGCTGACAGCGCTGTGAAGACCTCTAAGGTTTCAGAAACTGAACCGATGGACTTATAGCACCACAACAGTAAACTGTAATTGCTGAGGCACTGGAACAAGTTGCCCAGAGGAGCTATGTAAACCCAATTCCTGGAGGTGTTCAAAGCCAAGTTGGATAGGGCTTTGAGCAACCTGGCATAGTGGGGAGTGTCCTGCCCATGGCAAAGAGGTTCAAATTACATGACCTTTAAGGTTGCTATGAACCAAACCACTCTTCTGTGATTCTATGATCCTTTCCTGGAAATGATTTTTGACTTGATCAGTTCTATACCACAGTTTCTTTCAGCAGAGAAGTCTGCCTCTTCTTTAACATGCAGTGCTGCTCTAGCAATCAGCCTTGTCTCTGTCTTTCCTAAGATTTTGTTCAATTCTTGTGCTATAGTTATTTCAGTTATTCTACTATATTTCTTGTGTCTGTGTAACACTTGCTTCTACCTGCAGTACTTTCTTGCATTTATTACTCTGTTTCTTGTCTTCTCAAGTCTATTTTTGATACAATCTAGACTTTTAGACAGGTTAAAAACAGTCTGCTGCCTGGGAATTACTTTCTCTCAACCATATATTTATTTTTTTTCCCCTCTATGTTTAATCTTCTTTGTCTTACCCATTGCTCCTATAATTGGAGATTATAGAAATCTAAAGCTCTGTTTTCAGGTACAAATCTCTATTTGAGTCCTGCATTTGAAATTCATTCTTTGAGGAATAAGTACACTTCCAGTGAATGTCTCTTTGTAGCTGTGCCTCCCCAAGTCTCTTTCACAGCCTGAGTCTCTAAATAGCTGGTTCATTGTTCTCCCTTCACTGGGAAAGTCCCAGTGGAGATCATCCATGTCTTTACAGAGTAGGAATCTCCTTCAGGTTACTATATGTGGCATCAGACTAGTGTAGTGGAACTCTACAGTTTCTGCTGACATGAAGGAATCAGATAATTTTTTATACTTATTTATGTCAAGCTTATTGCCACTGATGCACATCTTATGAGCTGTCTTCTCTTAGCCGATATCCCCTTGGTTTTCTGGAACCATTCTGCTGGCACACAGTGTTTTTCACTGACACGCTTCATACACTTTTAGAACTGAAAGATAAAATAAGACCTTTTCTTCCCAGGGGTACTCTAGGTTTAACAATAAGAGAAAATATATTCTCTTCTTTAATTTCATATTGTTCAAAGCATTCTAAAGCACATTGGAAAAAAGAGAATTAAACCAGGTACTTGGAAAATTTAACCCATAATAGATCTACTGTTGTCCTTACATCTTCCATAGAAGAGACATTCTATTTTTCTGAAAGTTGAAGATAGAAAAAGTACAATACAGATAATTTAAAAATCAATATTGCCATAGCAAATGAGAAAAAAGTTCATGTTTCTTCTTTTCATCAAAACTCACACTATCAAGGCATTCATACAAGAAAATGGTGTCAGTGTAACTTTATCCATTTACTTCAGATAGGTGACAAACGTAATCAAAAATACACACTTGCAAAATTGCTCTTTTTCACTCTTGTGTGTTCATTCTCTGTATGTTCAGGCCTGACAATTAGACATTAAAAATAAGGAATACCCACTTGTTCCATGCTAACACAGGGTCCTTGGTCCTCCAAAGGTTCACATGGTCCTTCAGGTCCAAGATTTATGACATATAGGCTATAAACTTGTCTTAAAACATGCATTTTGAGAACATATCTCTTTGAAGATATATTGTTGTGTCTGGTATTCAAATAAAATAATTCCTCTTATCACAAAAGACTTTGTGTGACAGCTATGAGTATATTTTATGTAACGGATATTTTAAGATTTAGAAATCTGAAAAACATATTTTTTCTGCTGGAAATAAAAGATATTTTGATGAAAGCATTAATTATTTATGATAGGAAAATTTTTCCCTCTGTATTTCACTGAATAGCTGACTACGCATGTAGGCATTCTTTGAAGGTTTAGGTGCTGGCTAAAGACAGGTGAAAAGGGTGCATGAAGCTTTGCTTAATTTATTTCTCTGATTTATTTCTCTTAGCTGTGGCTTTCTGCCCATGGAAATAACTTGTGATTACACATGAAAATCTTTCTTCTATGTTTGTAGTAACTTAGTTGCTTCTTTAAATGGATTAATTTACTCTGCTTGCAAGGAAGTTTTTGAATGGGGAATTGCAATCAGAGCCACAAATTCTTATTATGCAGCATATAATTTAATATCAGCTAGATTAATTATTAATTGCTAGTCTGCTGTTTATCATTGCACAGTGACTCAGCCTGCTGTGTGAAAAGATTGAACATATATCTTCATCGCAATTTCTCAGACACATTTAGCTTGGAGTTGGGTCAGCATCTTCCACAGCTTCTCTAAATTGGCTTGTTTACAACTGATTTACATCAGCTGATGAGTGGTCATTTAGAAAATAAAAAGCTGATATCCTGATATTGTTGTATAGCTTTCACAGTCTCTTTTGAGCTTTGGTTTGGCAGCCATGTGCCTTCTGCAACTCCTCTGATTTAAGGTTAGCTTAGGTCTGCTGAGCTGCATTTATACATCTAAAATGCAAGGTACATGTCTTGTAAAATCTGTAATGACAGAGGAAACAGGGAGTTCTTTAGGTCAGGCAGGGTTGGAAGGGTCAGAGGAGGAAATGTTAAAATGTGATTTTCTCTGACAGGCCCTACATGTTGACGCAGCTTGTTTGGGGCAGTTCAACATGACCAAAGTAGCACAGCTGAAAGGCTTCTCTACTGTGTGCTGGGGAGTATGTGGTGCGGCAGACCTTTGGGCTAGGAGAAGGGAACAGTGCATAATGCCTATAGTCCCGTTCATAGCTCTGGTACTGATCAACTACTTGTCTTCACAAATTTAGGGTGAGGCCAGGTTGTATAGTAGGAGTGCTGTTGTTCTTTTTGTCTATACGCTTAGTTCTTCACTAATGGGGAACTAGGTGCATGTCTGTACAATATGTACTGGTTTCTCAGAAGCTGGGAAATTATTTGATAACATTTTCTGCAGAATTGAATATGACTTTTCTTAGACTGGGTTAATCATCATGTAGATCTTCTTATAGTTACAACAGTAAGTAAGCTTGTATAGTAGTTCTGAGCCTTCAATGCTAAGTAACCCATAGTACATCATTGCCATACAGTATAAAAGAGAATGTAAATAAATTATATTTAATAGTAAAGTATGTGAGCATCTGTATTTCAGATTAGAGCACACAGTCCAGTAGTGGTCTGTATTGTCACGATCAATGAGTTACTATTGTGTGCTCCTTTCTAACATGATAGAATGCAATGAGACTTGTACAGCTTTTGGATTTTACATGTGTTTGAAGTTTTCCTTCTTCGTACATAATATTACTTACATTAAGAAATACTACAGAATTACTCTTAATATGTACAACATTATCTCTGTTTCTAAAACATACCCATAAGCACCCTCATGAAAGCATTGATGTCTGGTGCATTGCCAATTGTTTTTAATGATTTGCTTTTGCCATTTCATTCCATGAGTGATTGCCAAACAAGCTTTCAGCATTAATTGTGTCTCTGGCTAGAGCATACTGTATGTGCAAGACACACTGCTCCTATGTTAAAATAGCTATTAAGACTTAGTTTCACAGAACTGTTAAAAGTTCCTTCTGGACCTTGGTACTCTCTCTTCCAGGTGCTGGAGTTGCTTGTGAGGACAGTGCTGCTGCTAGACCCTGTGAGTGCTTGTGTGGGCTGGAGGTACATGTAACTTGCCCAGGCTGGTTGTGCTGAGGCTGAATGCTGGAAGGAGGTACTTGGAGGTCGGCACCTCACCAAGGCCAGTGGCTTGGAGAGAGGCTTCTGTCAGTGGAGGGTGACTCACTGCAAAGAGATCATGGCCTCATCCCGACTCGTGGCAAGATCTAGGGACATTGCCAATGTCATGCAACGGCTTCAAGGTAAGAGATGGACTATGGCTTTTGCTTTCATTTATCCATTAGTAGATTGAGGTTCCTACTCTTTACTGCAGTACACAGTCAGGACAGTATTTCTGAAGATTAGTAGCTGTTTTAAACTTATCTATGTCAACAGTTTACAGGCGTTCGGCCCAGTTCCATTATGAGTGGGTCTGTATATTTTCCATACTGGAAAATATACATAGTATATCTGAAGAATCTTGATTATGAGTTCTCTGGCACAGAATTAGTTGTAATGTTTAAAAGCCAGTGATATTGAGCCTGGATCCATGGGGTCAGACACTGAACTGAGCATTCAGTCTTTTGGTGCTGTTTCTGCTACATGATCAGACTGTACATCAGCTTTCTCATGGAGAGGAGAATAGAAAACGTATTATCATCTCCTCAGTTGTGAAATGTATGTGTACAGTCCCTACCAATAAACTAGTATTTTCTAGGAATACTTCCTGTCTCCAAACAAGAACTGGATCTCATTGCATTGTTAAGTGTTGAAGAATTCGTAACTTAATGAGCTAATTATTGCTATTGAATTCAGTGATCTTTAAAATATCTTATTACAGGATGTTGTTGCAGTATTTGAGCATTCGTTTTTTTAAGTTCTTATTATTATGAAGTAACTGTCTTAATTTTTAGAAGCTATACCTAAATGCTGCAGTTAAGTTTGTATTCAGAACTTATGTTTTTGTTAGTTTGTTTCTGGTCAATACCTCTATCATCAGTGCTGCAGTAAGCTTATTTTCTATTAAATTTCAAGCTTAATCATAAATAACTGAAGCGTTACCCTCTTCTTCATCTTCTATACATGGAAATTTTTATCTTCCCATAGCTTTTCTTCCCACTTATTGTTTTTCTGTTGTGTTGGGATTTCTGAACTCAGTTTCCCAGTCACGAGATATAACTAGCATGCATGATTTCTGCATAGTCTCAGTAGAGAAACATGAGAATAAATGAAGATACAAATTCTGTCCAATTTAGGCTGGGTAAAGTACTTCTCCAACTCCAAAATACACAGTTCTGCCTCATGACTTTTGTGTAGTCAATTATTTTCTCTATATTTTTATTTGTCTGCTTTTTCTTAGGCTGGAATCTTGAACAATTGTTGTTCAAAGTGCCCACTAATGTAGGATTAAAAAAAAAAAAACACCAATATTCCCTCCTTGGAGAATTTGTAGTTTAAACATCAGGGTTAGACACTCAAGGCAGATGCAAATGTGTGCAAGGGAAAAATGGGGCAACCTGGGTCACAGAACAGATGAAGGTCTCAGTGTGTTTATACACATGCAGCAGGTTCTTAATAAGGATTTCAGGAGGGGAAAAAAAAAAGATTTGAAGCAAGAAATAATTATAGAACCATCAACCATTTTGAGTAAAATAACAGAGGTCCTTTAAGGTTATAAAGACAAATTGTAAAAGAAAAGGACAAGGACCTGGGTAGTGTTCTAGGGAATTTATCCAGGCTGGTACTCTGAAGCAATGAGTCAAGAGGATTCTACAGGAACATTAAAAATAATGTGGACTGTTAATTGTCAAGTTACTTTTTGCTACCTTTCTAAACATCTATAAAGTTGCTAGTGTTGAAATGGTTGTCCTGTTTATTTGTGTCATTGGTTCTTTTTATTTAGTCATTTTTCTTTTTTTAGTATATTTTGTTCTGCTGAAATCTGCTATCAGATTCAGAATACTTTTATTTATTATTTTTGGACATCAAAAAAAGTAAATGACTCCTGAAGATCATTTAGAAGAGAATGTGTGAAACTAAAAACATACTTGTCATTGTATGTTAGTTTGAAGTCATAGTTGTAACTGGATTCTTTGCTCCTCAGACAAAATCAATTCAGCTTGGTATTGCTGTGATCTGGGCTTTGCTGCAGGAGCACTACTTCAATAAATGTTTCACCTTTGCCAAGACTGGAGTACTTGGAGCTTGAGTCTTTTTTTAGTTTGTATTTCTGCATTATTGATGAGCAGACAGTCAGCACTGCGACTACCTTAGCTCTTTTGTGTTAAGATTACTCTACCTTTCAGAAATTGTAATCAGCTGGGACAGGAGCAAGAATGAACTTAGAAACACAAAAAGATTTCATGGCATGTTTGCGTGGCATCCCAGGGTTTGTGTGATTGGAACAGGATGTTTAGCTCCTGATCACAGTGGACTTGACAGTATTCATGGTGTGACAGGTGCTTTGGGGGAGTCTTCATCAGTGCAGAGCCACAGTTCTGATATACAGTGCCTGCTTTTGTACCTGGCTGTGAGCTGAGTTGGGGAGCATTTCGTGTGTGATGTTGTTAGAGAGTGCTGTAAGATGTCAGCACTGAAAAGTCATTGGGATTGAGGGATGGAGGTAAAACAAGTCTTGGTCCCGCTCCACACTGTTGTCTCATATTCACCTTGCAAGTTTCCAATGATTTGTTGTGGTGGGAGGTGTAGAAAAGACCAGAAAAATGCCTCTCGTCATTGACATGCTCAACACCAGTTTTGAAATCTCAACTGGACATGCTGCGTGTGATCAGAATTGTATCTGTTTTCCTAAAAACTGTCAAACAATAAATACAAAACTAGGTCTTGATTTTTTTTAATTATTATGACACAGCAGCAAGTGTAAATTTACTTTTTTTTTTTTCCCCAATATCACTGCCTCAGAAATCTACTTGGGACAAACAATCATGAAGATATGCTGTGTGCTAAGCTGCAGGTGTGTAGCAACCTGTCATGTACTTGTGCCCATACAAAGACCAGCCAGCTTTGCAGTTTCTTACCCAGGAGAATGGAGGACCTACTCCTTTAAATAGGGGCTCATGGGGTGCAGGAGAGAGGTGGACACTGAGTAAGATTTATCTTCTCCATCCCTGTCACTCTAATAAAAAAATGTCACATAGGGCTATCCATTATAGCTCAGTCTGCAGTCTGAGGGGAGTTAGAAAGGCATCTCCAGAAAGTGCACTATACCCTGTCACTTGCATTTTGATTAACGAAGACATGTTTGTGAAGCAGAAATCCATCCCTGCGTATTTGTATTCTGGGCATTTTATGACATATATATGTAATAGGCAACAGTTGTAGTGAAGAATGACCTTATCACAATTGGTTAACTGTAGTTGGTAACATACATAGTTGCCTCCATATTGTTCTTGTGCTATTAAAATACACTTAGGGGCGAGTGACATCTTTACACCTCAGTGTACTGCTTCAGCTTTCCTCAGAGCTGGCTCCAACAGGTCTGCCCTGCAAGCATGGCTGCTAAGAGAGCTGACAGAGTATAGAGGAGATATCTGAATTTTTGATTGTCGAGTTTACACATGAAGAATCACATCCTTGAAGTACTACAGAGTAAATTGATGACATCCTTTAGAGTCTTTGCATAATTTATTACAAAAACACTCACAAAGCCCGAGTGGAACTGGTGTATGCCATCAGTTGGAATCACGTTCCTGGAATTCTTTTGGGCTATGCAGCGAATTAAATGCCAGTTGGCACAAAGGCAGTGCTCCCTAGTCTATGGGGAGTGCCAGCTTCTCATGCGTTATAGATAGTCATACATTAAGGATTCTTATAACACTTTTAGTAGCTACAAAAATCAAAGCAAGCAGTGCTAGGAAACAAGCTAGTAAAAACTTAGTCATCTCTGGCATCAGGATATTGTCTTTCCTTAAGTACTTCACTCATAGGCAAACTGCAGTCATACTGTTTTCTGAAGGGGAAAAAATATATATAGGGTCCCATTCTTCCAGACATTGTCTGTCATGTGTTGGCCTGCTCTTGCTCACTTGTAAGGTGATAGCAAGAGAGTCACTATATCATACTAATGCAGAAGGCATTTCTCCTTCCCACTTTTCTCTCCCTCCATTTATTCTAATTTCCCATTTGGTAGTCTATGCAAGATAGAGATGTTTCTGAGAGGTACTGTGTTCGTTATTGGGTTGTCCATTTAGTCAAACAAGACATTTTCATGTATCACAGAAATTCAGTCTGCACTGCAATCCTGATTTATAAGACACCCAAATTAAGTTACTCTGGTATCACTGATACTTGGAGGCTGTTACTCATTTGAATCTCATTCAGTAAAACCAGTTCTGTGGTGTACAACATACAGCAATTTAAACATTATTTAGGTATGATATCTATTTTGTCCATCTCTCAAAAGGCATGAAACCTTAAAAAAAACTTCTCAATCTTTTGTTTGGTTCCGGGTTGCACTGCTGCTCTTGTAAGACTCAAGCTTATTTGGGCTCAGGGCAATATTGTGCTTTTGTAAAAGCCCTGCAGAGAGACTTTATAGTACTGAAAAAGACACAGTGAGAAAGAAAGCAACTTGGCCATTCATGAAGGCCAGCCA
The DNA here is from genome assembly GCF_002078875.1 of Numida meleagris. Classification (NCBI taxonomy): domain Eukaryota; kingdom Metazoa; phylum Chordata; class Aves; order Galliformes; family Numididae; genus Numida; species Numida meleagris. The sequence goes on along the minus strand of NW_018363728.1, from coordinate 575,136 downwards.
TGATGGAAAGTAGCCACAGTCGCTCTAGTAACGTTCGTAACTCTCCTCAGAAACTTAACGCAGGTCAAATTAGCTTAAAATTCCATCACTTTTTTAATTTAAATTTACCTGCAAGTAAATATTATCTGTAGTTTAATTTTAATGTTGTCCTTCTGGTAACGTTATTCACAGAACACTGAATCTGTTTGTGGTTTTCAATCCTTTTATTTCTTTTCCTTCCTTTCACATCCTAGCACTTTTTCTTTTCCATGCTGTAGTAGCAGTAGCCATTAACCACATGCTAGAGTTTTTCTTTTAGCTGATATATACTTTGTTAATAAGTACCTTCATCAACCTTTCTCTCTGGTTGTTTTCTCTATAAGGAAACAGTGCCAAGAACTGCAGTTTAACATTAACCTAAGCTGATTTAACAGACACCTGTTACTGAAAGCTAGCTTGCATTGCTGCAGGCATGTTTCCAACTTTCCACCAGCGCTACTTCTCTTAGATCTGAACCAGATGAAAACTGGTTTGCAGAGGTTGGGTGAGCCCCTGGCGGCACCTCCCTTTTCCACTAGTGACTCAAAATGCAACATCACATTTGTAAATGCAAGACTGAAAATATGTTCTTGGTCAGGATTGGAAAGCTGCACAATTTTGCAGTAGAGTTTTACCCTTGCATCACAAATACTTCCCTGGTTAAAGTTTCTGTCCAGTTTGCTGACATACACTGGTTCCATGTAGTTCCACTGCTATTGTTCCTTTGCAGTCTTCCATGCTCTGAATTGTCCCACCTTGATTTCTGCAACTGTCTGGAGATTTAGTAGATTTTTGAGTCACAAAAAATGACAGTGTAAGCTGATTATTAGTCTCTCATGTGTGCAAGTCTTGTAACTAAAGCAGTTAACTACACACTGGCAGTAGGCTAAAGGAAAGTTCTTCTCGACTCTGTTTGCTCTGTAGTCTATCTAAGCAGAAGGGCAAGTAAATCTAAATGATGACTTGGGAATCTTAATAGCATTACAGAGTATGTCTAAACTAGGAGTAAACCAAGCAGGATTTCAAACTTGTTTTTGTGTGAGAAAATTTAAGTTAATATTATTTCTTAACAAAATAAGATTTATGTGTGAAGGTTAAGACAGCTGGAAAAACTGCAGCTGCAAGTAAAACTGTTAAAGGGTAGACAAAAAAAGAGAGATCAAATATTTTCATTTACTAAAACAAAATTATGTGAGTTAGACTACAGCCAGTTATACGCAGGTTAAATATTAGTTAACATTGGATAAGGCATCTTGCTAAGGCTACCTATGAAATCACTGTGGCTGGAAATATTTAATTCTGGTTTATGCATATGCAAACAAATCATGTGAGAATCCACCTCATGTCTCTTCTGACCCATGTATCTGATAGTAATAATCTGATGTATTGCTGTCACTAGCTGTAGGTATTTCAGAAACATATGGTCATGGATAACTAAATGATTAACTAGTAGCAAAAGTGACTAAAGAACGCAAGGAATTCTAGATATCGTGTTGTACTATAATGTTTTCTTATAGCAATCAATATCACAGTGAAAAGAACCATGTGATGGGGATTTTTTTGACTACAGTTGACTACATTTTGTGTTCTTCTCAATAAGAATACAGTCCTGGGGCAGTCTGTGCAATGCAGCATTTAAGTGCAGTGTGGTCCTGTTTTTGGATTCTTAGTGTTTTTCCTTTGTAAACAAGTTACACATTAAACATTTAAAATAAATTTTATCTAAAAATTAATATTGCCGTCTTGATTAACATTTCTACTGCTTCTCCTTCCAAAATTATGTAGTATAAATCAACTCATTCCAACTGACTTTTATTCATTGTGTCTTTGCTTGCACTTTTGATGATCATAGAGCAGTTCTTAAAGTAACAAGTAAATAAATCTGTTGTTCTTCTTTCCCATTGTGGATGGTCAGCTAGGATACAAAGCTCTAAAGATAACACGGGTGGTGAAAATAAGAAATATTTGTTTTTGTGTTACTTTTTCAGAAAATTAGCCTTATTTTTTCAGTTTTCATCTGGGATAAATTACATATTTAGTGCAGAAAAAGCTTGATATTTTAGCGTTGTACGTTGTGAGGGCTTCCATTTTTATTGCTTGAAGAGTAGAGTTTAAAAACTGTGATTCTTCTCTTCAAACATCAAGGGCTGGATTTACTAGACAAAACTTGAGGGGCAAAACTAGAGGAAAAATCCTCCTTGGAAGATTTGCTCTATAGACAGTGGTTAAAGATGGTGCTTTTTCAAGGACAATTCCTCTTATCTTGAAGTACATATCCAAAATATGTCAGACAAATTGTGTTTTATACAAATCTGTCTTCACCAGCTTTACTCTTCTCAGTCTTCTTTGACAAGTTCAGATGTAGGCATCTGTGCTACAGCTGTTGGAAGCTAGTTGTGATAAATCCCAATCTGAGGTAACAAATAGTTTTCAGTTTTTATTTTATCTTAACATCTGCTGGATTTGTTACTAGTGTGAAAGGGGTGGTGTTTCAAGAAGTCTTAAGAGGAACAATTATGTGTCAGTTTTGAAGGCTTAGTGACGATAAAGATTTTGAGAAGGAAAACATTACCATGATTAGTACTTTTGAGAGCACCCTCTCTTTGACAATCTGCTAGACAGATGGTTATTTTAGTAATAGCACTGGGCTGAGAATATCAGGAAGCAATGTCTTCAGAATTGTTTAAAAATTACAATGTCAGACTTCTCCTTTGCTGGTTACAACGTTTATCATTTGTCTTTTTTTAACATCTGATTCATTTACTGTTTATAGTAGAGTATGCTGCATACTTGAAAAATTTAAGTTCATCTTCTCACTTCTGTGTTGTACTACCTTCCTACAATACATCTTGTAGATCTTAATGTAGTATTAAATTTAGATATAGCAAATTGTTCTCATGACAAATAAACATCCTTTTTGGAATGCCACCTCTGCTGTTTGCTTTTTTAATACAAGAAGAACTACAAATTGCAGAAGGACATGTCTCTAAGTAATACACTAAAGAATAAGCATTGTAATAATTTTGTAAAGGAAGTATTGCTGGGCATGCTTCTATGTTCACATAAAAAATTCTGTAGTGTAAAGGAGAAGTATTTAAATGAGAATGCTCTAATTGTTTCCTGTAATCCCATTTTATTCTTTCGTATAAATCAGAAGCTTTACCACCTTTAATTATTAGGATGATGATAATCAGAAAACTTACTTACAAGTATCTATAACACAAAAATAACACCTAGCAATTTATTCCATAGGCTATTTCTAGTTGGCAGTTTTTATTTTGTACTTTAGACTCCCTTTGCTTAAAAATATCTTCGTTTCTGTCACAAAAGCTTCTCCTTGTGAGTCATATCACAGACTTCTAATTTTAGTTTTGCACTGAGTTTTAAATGGCAGTTGTATGTATCCAAGTGAATAGTCTATTATCATGTGCATGAAAACAGGCAACTTGTTCTGCTTTTCATCTAAAATGAGAAAGGGCCTTATGAGGGCCTGAGTGTCAACAACCTATTAAGAATACAGAACTCCATTTAAAGAAGGGGAAAAATAGCAATAAAAAAACCCTTAAACAAAACCCAAAACCTAGCCTTTTGGAAATTATTTCTCAAAGTAAACTAAGATGAGATGTTTGAAATATATTGCAAGTGTACAGGAATTTGTATTTGATTACTTAATTACACAGCTAAAATTTTTATTCAAATCCTGGTTGCTTTTTTTAGGTGTAAGTTCTGTTTTCCTCATTTATTATTAGACTTCAATTTAGAGCCTCTCCATGTACAATTTATTTTTCAGAATGCGTGTGAGTGAAGTAGGGTTAATTATAAAGGCTAAGCCCTATGTTGTCTATTGAAACAGATCCTGTTTTATTGTAGGTTCTGCATGATTGTTTTAATTCCATATCAGAACTATCTGGGACCTAGTAGGAAAGCATTACAGCATTTCAGATCAAGTAACTTCCAGGTGAATGTGGAAAAAAGGAATAATGCTGAGTTGCTATACACCGTGAGAGCGGCTCTTTCTGGACTATGGCCCAGCTACGGCGCAGCCTGCCTGGAGGCCAAGCCACCACATCATGCCTTGCTCTCCAGTAAAACCCTGTCTCTAATGCTCCCACAGCTAAGGAGTGACAGTTGTTATCACGTAGCGTTGGGAAATACAGGAGTTTCATTATAAACATTAATATGAATATAAATATTTCCTTACTGAGAGGCAAAATTTATGAAACTTCCTATAATAGAACTCTACTAAATATTATGCAATTACACTTCAGTATTTGTCACATACTACTCAGTATTTTTAAGAGGATTATGCCTTCATTGATGCACATTGGTTTAAGAGTCTATGGGGAGTCTATGTAATCTCTTTATTACACTGTGCCACTGCTTGTGACACAAACCTGCAAAACCTGTGAATCTCCAAGCTAAAGGCTTTCATATTTGCCTGGATACAACATATATCTGGAACATTTAGTAACAACTTTTGTCTACATGGACATTGCTGCAGAATGAGGGTTGCATTTGAATTACCCAGATCACAGAATTTCTCTTTGGCTGTGCCAGTAGAATTCCTGGGAAAAATCCATCATTTCCTTATAGCAATGGTGAAGGGCTGTACAAATGAGGCACGTGGTACCTGAGCTTTGTGCAGGTTACTCTTATGGGCCAAAAATAGTATGTCATGACTGCATAGGGTGCCATGCCTCCACCAGCCTGCTTGGAGGTTGCTGTTGGTATACACAGGGAGGTGTGGCTTCACCTGCTCTACTATCGAGGAACATATGTTAGTGTGGGCATCTTGACTTGAGGTGCTATTGCAAGAAAGCTGCTTGTGAGAAAGCAAGCTTCCAGACCTTGTGAATACAGCAGCTGTTCTATAAAGGCTTTATCTTAAGCTCATTATAACAAAGGAAAAATCTTCTTTCCATAAGGTGAGGGGAATGAACTATTACAGCAACAGTAGTTGAAGAGTATTACTGTTAGCTTTCCGGTCTTGGGGGGGAAAAATATCTTGCATATCAGATCACAGTATTCAAGAAGATATGGGGCCAAGCCAATGTATCAAAGTGAGGCAAAACATTGCGTAGTGGTTTAAAAGAGGAAAAAAAAAAGATAGGAAGAAAAAAGCTCATTTAGATATAGATATTGATATGGATATCTATGTAAGTTTTTGGCCCAAGTTTCATTCTCCCAAATAAATTAGAATAAAGAACACTTGTGAGCACTGATACAATCATGTTACTAGATTCTGTTATCCACACTGATTACCTACTTGGGCACTATTTTGCAGCTTGAATGCTCCATTCATGCGTGAGTAAAGCCAATGCACCTCGTTACAGTGAGAAGAACAAGAAATGCCTTTTAATGGAAGTTACAAAGCTTGAAGCTTTTTCCAGATGAGGAGATGCATTCATGAGAGATACATTCAAGAATGAATCCTTCCTTGGGATTTTGTGGTGAAAAAGTTTTGTACTGTCAGCTGAGCTGCACTTCTGAGCTTGGCTGACCTTTTTTTCCCAGTGGAGATCATAGTCACAGAAACAGGGGGCATAATGTTTAAGGAAATTAAAAGTTGGAGGTCTGAACAGATAGGAGAGATGAAGGTGATGCTGTTCAATGATCAATTACAAATAATCAAGGAAGCAAACATAATCTAGCCATGGTGTTAGTGGAGGTTATGGGCATGAGGCTTAGTTAGCAGATGTGAGTTGCAGTAGTAAAACTTGGATGATCATACTCTGATTTGAGACTGATCAGACATGACATAAGGCTAATTAACCTGGATTTCTAGCTGCTTTGCATTACTGAAGTTGTGCAATGCAACAAGAATAAATTTGAAAAAACAGTTGGGCACCCAGAAGTATGGGCATAAAAAGGGTTAGATGTAGATTTTGTATATCTGAAGATGAATAGATGCCTATCTTCAATTTGAAAAACTTAAGTTTATAACCTGATCCATAAATATACAAATACAGTGGATTAAGAAACTTCAGCAGTATTAGCAGTTAGAAATTAAGAGGAAGGCCATGAGTATGTATAAGATTTTTAATACACTCAACCTAGATATTATTTCTAAACCTAGACATTTTCATTTTGTCAACATTTGTGAGCTGATATCAGTGGGCTATCCTGGAACTGCCACTTTGTTCTTTAGTGCCATGTCCATTATATAAAAATGAAGCTATTTCACAATCTTATTTATATTTTTAAAAAACATATCCATCCTTATAAAAAGGAAAAATAAATGTAATGAGAAATTCTGTTAGTGCTTTTTATTTAATGGAAATCTTACTGTGATGCCTCTGCTTTCTTTTTCCTAAAGAGGTAGTTAATTTTGTTTATTTTTGTCTGGCTGACTGACTTAAGAGCAGGAAATCTAGTGCTGCTTATCGCCATGTATAATGGAAGGAAGACTCTAGTTGTATAATCTTCTTTCTTGGTCTTGCTTTCCAGAATCTCCTTTTGTTAGGATACTTTGGTGAGCTTGAACACATCCAAGTTGCATAATTCTTCTTTCATAATCCTGAACCTGTCTTTTCGTTTGTGTTGTTACTAAGAAAGCTGAAGGTGTGACCAACTGCCAGAAGTGACTTGAATAAATGAAAGGAATGAAGAGTTAATTGTTGTGTTTACATACAGTTTCTAAGAGACCAATAGTCCATGCTCACTGTCTCTGTGTTTGTATTTGAGATTTTAGGCACGTTCAAACACTGTGTTCCCTGAGGAAATTTGTCTGCACAAAAACTCACACTTCATATTTATCAGGAAAAAAATCTTCAAGTTTGCATAGGAAATTGCAGACATTTATGAATGACATTTGACAATGGTATGCCATTGTGCTAGTCAAGGTGTTTCTTTAACTTTTTTTATTGAATTTTGAAAGAGATATGCAAATATGGAATAAAGTAACTAGTTTTGACCTCTGAGGGTGGTATGGATAGTTAATATCACTTTCCAGATGGAACTGAAATAGAAGAATCTCCCATTATCACCTACTAAAAAAGTGTGGGAATCAACGTGGTCCTTATGTATTCTAGAAATTTCAGTCCCAGGAACTACTGCAGTGATGAAGTAACAGCTTGAATCAGGTGCACATGTATCTACCAAGAGCTATTTCTGTTTATTACTAATTGTTTGTTCACTGACGGTCCAGAGTAATGGAATAGTTAATTGTGCCATCAAGAATAAAAAGTAGCTTGAAATTTGGCTTAAAAATTGCAGATCACTCATTCAACTTTATGTATGGGAGTCACACTGTAAGTTAAATGCATGTTTTCTTCTTCCAATCTTCTGCATTATTATACATTAGTAATCAAGTATTTTGGAAGTTTTAGAAGTGTTAATGTCTATCTCTTTTAATAAATTATTCTTGGCATAGTTAAAACAGCAAACCTCATACAGTCACAGGCATGAGAATACAATGATTATCCTCTGACTGCCAGTAGATTTCTACTTTGAATGAGTTCAAATCTGGAATCTATACTGTTCCTCTTGCAGAATTCAATGACACAGTTGATTAACACAATAGTTGTATGTAGTTAAGGAGCTCACGTTATTTGCACAGGCTTATGCTAAAGTTTAAAAGTATGAACTATGCTGAACTATTGTAATGTCAAAGGTAATGCAAAAGAAAGAGATTAAAAAAAATTACATGAAAATAAGAATTGAAGTTTCTTTGTAGGAAAAGAGAAGATTGAGTTGACTGAACAAAATTCTAAACAGTTAGCTACATCATGTTGCCAAATTAGGAAGAGAAAAGTAAAGAACCTGGAGCTGAATGGAAGATTAAATGGCTATAAAGAGGAATAAAAAGTCACAAAATATTTTTTAATGCTTTCTTTGCTTCTACTGGGAAGATAAACTTATTATTAAAAGTTATGTAAAAAGCTATGAATAATATTTTTCAAGACAACAGAACTAACTAAAACATTGTAAGATACATAGGAGGGAAAGAAAAGATTAAATGAAAGCATAAGAAACCTAAATAGCTTTCTAACAGCTAGAAATTCTGAAGGAAAAAAAAGGAGGAGGGGAAAGGAGTTTAGATATTAAGAACAGCAATAGCATTGCTTTGAAAAAAGAAAATGGAGAGAAAAACTATTTTACATCATGTTACCTGAAAATGACCATGGCAAGAGTTTTAACTGTGTTATCAACTATGGATTGTTTCAATCTCAGTCAAGATCTAAGAATAAGTTTGCCCTAAAGTTTAGTTCATTATAGTAGCTTACTGTGGAGTCACTGTACTGTAGCTGCTAGTAAAGGATGCATCTGCATTCCTCTGAGTACTTACCCTGGTGAGAAACCAATCCTACATTTAAGATCTTTTGTCTGTTTCAAAACCCTCACGCTCTGGGCTTTATCACTTTTTACTGTTTTGCTGCCAAAGAAGAAGTAGGAAGAAGTTTTTTTTTAGTAGATGATATTTATGTATGATCATGTCTGTGTCTGTTGGCTGATTTATTGTTAGGCATTGCCATCTAGATTTGTATTCTGGCATAGAAACATTTTACTTATGATGCTGAGCTCTAAAGACACAACTCAATAGCTTGTCTCTGAAAGTCATATGTTCCATTTACATGACCTCTTTCATTCTGTCTCAGCCCAGTGCTATAGGATGTGGATAATCTTTTTTCCTCAGTGACTGGACAGAATTTGTGGACGATTGCCAGCAATGCTGGGTATAAGCTGCTTTGACAGATTTACCCCTTTAAAGCTGTGCTTTATTTGTAAGAAAATTGTCTCCTTTCTCATGCCCACAAAAAGAAAAAACAAGCAAACAAAACAACAACAAAAAAAAAAACAACAAACCAAAACCCACTCTTTGGAATGAAACTAACTGAAATGAACCTGTGATAAAGACTGAGATAAACCTACCTAGTGGAAAAAAAGATAAAAAATGTACTATAGCAAACGAATCCCAGGCTATTTTCAGTTCAAATGTCTGCAACCCCTTTGTGGACTGACTGTGCTTTGCTGTTCAGCAATTAAGATAAAATCAGATTAAGTTGTTGGCCAGTGCTATAAAGCATAATCTAATAACCTAATTTCTCTAGTTTCCCTTTTTCCTTCCATTCCAGCACTGAAATTAAGAGCATATATACACCTACCCTCTATCCCATAACTGAGACTCAAATACCAATTAAAAATACTGTCAGTTTACAAATATAAGCCTTTTACTGGTATGTAGAAAATATGCAGGGCTTTCAGCTGATGCCTCATCTTTGAGGAAGAGCCTAAATATTCTGATGAAGGCTCAGGCAGACTTTTTGGAGAAGCTAGCGCAAGGTACAGCAGATGATTATGACCGAATCTGAACAAATTAATAATTGTGTAGCTATGAGAGTCTGTTATCAGCTCACCCCTGCACAATTTTAGAATTAAATTCTGCTTAATTAATCAAGTACATATTTTTTTATCTAATTGGCAAAGTCTGAACACAGCAAATACAGAAGTACTGTGATATTATGTTTAAATTAAGCACTAAAACTGATTGAATCTTTTATTCCCTTTTGTGAATTAGAGCTCCTCTGAAAAGAAACAGCAATATATTCACAGCAACTTCATAGCATTTTATTGCAATTGTGTGACCATTGTTATCAGTTTTTAAGTTATTGATGTTTATAACATCCCCACTTGGAAAGGAAAAGACTTTTTCCTACATTTGTGGAGTAGAGACAGTAAAGACCTGCATAAGAGTAGGTCAAATACTGGAATTGCAGGCAGAAGATAGGTACCTTTAGCCACATGAAAAAATAGAGATTCCAACAGAACCTGGAAGCTCTCCTGCTGAGCACAAAGCTCCCCATTCCTCAGCAACAGATAAAGCTGAGGACAGGGCCCCTCCTGATGTCCCATGGTTTGCAGAGCTGAAGTGGTTGGCTCCTGGTGCTGACACTCAGCCTCGGGTCTCCCTGGAGATTTTTCACTGGGAGTTTAGTCTGCAGGGAGTCTCTTAAACCTCTATGGACGAGTGTTATGTGGGTCACCCAGCTGTGACATAGACAGGGGTTTCCATATGCTTCTTTAATCATTGCAAAATAATTGTCCCTGATATGCTAAACACAAGTCTGTATTCTTCCTGCATTTCTATCACATAGAAATATGCAGTGAAATTGTGTTTTAAAGAAACAACAACAAAACCCCGCCTCCTCCCCCAACCCCTGCAGAAACCCCAAATAGTGTGAAATGACGCCCCTTAAAGAGCCTCTCGATTTGTAAACACTCAGCTGTGGAAAATGTACTCCTGCTTCAACAACAGTACTTACTGAGGTCATAGCTGTCCTTTCCAGTCTGTGCAGTACTCCACCCATAAGTTGTTTTCGTGGAGAACTGAAATCCTGACAAAAAGATCAGAAGGAAATAATCCCTGCGTTGAATTTTGTTTGGCTTTTTGTTTGTTTTCTTGAAAGGGAGTTTTTCAGATGCTGATTATTTTTAGTGCTTGTGAAACTGAAAGACAATGAATACTAGACAGAGCCAAGAAAGCTCTGAGCAAATATAGTATTGGTAAAAACTTGCAGCCACACAGTAACTCAGTTGCCTTGACCCTAAGCAGGACCATTCCTGCATATTGGCTTCTTTTAAAATTTTGAAGTGCAAGAATAAGAGGAAGCAAATGTGTGCAGTTAGCAACACTTGTCCAGTGACAATGGTAAAATTGTTGTACGCAGTATTTCTATTCCAGTCTATTTTTTTTAACCTCAAATACAGTCATTAAAGGTGCAAGAGCAATGTTTGTAAAGGATTTATTTGTAGAATAAATTATTTACATTTGAAATGATGTAAGAAAAAGAAAGTATCAATCAGGAAAGTGATACTGTTGAAGGTGTTGCTGAAGAAGATACTCTTTTAGTAGTTGCATGCCAAGTCAGCACAACAGACTGCAGAAACAAAATGCAAAAGGGAAGGTGGTGTCAGCCAGGTGAAACAAAGCCTGAACAGATTATTGGTCCTAGAGGAAACAAGAGCCTCCTTGATATTTTAAGATGATGTGAAGAAAAGAGAACTACTCCAGAATATGAATAAGTAATTGTATTAGCCAGGAGTTTTTTCTTTTCTGAGAAGCTTGGTTTAGGGCATGATGGCCTGAAATACTGTCTTCATTTTTACTGTTAATGCAACTAGAATACTGTACAACTTGCTTCAAAGATTTGGGTTTTTTTCCCCAAGGATTTTCAGGTCACTTTGAAAGCTCTGGAAATCCTGAAAGTACAGAATGATTGTACACTTCCTTGCCATCTTGAATCATTGTTGCCTTTTCTACCTCTGTACTGATTTGTGCAGCAGTGTAGATTGTTTTATTGTAGTAGATGTATTTTGAACTGAGTTTCATTGCCACAATTCTTCAGACTGCTTGAAGTTGTCTGTACTCAATAGGCAAGTATGTATAGGTGACTGCTTGACCTGCATGACCCAGCGTAATCACCTTGTGCTTATTAACAAAAAGCCTGGCTTACTCTCTGGAATGCTGTCGTTACATTTGTTTCTCATCCATTTAGTGAGAACACCAACGTGCTCTGTTTATCCAGCGTGTTCAAAGAATGTGAAAATATCATATTTTTTTTCCCTTCCCCAGTAAGTTATACATTACTAGAAAATAATGCCTGAGTTTGGACAACACTCTAACTGACAGTCTTGGCCACGTTTCCACGTATATGGATCTCCTGGTAGAGGCCTCTCCTGGGGAAAACTTCTGAAGTTCTGCTACCAATTTTTCACAACTGCCATATGTAGCCCACACGAGAATCTAGGAGCTGCTTTTTAAGGGCACCTCCGAGGTTTCTGAAAGGTTTCTGTGTTACGGAGTGGGTGAGTAGGTACTTTCACAGCTGCTGCGAAAGATGGAGTTGGGGGCATCCTGTGGGAGAGCCCTACAGCCCGAAGCAAGACACAGCTTCTTTCTCAGTAGCTGCTTAATCTCAGAGTCAATTAAGTAGGATCCCACATAATATCCAAAGAAGGTTAATTTTAAGTAGTAGCATAATAATAAAAGGTTAGACTCCTAGTCTGATAAGCAATATTCATTACTGTGAATTAGTTATGAATAGTAATGTTTCTGCATATTTAAATTTAAAAAGTTCTGAATATCTATATAATACAAAACATGTGAAGAACATGATGTTAGTAATTTATGGACCCAAATTCATGCTTTGTTACCTGCACAGCATTGGTCTTTGGATGCATGTTTCTAATATTCTGGGGTTTACAACTTGTTATTGAGACAGTCATTTATGTTTCCCTAGATTTGCTTTAAAATACTGTCAATACAGTGTGTGGCTTGTTCAGGGGAATTTGAAAAGTGGGTTATTTCCCCTAGGTAGAAAACTATTGCTAATTCATTCAAATCTTTAATTAAAGTTATCTGCTTGTGTTTACAAACGGTTAACTCTTATCAGTAGGTTTTGAAGGGAAAGTTTCTTCGAGATACAGCAATATTTTAGTTTGAAATTTTCTCTTGTGCTTCTTCAGCACTGTCTGAAGACCCATTTTTTTCTACCTCTGCATCCTGAAAATTCTTACTGGACAGATCCTTTCAGATACTTAATAACATCAGGTTTACCAAACAACGCAACTGGAGTAAACCAATGTAAAGAGGTATGTAGTAAGTAATGCCTTTCATTTAATTCCATGGAGACCACAACAGAGTACAACAACACTATGTGACAGAGCAAATTCTCAGCTACAAAATGCTATTTTTCAACAGAGTCACCACCATTAGCTATGCATTTTCACCAGTGCTGAACAAGAGCATGCATACTGTGCTTATAAATATCTGCACCAGCAGAGGTGACCCACTGTCACTGTCACCACTCTTGGAATGTGCCACCCGCCACCTCACTGTGCTCACATTCACTGTTTGGTCTCCATCAATGTTCAGCAAGCATTGACGAATGCCAGTGGGTGCCATTTTTTCCGTATGGAGGAATTCAGTGACACGCCTTTCCTTTATACACACTTCCATGTCAGATGCCAGCTAGTCAGGCTGCCCCTCTGCTGCCATCTGTCACACACCAACAAGATGTGATGGAATATTGGTGGGAAGGTTGGTCATGGGCCAACAAAGTAAAACAGGAGACATTACTTTAGGAACAGCTCTCATACTTTTATGAGGCAAAAAACAAAAAGAATGCAAAGAATTATTTGTCTCATAACAAAACAGAACATTCTAGCTGAAAATGTTAGTTCACTTATGTCTATTTACAGACTGAAGATGTTTACAACATGCAGGTTCATTGACACAAGCACAGCAAATGTCCATATACGAATACAATATATGTAAGGATGAATGATAATGATAATCATAATTGAAAAATCTGTATCAAGGGGGCCTTCTAACAAGGCTGGTCGAGTAATTGTTAATGTTTGAAAAAGTGGTGATGGAGTAGACAGCAGAGAAAGACAATTCAGATTTTTACACTTGATTCTGATGGGGAGAATGGGGAGGATGGAGCCTCAGAAGTGTGGTAAGAATTAAAGACAAATGAATATACTGTGAGACTGAGGAGATCCTGGACAGTTTCTGAGATTCAGAAGCCACACTGGGAATCAGAAAAGGAGTGGGAACAACATGGCAGAGCCTTAAACAAAATGCAGGTCAAGCTGGAAAAGTTTCAGGTGAAGTAGGTGGGAGCAGGGACTAGATCATGGTCAGTAGAAGCAATCAGGAGAAAAAAAAAAAAAAAAAAAAAAGAGTAGAATTTCAGCCAAGTGGCAAACTGAACATCTAGGAACAGCTGGTGAGATGATTGAGCTGACATTTGGGGAAACCCTCTATTCAGGCTCATAGCCCAAGCAATGGCTTATAAGGCGTATCTAGGCTTTTGTCCTCATTTGTTGGTAGAAGTTGATTGCTGGGGCAGAGCCTGACAAATGCTGAATAAGAACCACAACACATTTATGTTTGCCTTTTCGCAGAAAACTACGTGTTCAAAATAAGTTATAGGATGGCATTTTTTTCTCCAATACTGGCATTTTGTCTATGAAGTATTGCTAATATCGAAATGGTCACTCAAATTGTTATATCTTTCCCAAATTAGTGTGCACACGTGTGCATAAATATTTGCTTTACATTCATGTATGCATGCACAAACATGAGCATGTAAGTTAAAGGATATTACCCAGGAGCACTGACAGAGATGCTGTCATATTTTATTATTCTTACCCAAAATGTTATTTGCTGGGGGGGATGAACAGGAACTGTAATCAAACATTTTATTTTGTAGTGACACTTGCAGCTCTGTTAATTGTATTTTTATGAATCAAAATCTCAAGGTTATTTAACCTAGTTGCAACACTTCAGGCTTGTAATACACCCCACTGTTTATTTTTTAAATACTGTATTTTTAACTAGGATTTGTAGAGTTCTGTATTTCAACCTCAAAGCCAGTGACCTGATTTTCAGAAATGAAGATCACCTCCAAACTCACTTGATATCTTTGAGATTCTTGTGCTTCTCTAATGATAAAAAATGAACTTGCAAAATGTTTCTACGTGCATTCCACACCAGTGTTAAAATAGTTTGTTTTGAATATCCTCCACATCTCAAACTGTCTTCTTGAAGTATTATATTGATTCTTCAGAAAAATACAGCGTTTTTGACCCTAATAGGATGTGACAGCACATTAGAACTCTGTTTTCTTTTACAGTGAAAATTACTATAATTCATGATTTTGGATTTCCTATTTCTCTGTGAAAACCTAAGTAACTTTAATTGCCATAGCAATTGCCTATCTTTGTTTGTTCTTTTGTTGTTTTTTGTAAGAGCACACACCCCAAATCTGTGGACGTTGTCCAGCTTTGCTAAGACTTAACACAAAATGGATCTTTTTTTTTCCACATTCAATTGTTCATGTTTTCAAGTGTATCTGTCCTGAATAATTATTTATGCATTTATTCATTTACACATTTTTAAGTTGTGAAGCTCTACTATTTTCTGGCCTGAGCAGATATCAGAGATATCCAGAAGTTTAGAATTATATTTTTAAAAAACACATAAAATTAAATATAGCACCTTTCCCTTCACTAGATCTGCTCCATCTAGGAAGATCTCTGAGTGGTTTCAAATGGTGGCAAAATCTCATCTCAATGTTTTTAATGATCCCAACAAATATATTTTATATAATTATATTGTTACGTATTAGTATTTATTTAGTATTATTTAAGAATATAAATGTTCAGAAAACTAAACTTCACTTTATACAACTCATAGCAAATGAGTTTTAATCCATTTCTGTTTTGGGTCTTTATACCCTCTCATTTTCTACCTTTCTTGCCAGTGTTTCATTGTATTACATTTCATGTAATGCAAAGGCACACATGGGCATGAAAATAACCTCAGCCAGAATAAATCAAGATTGCTCCATTTCACTTGAGCAGAATCTTGAGGAGCTGGCCTGTATCATTAGGCACTTGCAATTAATGATATTGGAGGGACTAGTCATGTGTTAAAGATCAAGACAGATCTTTTGAGCATACACCGCGTGTTTTGTCTATGTCCATATGATACCTACCAAATGTTTGTATTACTAGAGCATTATCATAGAATCATAGAATCATCAAGTTTGGAAAAGACCTCCAAGATCATCCAGTCCAGCTGTTCACTTACCACCAGTATTTCCCCACTAAACCATGTCCGTTAGTACAACATCTAAATGTTTCTTGAACACCTCCAGGGACAACGACTCCACCACCTCCACCACCAATGGGCAGCCCATTCCAGAGCCTAACCACTCTTTTGGAGAAGAAATTTTTCCTTATGTCCAATCTGAATCTCCCCTGGTCAACTTGTGGCCATTGCCTCTGGTCCTATCACTAGTAATGCAGGAGAAGAGGCTGTCCTTCACCTCACCACAGCCTCCCTTCAGGTAGCTGTAGAGAGCGATAAGGTCACCCCTGAGCCTCCTCTTCTCCAGACTAAACAATCCCAGTTCCCTCAGCTGCTTCTCATAAGGCTTGTGCTCCAGACCCCTTACCAGCTTTGTTGCCCTTCTCTGGACATGCTCCAGGGTGACAATGTCTTTACTGTAGTGAGGGGCCCAAAACTGGACACAGTACTCAAGGTGCAGCCCCACCAGTGCTGAGTACAGAGGAATGATCACTTCCTTGCTTCTGCTGGCCACACTATTTCAGATACAAGCCAGGATGCCATTGGCCTTCTTGGCCACCTAGGCACACTGCTTGCTCGTGTTCAGCTGAGTTTTGACCAACCCCCCCCAGGTCCATTTCTTCCACACATTCCAGCCACTCTGTCCCAGGCCTGTAGAGTTGCCTGGAGTTGTTGTGGCCCAAGTGCAGGGCCCAGTACTTGGTCTTGCTGAACTTCATCCCATTGGCCTCAGCCCAGCTATCCAGACTGTTCAGATCCCTCTGAATGATCTTCCTACCCCCAAGCAGATCCACACTTCCTGCCAACTTGGTGTCATCTGTAAACATACTGAGGGTGCAATTGATGCCCTCATGCAGGTCATCAATAAAGATATTGAAGAGGACAGGCCCCAGTAATGACCCTTGGGGAATGCTAGTGCTAACTATCCCCAAAATTATGTATGTGTTTAATTAGAGTTAGAAATGGGATTTTTCTGTGTATATGCACTCTGCTAAGCTAAATGTACTGTATTAAAGCCCATGATAAGAAAGCTAAAGTAACATGGTGTCCTAGAAATAACTGGGGCTTTTGCATATGGTATTATCTTGATTCTAGAACAAGCAAGTAATGATGCCTGGCCAGACTTGTATGCTGGGTAGATCTCAGTGGACCACTCAGAAAAAATTACAGAATGAAACTCCTACCTCTAGCTGTGCTGTTCTCTTTACCTAATCCTTATGCATATTCCTGTTCCTGATATGCCAAGTTTGGGGTGATGAAAGAATAATATGATGTTATCTGTTTGAATTTTGATTTTGCATTCCTTGCAGAGCACTTTCTTGCAAATCTGTATGTATAGAAAAACTAACTTGATTAATCTGAAAGTGTATATGTTCCCTGAATCATGGCTGCCACGGAATCATAATCTTTATCAAATATGTTCAAGAGAAAATTGCCATCTACGCTTCATGCAAGCGTGTAAATCCATATATGTTACTGTATTTTTAATTATTATTAGTGAAGTATTTACAACACATTTGTGTTTATTCTTACTTTAAAAGGTTTAGAGAATGTGAATCTTTGGTACGTAATTTTGGTAGATGCCTTTCTTCCTGAGATTCAAAGTCTTGAATTTGGTTACTTCTCTCTGGCTTTGTTACATTTCCTAAATCAAAGGGAGACCGCTTGTTTAAAAATAGAGTCAGACTGACATGAAACCAGGTTATGGACCTCAAAAGTTTCCCTGAGAAGTTTTTATTTTTAATAATAACTAACTAACTGTGTGCTTTTAGAACCTCCCACTGAGTCCAATTATATCCAAGGAAGTTGGGGATAGGAGATACAGTAACACAATACATTTTCACTGATTTCAGTTGACATAATGTAACCATTACTTAGAATTGCCAGTGTTCTGCTCTTAGTTCATGTTATCACAAAGATCTCTCATAGGATAATTTATGCACCCTTATTTGTTTACCCCAATTTAAATTTTCAGGAGCAATGGGAAGATGGATAGTCTGTTATTTAAGATGTTATAGGTAGGCATGGAAAAGCAAAAAAAGAACTTCACTGGAATGAAATGTACTTACGACTTCAGAGGTTTTTCATGATTTACCAGTATTTTTTGGCTAATCAGCTCAAAATGAATGGGAAATTCCCCACAAGATGATGTTGACAGTGTGTTTTAGGCAGAACAGGTGAATGCTGTAAATTTTTATTTAACAAGTGAGGAATCCTGAACTGTGAAGGTGCCAGAAATTATGCTGCATTAGGATTGACAATGTTTTTGGTTATGAGCAATAATGTTACTATTTCAATCTGTTTTGTTTTTTTTTTTTTTTTTTTTTTTTCAGTTTTAAAACAATTGCCTAGGTGAAAGACAGAATTCTAGTTGGGCAAGGACTAGGTGCATACTGAGGAATGTTCATTTTAGAGTCTTTGTGTTTGTGTTGTATTTTTCTATCTGTGAAAGATCTGAAGTTCTTTGCTATCAGCATGTAATTAAAAGACCATTTTTAGTGTTTGATTATAGTGTGGCCAACTGTCGTAATACTTGATTTTTCTTGGATTCAGTTATTAGTAGAATACTAAAATATAGCACAAATGTTGTTCTGTTCTTTATGGCCAAAGAGAGAGGTTTAAAAAATAAGTATATGGATCCAGAAGATAAATATCAGCTAAATATAGTTAACTAAAGGAATATCACTATTTTGGACAGTTGGTCCCGGTATATAACTTCTGTCATTTTGCAATGTTAATGCTATAACTGATCTGGTCATGGTGCAGATTCTGCAGGAAAGGATTTTAAAAACTTGTGTCATTCATTTTGCAACTGATATGAACCTTCCTGTGGGAGCTTTCATTTGAACTGATTCTTGGATAGAGAGGTTCCATCACACTTTCTTCTTGGGGCTGTGTTATATTTATCTAACCTCAAAATGGGTAAATGGGGAAGATGTGATTACCTTGTCTTTGGAAATAAGATATATTTTCTGTTATGGGTCACCCAGTTGATGCTTCTATTCAAGCCTTTAGAATAATTATGTGAATTATTTTTGTACTAATTGTGTTAGTATTTGAATAGCAGCTAGCTATAAAAGTACTGGTGCAGTTGCTGTATTTTATACTATTAAGGTTACAGAGTTATCCTTCATCTGCTGAGGACATGGAAGTGCCTACACCTTTCTTGTAACCTAGCTGAGCAGTGCTCTGTAGGCTACCTGTAGATGTTTCTCTTCAGAGTTGCTTGGATTATTCTCTACTCTTCTGGTCAATGTGAAAAGTTTATCAGTGAGTTTGGGCTCACCAGTGGAGAAATGAATTTTTCACAGCATTTGAATATTAAGTTATCTATGGATTAAGACTCGGGCTTGTAGCCATTGAGGTTAATAAATACTTTTGGACTTGGATCAAGGACTTCATAACTTCAGTGTTTTTCAGGAAGCAGGACTCCTTTGCCAAAATAATTAGAAATGTTGTGGTATTCATCTCTCAGTTCTTGAGGTGTAGTTCACTATACGAGCTCATAGCACGTAATCATTTCTGTCTCTGTTTTTCTAGTTTTCCAGAATGAATTGGTATCAGCAGTCAAGCATCCATGCCAAGGATGTAAAAGCTCAGTGAGCTGAAAACACATTTAAAAGTTTTTTGTAACTCTGTGAACATTTTGTGCCATTATGCGGCTGTGTGAAGTATTTGAGCTGTGTGTGCTGTGGCAGGCATGCTTAGGCTTGTTTGTTGACCAGACTGAGTTTAGGCATTTTACTTTGTTGCAATAAATATTCTGTTTTCAGAATAGAGGATTAATTCAAAATTAAGAGGTACAGTCTTTGAATGCAAGCACTGTTCTCATAAGAAAATTGTAACCAAGCTAATGCGGGAAGAGTTTGTGTAACCATGGTGGGAAGTGCGGCCCTGGTGGGAAGGAATTCAGCTCTCATGATTATTTTGCAGCCTTCTCTGGTCCCCTGCAGCTACTTCCTGCCTGTGCTATGCCCAGCCCCAGGGCCAGCTCTACCAACAAGCCAGGACACAGTTTCCATCCTCTGTTGGCTGCTGTCTCCAGGCTATGGCCCCTCAGGCATGGTGCTGCGGTGGGAGTCACCCCTTCCATGAACATTTAACGGAGGTCACTCAAAATTAATCAATTAACTGAGTTGTGTACCTCATCTGAAATACTGCTCCCTTTCAAGAGTTCTTTTTCACCAGCTAGAGACTACTGCAGTAATTAAAAAGCAAGTGGCAAAAGGGCAGAGGCAGGAGAAGTTCACCTGTGTAATATGTTTTATCATCAATGGGATTTTTTTAGTGTGGTTTAATGCTGGTCAGTAACACTTAAATATTATAATAATGGCTTATTTGTCTCCATAGAAATAATAATAGAAGAAATCACAGCTTTATAATGACTTTAGGAAAACCATGAAATGAATTATCAGCAGATAATGCTACATAATATGAATTAGCATAATGCAACATAATATGAATGCTACATAATATGAATTAGCATAAACAAACATTTTATTTTCTGAGTCTGTTTTAAAAATGTAATTTAAAACTAAAAATAAGCAAAAGGCTGGAGGTGGTAAATTCTGGTGAACACTTCACTGGGTTCATCATCAAAATAGTACTTTATGATCCGCAGCACAGTCCCCAGGTTTTGGTTTTCAGTATTCTATTTAGACCAATCTGACTAGTGCCCTTATGAGCCCTGAAGGGACTAAGGGAATTTGTTTACTGGTTATGAAATTCAGATACTTTGTGTCTATGTGGGTTCTCATGATACATTTATTTTGCTATTTTGGGAATAAAATATGAAGACACTAGGTAGTAGCTAAAGTAAAAAGAAATGACTGATTAAAAAACATAAAGTTTAAATCTGTATGGCCTGTTTTTCCTTTTGTTTCATTTCCTTTCACCCTTTACAACAGGGCATAGATTCCAAATCACATAAACTCTGCTCACTGTGGTTTTTGTCATTCTCTCATTTACTCTCCTGCAACCCCAGTGATGTCAGTGGAACTGCTCAGTGGGAAAGCACAACCAGGCCAAGAACTCTTGAGTTTTCTAGAAAGTCCTGTCAGACATGCCAGGAAACAGACCCAAAATAGGAAGACACACATTCTAAATATGATTAATAAAACAATACCTGTACAAAAGAAATAGAATATATGGATTGAATTTGTAATTTTTTAAAAAATCTTTTCTTTTTAATTTCTTTGGTAACTGTTCAAAACAAACAAAAGAAACATTCCTTAGATACTGTCAAACAAACAAACAAAACCCACTAAGATACTGCTTTCTCAAGCATTTGTTTGATAGAAAGCTTTATTCCGGTGTTTTACCCTGTTTCTGTTAATATGCACAGATTTTTGAAAAGTTTTATACCATTAACTGTAGTTTATTATTTAATTCTCCTGTCATTTAAAAGAAAATGCTGTAAGTGATACCTTTTGTTATAAATTATGTATACAACTTAGTGGATTTTCCAGTATTTTTATTTTGTCATTATTGAACATTTCTGGCTGTTTATTAGATGATATATGCTCTCACAAGACACTGCATTTTTTTTTGATTCAATAATAATAATTTTCATGGTAACTGAGTGTAGTGAAGTATGATATTACATAGTAAAGACTTTTTTGTTCTACTGAGCATGAAATAAATCTTGTAATGTACAGAGGACAAGAAGCTTGGAGTCTGCAGTAGTGGTTGTAACTGAGTTGAATGTACATGCCCCGAACTCCTGGGCCTGTATGCTCAGATGAGACGTCACCTAGGTGGTGTCTTTTGTTGTATCATATCCTTGCATTTTCCTAATGAATACAGGCTCGTGGTGGCAAGGAGTTAATGCAGCCAAGCTGTCATTCCCTTATGAAGTAGGAAGGATACTTACATTTGGTGTATTTGAGGACCATTCAATCTGCTAGGCTAAACATAGTCAGTGACTTTTTGTAACACTTCCAGGAAGACAAATAAATTAAGGGCATCCATTTAGGTTGAAGTGAGTTTGAACTTGTAACTTAGTGGAGTTAGATGGTCCCCAGGAATTCTGGGAAGAAATTTTTCCTCCACAATGAAGCTTCGTACACTCCACTCTTGTCTGGTCCACAGATGCATGGGAATCTTCAAGCACGTGGCTTTTACCATATTCTTTCAAGGTTCTGAAGGTTTCCATCTCTGTGCTTATGGCTACAAACAGCATTGTGTGCACATTGGAGCATGTGCTAGTGTTATTATGCCATTTGTTAATGTCATCTGAACCTATAATTAGCTGCCTATTCATTGTCTTTGACAGCAATCAGCGTATCCTCACACAGCAGGCATACTATAAAGGTATTTGAAACACTAGCACAAACTACGCAAGTATTGATTTTAGTCCATCTTAGGATCAGATCCTTGGCTCAAGGGAAGCTGCTTTCATATTACTCTAGCAGAATAAGATGGATTTAGAACCTGGAATGTTTGTTAGGTATTTTATTTCTGTAAAGAAAAGTGAAGCAAATTCCATGCTACTCTGCGTTTTCTACAGTGGAGTTGCATCAGGATATGCTGAAGCCTAGAGAGTCAGGCAGAGCTGTAATGTTCAACGTAAGTGTTGAATAAAATAAGAAATATTTCAATAAATTGTTAGTTTTATAGTGCTATAGTATTTATTGTTAAACTCACCTAGTTGCAGATGGTTCCATCATCTATCCTACAGACACATTCTCCTGAAACAAAGGTGTGACTGGAATGAAGGAAAGGGAATTTTTTTCATTGAAATGTATTTTCATTTTTTGAATATGAATTGGAACGACAAAAAAAAAATAAATCATTCACCTTACAGGTGCTCATTGAGACTGATGTTCTTGTCACTTCCTTAACTACTAGCAGTGAACTGTCAAGAATTCTGACATTCACCTGTCAGGTGCATCTGTACCAGGACTGGGGATCGAGTACTTCTTTTCCTGACAGTGTGGAATATTCATTAGGATTATTTTAGAACTTTAGATTTGGTAAAAATGAGATGGTTCTGTAAAATTTAAAACTTTTGAGATTCAATAAAACAGCAACTTTCTTCAACGAAAACTTTCTAAACGCGTCTAGTTGTGACCACTCCTTTTCTTTAAGGATGTGTGGACAGTCTCATAGCTGTTCTCTTGTGCACGTGTATGGCAGTATTGGAAGAGTGTGAATTAAATTTTAACTCCGTTGCTATAATTAGCAAGACGCATTACTATTGCTTCAGTGGAGTTGGGTTTTCCTTCACTGTGTTACAGATGTCTCTGTAGATAGTCTGCAATCATCCACTTCTTATATAAAACCTTCAGTGGAAGCTAGAAGAACTTTCCTAATTAAAAATATAAAGAACGGGTGGGTTTGTCAGGAGGTTTACTAAATGATAACACTGCTTAGTCACAGCATGGTTTCTGGGGAAATTTGAGATATCATTGTCTTTATTTGTGGGCTATTTATTTTTTTATGATGATGGTTTTCTTTCTTTATTGTTTTATTTATTAATCAACCTGCTCTGAATATGCTTATCATTTCTGCTTTTTCATACCACTTTAAAACACTTTTGGATGTCCATTACGTGTGAAATTCTTCATCAGAAATTATATTTTTCTGCTTATTTTTATGCAGAATAATATGAATGGACTTTATCAAACTACAGACTTCCCAGAGTAAATGGATCCTATGCTGTTGTAAACCTTTAGTGAAATATTGTAATATCCCTGAGTTTAGACATAAACAGCACTGAGATATGGTGGCAGAAAGTCTTCCCTTCGTTAACCCCTCTTGACTATACTTGATACCTGCTTTGTTCTTTAAATTCCTTTTCAGCAGCACCCAGGACAGTCTTTTCCATAACTTTTTTCCAGGTACTGAGGTTAGACTGACAGATCTGTAGTTTCCTGGGTTTTCTCTGATTCCTTTTGTGTAGATAGATATAACACTGGTTTGTTTTCACTCAGTAGAGACCTCCTCAGACTCTCGTGACCTTTGGTAGTAGAAATTTTGCTCCATGCTGTACCTTTGACATAAGTAATTGAAGTTTCTGTGCCTTTTTAAATGAAAAAAGAATCTCAAATATTCTTGCATGAATTCTCTCCAGCATGCAATGATTATTGTTATGAACTGTCCTATTAGTGTCATATACTATTAGCAAATCTACTGAAAATCAGTCACAACCACTACAGTAATTTGCCTTCATGACATGTTTGGCTTAAGGGAAAAATAACCAACCCCCCCCAACACACACACACACACACACACACACACACACACACAAAACCAAACCAACACTTTCTGTTGTTTTAGGAACCCGTGTAAGTGCCAAAAAGTGAGTAAGAGATGGAACTGGAGCCTATCCTCTCAAACATATGCTACCTTCAGTCTGATCTCATAGGTATTTTTGTATAACTGAATGTTAAGCTTGTATAACTGCATGTTATGTACCTTTCTTGACTACAGAATATTTAAAGCCTCAACTAACAAAGATACTTGTGGACTTACTGGCGCTAATCTGGATGGATTTCAACAGTTTGAAAACCGTCCTAAATGATTTGATGAATGCTACTTGCCTTTAAGTCTTTTGTTAAATATTTCTTTAACATAATGCATATTTTGCTCAATCTGACTTTATAAAAACCTTTAGGGGAGGGGAATCACAAAGGTTATTATACGCAGTCTTTTCATGTCACTTGAATGAATTGCTGCAGAATGTGTAAATAGTAACATGAGGCCAGCAGCAGACCTGTGATGAACTGAAAAAGCACAAAGTTTTGTTTAGGTTATTTCTTCATCGTGGTCATTGCAGATGTCACTGTAGATGGTACAATTTATAGATAAGAGAATGATTTTTCATGATCTTTTTTATCAGTGTCTTTATTTATATCAGGCTTTATGTAAACTTCCGCAAACCAACGAGCTTATTTATTAGCATGGATACACTGAAATTTGAGTGTATTTTCTTGTAAGTAAAATAGTTATTAATGAACTTAACTGGATTTTACAGATTTCTAGCTGAGATTTATACTTAGAGATGTTTTGAATGATGATGATTAAGAGATATGAGTAATAGAATGGACAAATATCAGACTGACTGATCTGTTTCATCAGGCTCTTTTCACCTTGTATGTAAGTTCAGGAAAAGATAGGTTTGTGTGAACACTTTATTCACAGTCACCCATGTCAGACTGATGAATAAACAGACGCTTTTAGAGCTGTCAGCCTTGCATCTTTCAGAAAGCACTGAAGGCATTAAATGCAGCCATCTCAAATGTTGAATATTCTGATTTAAGCTAACACCTTTCTTCAGAATAGTACTTTAAAAATGAGTTAAATGAGCTCATAATTGTTTTCTAATAGATGTTCCTTTCATTTCTGAACAAATTCATTTCAGACAAATACAGATATTGTGGAAGTAAGTAACGTATTTGCATCCACATGAAGCTTAAGAGACCAGCTCATGATAATAAGAATAGCAGTAATGCAGCAATACAGGCAAAAATGCACTAAATATAAAACGCATATACAATCAATGAATAGTTCTGAGAATATTTTGCTTCTACATAGGGAGAACAAAATGCAGCCTATCCAGGAAAAATATGGAATACATCAATTTACTTAATTTCTGTCAGCCATTCAAAACACAAAAGAAGAGCAGATGCAGGGCACAGGACTAGGCATGGGAAAGACATACCAAGTCACAAAGATGACATTATGTGTGCATATCTTTCAATCCACTGCAAACACCACGCTGTGCCCCACCTGGTTTCTAAGGATCAAGATTATATTGGTGCACCATGCTCTTTTCATTCTCCCCTAAACATCAGATCATAGCAGGAACATTTGAGATGTGTGAGAGTGTGGCCAAAACAGGGCATGACCTTAGACTTAAGGACTGGATGTCTCCCAAATCCCAGATTATGACTGTGACGGTTAAAGTGCTGCGGTGAGGTGGAGACAGCAGACGGAGTTAAATCACACACTCACTGACACAGCTCACGCTTTTGGGCATGCAGGTTTCAAATATTTAAAACCCTTTCCACATTGCACAGCAAGTGATCAGTGATCATAAATTTGTCATCCAAGCTTGCTTGGATCATAAATTGGATCGCTTTGTGCATCATTCTTATTGTTGGCTGGATAGACACATTTTCTGTCTTAGAAGTAATAGGAATAAATGAAAAATGTGTAAAATCAAGTGTGTGTGTTGTAAAGACATTTCAGAATGGCAGAAAATTCTCAGCAACGTGCCAGTTGCTGTCCAGCAGCATGCTGCACAGAAGGCAGGCTTCTTGCATTTGTGAGGCTGCTTCTCCATACTTCAGTTTCCTGTAACTATTTCAACAGTATGTGTAGAACACTTCCACTCCATCAAATGATGTAAAACCCTTTTTCCCTGAACCACCACACTAGAGCTGCCTTCAGACTGAGCAATGGTTTATGCCAGTGTGAATCCCCAGAGAGCAGATCCCCATCATTTTCCTTAGTGAGGCTTTAGCCATGGTGGATTGCTGCTTGCCTTCCAGCTCTTGTGTGTGGATTTTCTTTATGCAGAAACTGAGGGGGAGCAGATTGGTGCTGAGTTAGGGGGCAGAATGTTCATGATGTATGCACTTACATCTCAGAGCTTGGAAATTTAGATAACAGATCAGTCAATGGGTCTATCTTACTGTCTCTAATAATAGATGTTCAGTAGGGGCCTATATCCCAAGTCGCATTTTGACAAACCCTGTGTTTCCTCTCAAAATATAAAAAATAGCAAAATGCTAGGTCCATAAAGTATTTTACAATACATTTCCATTCTTTGTATTGCTGCGGCTCAGCTTTGATGCTAACTGCATTGCAGTGGCTGCCAGAATCAATTTTTCCCTGTCTTCACTTCTGCTACACATAGTTCCTTCATCCTTTCTTTCTTAAAATATATAACGTTATGGTAAAATTCCGCAATATATTAGCTTCAGAGCTACCATCAAAAGTGTTTTGTTTGTTTTAAAGCAAAATTTTCCTCCCATAAAAACTATTAGCTGTAGACTTAACTAAAAAGATTTGAATCTTCCTGCATCTTCTGTGCATTAATCTTAAATGTAGATGCTGATTAAACTTATGTAGTTTAAAATATTGATTATTGATCCTTTTCATGAGCAAACTCTTCATATTATTGCTTCAACTCTGCAAGTTTTTGTACAGCTGTCTTAAGAATGTCCATAATGAGGATGGAAATTGCCTTTAAAATTTCTTACTGAAAGCTTTAGAGAATTTGTGTCAAACTGCTGACCAAAGCAACTTTCCCAGCAGGATGCTTGCTGTTTGTGGCTTTCTGCACTGTGCATGTTCTCAAGCAACATCTTGAAGCATTGCAGGTGGTTTGGCACATTCCTTTGCGCTTCCAAGTTGTTTTAACGGTATTCCTAAGCACTTCAAATATGTGGAAAACAAAAAGACAGGAGGCTGCTTGGTGTTTTGTGGACAGAACTAGCAAATGAAAGAAAAGAAAAAATGATAATTTATGGTAATAACGAGAAGCTGTGAGCAACTTGAGTTTCATTAATGAAAGAATCAAATCAAATTTCCACAATACCAGGTCAGCAAGTATCAGAGAAATGCTTTTGTTAGCCGTGTGTGAACTTATCTCTGTCACGTCTCACTCTGTGCATGAGATTCCTTGCGTGACCTTGCGGAAACAGTGCAGCCCTCTCTGTACAACCCCACACTGCAGCCTTCCCACCACCGAAGCATCAGAAGCCAGAGGTGCATGGTGTGCAGTCTGCTGCCACATACCATGCAGATGCAGCATGTGCAGCTCTACAGCTGGGGCAGGGGTTTGGCTCCTTGGGAGTGCTGCTTCTAGAAGAGATCAACTCCCACCCTACAGAGTCCAGTACTGTCTGTCTCCTCTTATGTGATCACTATATCACACATAATACTCATTATAATATGTATGCATGTTGAATATTTCACCAGTGTATTTGTCACTGCCTGAAGATGCATATTTTTATCATTCAAAATAATTTAAATTTTTTTTTTAAGTAAATATATCCAATTCTGTTTGTCTTTTTTTCCTAATCAACATAGAATGCAGTTTACTGGTGATGCATTAGCAGTGAAAAGGTTTATAAGAATATGAAGTTATTTCCAGACAGTTAAAGGAAGACAACTCATTAAACAATTTTTTTCTTGTAAATTGTTTTTCTGATCAGCATGATCTTATCTGTCACTGTATTTTACATATACAGAAATTTGAATTCAGCCTCTATAGTGACACATTTGCTATAGTGACTCACTAAAAGTGTGCCTTTTGTTCTTATTTCAATATAATATATAGCTGTGATGGCCCCTGTAGGGGAACAACATATGAATCTCTATGTGCACTGTTTCATAACTGTCTTCATTTTACCAGAGCAAAATAGAGTCTGTTCAGATGATCTGGTACTCTGACTTAATGACTTAATGAAATGGCAAGTGTAGTGTGTTTTCAAAAATTGCAAAATATTGCATGCTGATCTAGATACAAGCCAAAAATTCTGTGCATCCTCACTTGTTTCATCCTTCTGATACAATAGTTCAAATATATTATTAAAAGCTAAGTGGCCTAAATATCTGTTCAGATTCATTGCTTGCTGTTTCTTTCAGTTCAGTGTTTCAGTTGAAAAGCTGAAGGACATCCATGTCTGAATAGAGTATGTGACGAGGAACCCAAGTGGTTACTATTAAAAGCTGCCTTACTAGATAAGGGCTATGTTATTCAGCCATTTTTGTGCTTACTGAGCAGCGTGCTATTACAAAAGCATCATTGAGAAGACTGCATTGCTTTTTGCAGACACATATCTCCCTGTGTTCAGATACCAGCCGTGTAGTAGGGTTGTCCCAGTCCCTGGATGAATTATGCAGGCTCTTGACACGAGAGTTTTCCGTGCACAGATGGGCTGCTGCTGGGATAGAAAATCTTTCCTCGGGAAAACAGTGGAGAAGGATGATGGCAGTGAGACCGGTAGAACTGCTGCAAACACAGCTGGCTCTGTCTGGCTGCTGCATCTCTGAAAGAATACATAAATATGTTTTTACAGTCTGTCTGCATGTGCATTCTCCGATAGGAGCAGGTGGAGGGAGTTGCATAAGAGGCCTTCATTTTGAGTGAGAAAAAATTGTTTTTGAAAAATTACTTCTGGCTGTATTCTGGAGAAATGCAGCACCCTATGCCAGACAGCAGCAGCAGCAGTGCTTATGGCTCGTGACAAAGGTGCCAGTGGCAGGAATGTTACATCATTATATCTGCTTCCTGGGTCTTTTCAGCATCGGCAGGGTAAGTGGGGCAAAGAGGAGGGTGCAGTGCGAGTGGGGAAAGAATAACAAACTGTATGACATGCGCATCTTGTGGTTAGGAAGAAGCAGTACTTCCGTGCAGAATTTACGTCAGTTCAATGAAAATAGCACGTTTGCTTCAGGGAGATTTGTAGAAACCATGTTTATTGCTGAATTTGTTAAGTCAATCCACTGCTTGTATTATGTTCAGACGTAAGTTATTTTAATTGGAAAAGCCTGTGTCTTTTAAACCTATACAAAGTAATTGCTAAAGAAAGGAAACTTTATTATCAATAGTTGCTGTAGAGCTCATAACAAATGCATTGTTCACATGTATTCCCTTGAAACAGGTTCTTTAACAGTGCTGTTTCTGCCGTGTCTGACTGGAATTATGTCCAGTATGCTTACTGGACAGTATGCAGACTGGACAGTATTTTTACTGCTCCTAACCATTTGGAGGCTGGAAGTTGATTCTCTGATTTCCAATTGTTGTCATAAGATGACTTGTCCAATAAGGGATATGCAGTGGCACTATGAATTAGGGAATTAGAGGCAAGAATTGTTCTCACTCATTTCTGTGTTCAGAGTTCAACTTCCAGTGGAAGAGTTCTCTTTTGGTATGCCATTGTGTCTGAGTTTCTGGGGCATTTTAAGCTGCAACGGTGTGAAAGAAGTCAGGACTGGACTGATCCTGAGCACCCTTCCTGTTGGCCCTCATACCTACTCACACACAGTGCCATTCAAGCATGCAAGTAATTCCACAGAAATGAATTGGGCTACCTGTAGACATAATTGCTTGCCAGGCTGGGGATGTTATTTACTGTGTGTCACAAGAGAAACATCTTCTTCATGCGTAGAAACCATTCCATGAGAAATCTGTTTTCCAGAATGTAGAAATTCAGCAGTATTTAACATGATATTGTTTCATGTATCTTTCTTTTTATGTTATTTTGTATGTCATCAAAAATTCCATTTTTTTAAAAAATGAGAGTTCAGAAGTAATTTTTTTTGAAGTTAGTGTATTTCATTAAAACATTATAAAAGCTGTGATTCCAAAACAGGGTAGATACAATTGTCACATGTAAAGTAAAGAAGCCCCCTGCCAGCTGGTACTGAATGAAGTGCAATGCAGTATATTCAGTAATATTTTTCATAACTTGCTTGTAAGTGCAACAAGTAGATTTTTGGGAATGTGATGAATATTTCAAAAACAATGTAAGTCAGTCTACCCATTGAAATCAAAAGGAAGACAAAGTCTGCAAAATTATTTTCTTAGATGTGAAGTGTGCTAATCTAGCAATACATGCTAGAGATGTGCCTTCCCTCTGGTATTTCTTATCTGTAAGATACTGTCTCTGTGTAAAGAAAATATAAAATCCCCAAGTCATAATGCACAAATACATTTCAGGAACTTGTAAGCAATCAGGGAGGAACTATTGCCCCTTAAAATAACATTTTGGGTGATGAATTTTGTGCAGTGATTTGTATCTTTCTATATTCTCACTATGGAGCAGTATTACATTAACGTACATCAAGGAGCTTATTAGACATAGTATATGAAACTTACTGGTTATCTACTGCAGAGCTTTTAAGAAGATTAAAGAATATTCCCTTTTAATTTTACATATGTGAAAGAGATCCAATCACTATTCAGTGCTACACAAGTCCATAGAAAAGACAGGAACTAAAATTAGATTTTCCATCTGTACACTTTTGGATGTGTGTGTGTTACATGAGAGTAAACATTCAACTGATCTTCTGCTTATTTGGACTTTCTGTAGAGGAATGAAGGTATCCACTGAGAACTGAGTGATGTGAATTGTTTTTTGGTTTTGGTTGTATTTTTTCACTGAAATAGATACTTCCTTTTGGTTTCAAAAGGAAAGTCTCCAATAGAAGTATGAGGAGGCCACTGCTGTAAAATTACTCCATGTGTCAAAACCACATGTGTTCCCCACAAGGAAAGGATAGGACTGCATGGATTCGTTACAGCGCTGAGATGCTCCTTCCTCAGCAGCCATGACCCTTGCTGCAGAAGCCAGAGAAGCACATTCAGAAGCTATTTTTGCCTGTGCAGCTTGTAACAGTCCCCGATGGACTACCTGAGAATCAGTGGAACTCACTGTAAGTCAGACAAATGCTGCAAAACCAGGACTGAGGGAGGTAGTAAGCGACAGGATATGAACTGTCTGAACTAGCTATTGGCTCCTCAATGGCAAGATCTCCCAGAGGATAAATAAGGTTGATAATGCAAATCCACTTTTTAAATTCAACACTATAAACATTTCAATTATACATTCTAAGAATATTTTTTCTAAGTCTGCAGCTGATTTTCTAATAAAAGCAACTTGATTATCAGAGATGAAATTCTAACTGGAGAGTTTAATAGAAGTTCGAGGTGCTCAGGCCTCCGGTAAATATTTGCAATGTAAACTTTGAAGTCAAATTTATTTCGGCATTCAGATTTGAAATGGTCTTACTTTTCAATCACTCATTAAAGTTTCAACTTTGCTGTGAAATTTCGAAGCACTGTTGGGGATTTTGTTAGGGGTAACTACAGCAAAATTAACAGAATTGTCTCAAGAAAATATAGTGGCATTACTGACTAATGTAGAATATATTTGTTCTCAGTAGAGAGTATTGTTCTTCCGTCATGTAAATCAAAAGATATTCAGCAATGTCTAATCGAACACTTCTTTTTTTTTGTTTTTCCTCCCTCAGATGAGCAAGAGTCAGTGCAGAAGAGGACTTTTACAAAATGGATCAATACTCATCTGGCTAAGGTAACATATGGCTTTGAAAAACATTCTTTTTTGATCAAACCTTTTTATTTCTGCACATACGGACTCTGAAGTATAGAATATTTCAGATTTTACTGAGCAGAATGGCATAAACTTGAAAAAGGAATCCACATCATTCGTACATTATCGAAGGTGAATCTGATTCAGTATGGTAGTGTTTGCTGCATCTCCAGGCAACTGCTCAGTTCCTTTGGCCAAAACTGTGATCTGAAAGGTAGCACTTTAGCTGCTATTCCAGCCAGAGGAAAGATTTGAAACTGTTTTATATGAAGCAGAAATGTTAACATTATAACATACAAAGTACTTGAATAAAACTTGAGTCAGTTGTGTAGTTTGATAGAGGCATTTTGGACTGTTTATGAAAAACAACAGTGCTTCTTGGATCTGGTCTGAATTCATTATCTGATACGTATGAGGATTTTTCATGGAGCTACTCTTGCTTCTTCTTACCACAACCTAAAT
The DNA here is from genome assembly GCF_002078875.1 of Numida meleagris. Taxonomy (NCBI): domain Eukaryota; kingdom Metazoa; phylum Chordata; class Aves; order Galliformes; family Numididae; genus Numida; species Numida meleagris. The sequence continues at coordinate 542,985 of NW_018363728.1, read as the reverse complement.
TTCATTTCTGGTGATAGCAGAGGGATAAAGGGATAAAGGATGTGATCTGCACACAGTTTTAAAGTATTGTTACAACTGGTACCAGCTTTATATGACAATGTGAGTAGTGAGATTTAATTTGGCACTTGCCAGAGTTTTCTCACAGTACAGCTCTACCCATAGTTATTAATTAGTCCAGTAAATTAAAATATTTATATATTGGAGGTGCTCTTTGAATAAATGTATATTTATAAATTATCAAGATATAAACTGCACTGACATTGTCAAATTCAGCTAAAAGAACAAGGTTATCTTTAGAACTTCTTGGCAGTGAGTCTTCATGGGGAATAAAATCTGTCTCCCTATTCTCTTTGAAATATTTGTAAATGGCCCCATGTAGCAGAGAATGTAAGCACTCTGCAAATGCTCCATTTACTTCAGCTGGGATAGAAAGAAATCCAGGATTTGTTTAAATGTTAAGCAGAGCAGGAGAGAGAAAAAGAACTTATACTTTGTGTTTTTCTATTTCCTAATTGTATGGTGCTGTTAATAATTGATCATTAATATTTTGTTGTAATTGACTACTAGATAAATGTATATATTGTTAATTGTAAATATGTGTGTTGGAATGTGCAATTATAGTTTACTAGTAATAATTGACTGATCCTTAGGAGGCAATAAAGTCATGGTGGCAGCTCAAATAAGGTATTTTGCCTTGCATTAAGAGTTGTGAACTCTGCTAGTCCCTTTGGGCAGTGAGGGCGCAGATGGATCTTGTGACTTTTCGTCTAAATGTATATTTCTTTAAAGATCGTGATGCTGTGAAAGAGGACCAAATGCTCACAGTCAAAGAAGGTGGTTAACCAGCCACAAACCCTCACTTGTAGCAGCTATTGTACAGTACTTAGTCTGTGTTAATTCACCTTTCAACAGGAAAATTGTTTCTGTGATATTTTTATTGATGGCTGTCAACAAGTTTGCCTCACTGCCTAAGCACTGAGTATAATGTTTTGAATTGTTTCTAATGTAGGCTATTACACTGTCAAAGAAGAAAAAACTGTTTTTACTTTATAGGGATTAGACTCAAAAGAGAAACAGTGACCTATTCATTTCAAAAGTTTTTGAAGCTCAAGCTTAAGTCTGTTTTTTTTGTTTTTTTTTGTTTTTTTTTTTTTTAATGGATGGAAATACATTTTCTGGGTTCACCACAGCTGTAGAAAGTACAAGTGGGTCTGTGAAATACGTAGGATTTCCATGCATTTGTTAGGTATTGTAACCTAGAAAGTCAACATTTAGTTTACTTGGTTCTTATGAAGGATTTTTGCAATTTTTATTATTTAAAAAGCAAGTACAAGATGTAATATCTCCACGGTATGGAGACCTTTGAATTATGATAAGGAAAAATCCTGGAAGTAGACCTATTTTTAGACAAAATTGTCTGCTCTTATCTTTGAACCCTATAATATGTGGAGCACCACTAAGATGGAACATCATGAAATGCTGGCCTTGTAGTGATTGCACAGAAACAGCAGTACATGATGAACTGACAACAGACAGAAAAACTGTTCTTGGTCTGAAGGAAGGGAGGAGTCACCCTCACAAATTATCCCAATTTGTGACCACGTTAATTTCACGCACATCAGTCATCACCGATATATTCTGTCTGGAAGAATTAAGATTGCAAGGAAATTCTGCTTTCAACAGCTTTGTATCAAGGCTTTCGCTATTTGCCAGAAGTTTTACCTGTGAGAATAATGCAGTTACCTGAAATAAGTAATATTGCAGGCCTTGGTGGAGCAACGTGTTTACTGGTGGCTACTGTAGAGCTACTAATATTACCTGAATTATTTGCACTGTACACATTTTCAGGACTACTTCTTGTTAAAACCTTTCCTCTATCTATTAACAGCCTGTTTAGTGAAACTAGAGATTTAAAAGGGCACTGTTTGTAGACAGTGATAGATTTGACTGACAAGTACTATAAATATATCATTAGTATGGTTGTTAGTGCATGAAAATTCTGAGGCTGATAACAAGAGGTCTGATATACTTCTTTATTTAGTAACTCAGTTTATTCTAAATAGTCTTACTTCCCTTCTGAGCTATGTGCACTCTAATTCTGAAACAGCATCATTATTGAAAGTGCTGATCCAAGCCAGACTGATTTTTCCTATCTTTATTTATATAACTTAGTCTTCAGTTAGATGAAGAATATTTTGTCATACGCAAATTAGTGACTCTCCTGGTTGCTGAACTTCAGTAATAGAACTGTAACTGAATTTATACTTGAAGTAAATATTGGCTGTTTTTCTTATCATTTTTTAATGAGAATTATAGAATCTGATCTTTTCGTTATCATTCATTTACTAGTCTAAGTAAGAATGTTTTCAAACTGAGAATTTACTGAAAATATGGAAATTATAGAAGTTGTAATAGATTTGTTCCTTCTGTTTTACATTTAACTTTCTAAACTGCTTGGGAAGTGCTTTGACCAAAACAAGCGAGTTCATAAGGACACTATGAAGTTGAATAACAAGAATGCCTGAATGAACTTGCCACTTTTACTAATCTGGTAAATGTATTAATTGAAAAAATAATAGGAGCAAATGATAATAACAACAACAACAACAAAATAAACAGCAACTAAGATTAAAAGTAAAGTAATTGTTACTCTAAAATCATGGCTACCTGCAGAAGTGTTCCATCCATGAATAGAGTTTGAATACTTTTGAAAAAATACTGGTAAGTGCATGAAAGCTTAAAACCAAGAGAAATTCATGTTTTCTAAGCAAAGACTCATGGAGTTAAACTCTGTTAGTTGGAAGCATAGGTTTATGTATGGCAGAGGAAAGGAAATTCTACAAAGGTAGGCTTTTCATCCTTTGGGTATATTGTTGAGAAGAGGAGAGGAGGATTAAAGAGAGCAGTTTCCAACTTTATGAAGGTTAGTGATTTGAAAGAAATGGAAATGCAGGAGTGATTTAATTCAATCAAGAACAATAAATAATTTGGGGATATAAAGATGGATATGAAGGATAGTTGTCAGGGATTGCTATGAGTGAAGTTTATTCACTTTATTATTATTAAAATCTTGGTCTCTGATTTTCTTCTGAAGAGTCATCCTCCAAGTGAAACAGCAACTAATTCAATACCAACATTAAGTCCATCAAGTCAATTGAAAAAAAAAACATTTAATCATTTTTGTCTTTTTATCTATAAAAAGTGAAGAGTAGCTTGGAGAGTAGGGCTATAAGTGACTAAGAATGAACAGAACTTGTAAATGAAATGAGTTTACTAGTGAATTGGACACTGTAAGAGAGAGTAAGTATGATTGTTTATATTCTCTCTTATAGTATGATGCTGCTATTTTTTAAGTTGTATTTCTTAATCCAAATATATGTTTTCACAACACACAATACACACAAAAGACTTAGTATCAGTAAACTACAGGATACTAGACAGAAGGACTGAGGTAAAGCAGCCTTAGAATGGTCTGTGCCCTTGTCCACAAGGCACAGTCCTGCAGGGAACAAACATGGCAGAAAGAGCTTCAAGCATAGTAACTAACAGGTGGGATAACAGTTTCATCTTGGGTCAGCTTTTATTATTAGGCTGCATGTGTCCCTCTGCCCTCAGGAGTTCAAGCTATCTGAATCCATTCTGTGATTCTGACTCAGCAACCTGAAACTGTCTCTTTGCCACCCACTTGCAGATATTAGTGTCAAGATAACAGATTAAAGTGCTCTATTTGTCCTTTGGCTGTCCAGTTTAATTTGTGCAGTCCTAGTAATGATAAATGAGATATGCTTGTATAGCAGGACCAGAACATTCAAGCTTTCTAACCCTATGCTATTTATATATATTTCTCTAAGGTTCTGGAACTAGACTTCTCTCCAACACTGAGTTTCAGCCTTCAAATCTGTAGAAATAATTTAACTTCTCTTCTGTGTATATTTTGAGGAATCATTATGAAGTCCATGTTTTAAATATAGGGTACAGTTACACCAAATAAGTAAAAAAAATAAAAATGTGAATTTGACATGATTACATCCATTCAGTACAGTAATTACTTGGTTTTATGTTTCAGTGCTTATTCTGAGTTTTTAGATAGTGGATTAATTGAATAAGGAAGATGAAAAACATGCCTCTGAAAACAACAGATGCACACACCTTTTATTGACTTTGTCATCTTCAGTAGAAGTGTTGGAAAACAGCAGTTCAAAGCTTCTGAACACAAAATGGAAGTTGGTTTAACTCAAATAACATCTTGTATAGAGTTAACTTCAACAGTTGTATTCACCAAAGTATTGCAGTAAACTCACTGAAAACAATGAGCAAACAACAAATATATAATGAAATAAATGGTATTTATTTTGTACTTCTATTAAAAGTGAGCAAATATCGAGGAAAAAAAGCAGGTGATCGATGTCATATCAAAATAAAACTTAGAAGGGATGAGCATTTTTAGCTTGCATACATGCTATGCTCTTGTAATGCAAGGGCACAATTCCTCTGACTTTAATCATAAAAGTAGTCATTAATAGCAACGGGCATCAAAACATAAGTGCTTAAGGATTTATGAATTAAATTGTGGCAGACAAGTGGGCCAGCAACTATAGAACAGTTCTGGAATTTCACATTCCCCTTCCTGCTCTCACATGCATTTCCGAATAGAAGCAAATTCAGTAAACAAACTTGTTCCTGTTTGTGCATGTGGATGGATTTTCATGCATTTTTTCAGCAGTTTTTGAAATATTGTTTGCAAATTAAGGTAGTAAAGGTAGTTTTCCAGTGTTCACGTTGGCATTCATAATGGTTGTTTGTATAATAACTGTTGTTTGTATAATACAATGTATTCATTAGAAAAGTTAAGTACAAGGAGTGAGGAAAATATTCCTGTAGCAAAGATACAAATGAGAAAGGAAATGTGTGGAAAAAATGTTGGAACACAACAGTGAAGCTTAGCAACGGACTCTTTATCAAGGAGTGTATTGACAGGTCAAGGGGTATTGGTTTTAAATAATAAAAAAAGTAGGTTTAGATTAGATATCAGAAGGAATTCTTTACTGTGAAGGTGTTCAGGTTACCTAGAAAAGCTGTGGATGCCCCATTCCTGGAAGTGGTCAGGGTCAGGCTGGATGGGGCCCTCTGCAGCCTGATCCAGTAGTTGGTAACCCTGCCCATGGCAGGGAGTTGGAGCTGGGTGGGCTTTAAGGTCCCTTCCAACCCAAGCAGTTCTATGATTCTACTGGTTACTAGACAAGAAAACACTGTGTTGTTTTGACTTTCCTTTAAGAGCTGTAATCAGTAAAAGTCTTTTCAATACTTCTTATTTTAGAGACTTGAAAGGACTTAATACCTACTCATCTGATAGCCATGGTATGCAGCCAAAATACTAACTAAAATCAGTGAAAGCCAGGAGTGAAAACTAAATTAAAATTTTGTAACTTTGAAAATATTGAATATAGTCCTCATTTTAGCTTTGTGCTTATGACTGAGTTGCTTCAGCAATGTAATAGGCTGTAATGATTCTAAAACACCATATTCTGAATGTTGAAAAGGCTGCACAAAAAATTTAATGAAGTAATTCTTAAACCAGGCAAAAAGAACGTTAAAAAAGTGCATGAAATAAGCTTTTGAAATCCTATAATATTAAGGAAAAGGCTCATTTTTAAGCTTTTGGACACAATTCTTTGGTTAAAATCAGAACATTCTTTGAATGAGCAGCAACATACTCTAAATCTACAGCTCATCAAGTCTCCACTGAAATTTCCTATGCCTTAGTGCTTGATTTTGGTATTACATAAGCTTCTCCAGGAAAGCAAAATAATATTAATGATATTCTTCGTACTTTATTGTATATACTCTTTCAACAAATTTAGTACAGTATATGCAATCACAATAGTTAGTCTATAGTGATGATGACATTTAGGAACAGTCATGTCACAAGAAGAGAGGCATACTCTACAACCAAATTCATGTGCTTTGTAGGAGCAATATGAACTTGGAATGAATTTTAAAGGTTAATTAACTTCTTTTCCCCCACATCAAACATTTATTTAAATAGCTATATTTAGAATTGATCTCTAATGGGAACTGATGAGGATATGTTTTGCTTATACTTGTTTCTCTTACGAACTGATCTCATTTCCTGCAGTTTTCGGGAAATATTATGCATGATTTAAAGAGCATCAGTATATACAAAAAGAATTTGACTGATAAGCCTCACAAAAAGAAATATATGGTGGATCTACCACCTTTAGATATTCCTCTTCTGACATAATAAACTAAGTTTTGTAAAATCCAAATCTCAAATATGGAATTAGCAGATCTTTCATAGTATTATGGACTGGATGGAAGAGATTATAAAGATCATCTAGTTTTAACCCTTGGCCATGGGCAAGAACACTTCCCACTAGATCAGGCCCCAAGGGTCCATCCAACCTGACCTTGAACACCACCAGGGGTGGGGCATCCCCAACCTCTCTAGGCAACCTGTTCCAGTGCCTCACCACCTTCTGAGTAAAGAATTTCTTCCTAACATCTAATCTAAATCTCCCCTCTTTTAGTTTAAAAACAATTCCACTTGTTCTATCACTATCTACCCTTGTAACACCTTCCAGGAGGATCTATTCCATGATTTTCCCAGGAACAGAGGTGAGGATCACCAATGTATAGTTCCCTGGATCTTCCTTTCTCCCTTTTTTAACATTGGGAGTGATAGTTCCCTTTTTCCAGTCACTGGGGATGTCACCTGACAGCCATGACTTTTCAAGTATGATGGAGAGTGGCTTCGTAACTACATCAGCTAGTTCGTTAAGGGCACTGGGACACATGTCGTCTGTCTCCGTTCAGTCTTACGAGACAGTCTTTTACTTGCTCTGCTTTTATAGTGGGAGGGATTTTACTCAGCACCTAGAAGTACAGGGACATGACAGTCATGAGAAGCATGACTGCCAGTGAAGACTGAAGCAAAGTATTGTTGAGTACCCAAAAACAAACCCACAAAGTCCTATCTCATTATAATTAGTTGTTAACATCTTCAGGTATTGAAATACATCATAAATTGTATTATGCAGTACCTTTTTGGCAGTGTGTATAATTAACTAATTTTCCATTTAGGAGGAATCCCACATGGGAGACAAGGCTATTTTACCTGTCTTTTGTTTCCTGTTGTGTTAGTGTTAATGTTCGTGGTGTGTGATGGTAAACATGGACAGTGGTTGCAATTACACAAAGCTTGCAGCAGTGAAAAGTAAATTTCACTCTGTGATTCTCACAGTTCAGAACAGTCAGCGTTATGGACTTTGATGTAAATTATTTGATGGTTTCTTTGTTCCTTCTCATTTTTTTTTAATGCTTTCTCATCCTTCCCTTAGTTTTTCCCTGAACTAATATTTGATTCATGTTGAAGGGAGAGTACTGTAAGTGTTAGTTTACATGAATGATGTCTTCAGAGGCACTTTCATTGCTTTACCTTAGTATAATGCCTTCAAATCTAGTTTATCTAATTGCTGTCAGAAAGGAGTGACCCACGAAGGGTGTTTCAGAGCAAGAACTTGAAATGGATGATGAGAGGTTGTGTCTGTAGCACGAAGTGCTGCACCCTGGAAACAAGAGGTATATCCCAGAATTGGTTTGCATATGAATGCCAGGTCTTGACTTTATATTGGAATAACACAAATTCTAGAGTGTACTGTGCATTGAGAATAAGGATACCAGAGCATTCAGGCTGGAAGGGAGCTGTGTTGTTCTCAAACAGGTAATCTGACAGGCATGTTACTGCTACTAGGATTATGGGGTGCTTTAATCCAAAGGTACCTTAATTATCCTCCCTAAGAAGCTTCCTCTCTTCCTTACTGTAGAGTGAGCTTCAAGAGACAAGCTTCACTACTGGAGCATTTAATTCTATGGTGAAATTTTTCAGACCTTCAACTGCTGTTGGATTAGGATGGCAGCTACTTGTCTTTAATGATGAATTATTTTAATACATATTTCTTTACTTTAAATCACATAGTAATGCTGATAAATCCAAAGCTGCTTCAGATTTCAAAGAGGAAATGATAACACAAAAGGTGAAGAAAATCAGTTGTATTTTTGTCAGTTGCCTGTATTGGGACAAATTAAAATCCAGTGACCTTAATTCTCCACTGATTTCTTTGGTGTTATATTAAGGAAGAACATTATCCATTATGTATTACATTGCTTGAAAAAAAAAAAAAGAAAGATGATTAATATACTCTTACAATGTGTTGTAATACTGCTGTTATATTTGTTATAAATCTCATATATTTGAGAAAATACACTCTATTATTGCAGTTATCCAAATCTAAAATAAAGTTCTCTTTCAACAAGGGAGTTTTTTTCCACTTTAGATCAAAATTATGTCTCATTGAAATTTTAGTTGATCCAAACTGAACACTGAAGGCAGGGTGTTTTGATTATGGGAGGTACAAATTTTTACTTTCTTCTGTTTTGTTATAACATATTTACCTTTTCATGAGCAGTGTTGCATTTCATAGGATCATCAAATGTCTGTTTCTTCAGAAGAGAAATAATAGATCAAGTTTTTGTCCAAGCATTTTATTTAGAAGCATCCCAAACATAAATTATTAAGCATAAGATAATTTAAATCTAAATTTGTAGTCGGTCATTTCAATCAATTAGCAGATAGGAGTATTACCGTTATGTGAATTAGCAGGAATATGAATTCTAACAAACTCATTGAAGCTGGAGGGTGTTTATTTCCTTTATTTCAACAGGACCAAGTTTCACTCTAAATATTTGTTGCTATGAAGTACTGTGTGATTGTTAAAGTAATGACCAGATGCTAGCCAAACTGGCTACAAACTGGCATGTATTTAAGAAATTGGAGTTCAGAGGTGGGACTTTGTTACTCAAAATTCCTGAAACATCATCTGTTTACATGTTTTTCAGTATTTTCATTATGTTTGCAAACGTAAAGACATATGTTAAGCAATTTGTCTTAAGTAGAGTTTGTCATAGTGCTAACAGCACTGAAGCCTGCAAGGCCTGGATGAAAGAAAGGAGAGAAAATATTACAATTAAGTGAAACAACAGTTAGCTGTAAGAAAGCAGCAGCACTGCTCAGACAGCTTCATTGCTTTAGGGATCTTTTCTTCACACGGCTCATTTCTCAAACCCAGAGAGTGAAATTTCTGTGACATACATAACACCAGGCAAAATATGCCAATAGATTGAAACATGACTGTAAATAGTACATTAGTAAATTGTGTGTATTTTATAGACTCTAGACTCTAGGCAACTGTTTTGTTTCTTTGGTTGTTTTAGGGAGCAGTAGGCCTTTTCTAGAAATGCTGAAGAGTCAAATAAAGCAAAGAAATGGTTAAAAAGCAAAAAGATATTAAACATTATAAAACATAAAGAAGGGGACTCAACCACTCCTTGTGCTTCTGTTTGAAAGGAAGGGAGATAGAAGACAGTGCTGCTGCTTCTTTTATATCTGATCTTCTCGCTTTTCAGCGCAATCCTCCCATGATGGTCAGTGATTTGTTTGAAGACATCAAGGATGGGGTAATGCTTATAGCCCTTCTGGAGGTTCTGTCAGGGCAGAAACTGGTAAGAAGCTCCTTCCTTCTGAATCTGTGAGACAGTTGCAGCTTCTCTAGGATATGATCTTCCAGTTTGGTTCTGAGTTTCAGTACTCTTAAACAAACAAACAAAAAACCTACTTGTCTGCTGTGAAGCAAAATAAATTTATTCACAGAGCAGGCTATCTGGTTACAATGCAAAATGAGATAATTAAAGGCTGATAGTCTTGATTTCATGTATTGTGTTTCAGTTTTGTCTTACTAGTTCATAAAAATAGCTTATTTATATTAGTATTTACAGTTCACTTTGCTTTTACTATAGTGTTACTGCTATAACACAGACATGGTCTGAAACTCAAGCTACTTCTGGATGTCTTGAAGAAATAATGACAGGTTTTCTTGTCTAATTCATGGCTTTCTCCTTAAGAAGTTGTAAGCCCCTCAGATATCATGGGGTCTAATATCCACGTGCACTGACAGATGCACAGCCACTGTAAAGACCCTTAACTGATGCCAACTGGCATTTCACAGCCATGTTGCATAAAGAGGCTATAATTTGTACTTGTAGTCTCTTGTACTTGCATAAGTCTTCTCTTGGGACCCAAGCTAGTAGTGTGTTTGTGATGGGGAGAGGAATTAAACATTTTTAGGCCAAGACCTCTCACTTTTTCCAAACCAGCTCAGGTACCATGGGGCAGCATCTGAGAGCAAAGCAACTGCCGTTCTGTTTGCTCCAGGGTTGTTTGCCTGTTCCCTCACATTCACACAATTAGCATGTTCCATTCTTTTGCCCCTTTTTCATGCAGTGGGGGATACCTAAAATTAGTAGTAATTCATATTGCAAGGGTGATTGTAAAGAGATTTTAATTAGAAGAAAGCTATGCTTCCAAGGGTGTTTCTGTTCTGTTGAAATGTACTGATTGCTGTTTCTGTTCATGTGAGAAAAGAAGTCTCCCTCTTGTGGCAACATAATAGTAAAACAGGAAAAGAATTTTAGTGGAGGTAGCAGTTAATTGACATTTGCTAGTTAATATCCTGCTCAGAGAAATCACAGAATGAGAGCAGAGCCATGCGTAGCAGAGTATTATATTCTGTAGTAACTTCAAAAGGAATTTTAGAATCTATAATAAACTTTTGTTAAAAACGTAGCCTTACAAATACAAATTTAAATGGCAGTAGTTATATATTTACATTGTAATATAATATTAAGGGGAAAATTAAAATTCAGTTTTAGAATATTAGGAGTCTAGAATATGTTCTTGATTTAATTCAAGGATTTAATTTTTTTATTATTTTTAGCTTGCATGTCTGAATTTCAGCAAAATTTGCTATTCATTAAAAGTTTGTGATTTTTTTTTTTTAATCACCAGCAGGTTTTAGAGAGAATTGATAAATTCTTCATGGGAGGCTGAATTTTAATAATAATGATCACCTCAATTTCTCAGGCAAAAATATTCTACTGAGGCTGTACTTTTAACTTCTCTCAAATATATGTAATAAACATAATTAATTTATTTTACATAAGAAAAATAATCTCTGATTTTATGAAGTCTACAGACTGAAGCCCAAATCTTTCACCTCAAATTTATTAAACAACTATAACTATTTGATAATAGAACTTTGACATTCATGTCCCCTGTATCTTTCAGTTCTCTCTAGGCCTCTCTGTTGGTTTTATGCAAACATTTGTACATGTAAATCAGGCTATGGCATATACGTATGTATTTGTAATAATCTGGAACTTTATTTTTTTCAGCAAAGTGAATGCATCTAATTGGAGTGTACACTTTTCTTTCTCTTTAAGCCTTGTGAGCAAGGACGTCATCTGAAGAGAATTCACTGGGTTGCCAACATTGGCACAGCACTTAAGTTTCTAGAAGGAAGACGGGTAAATTTGATAGTACAAAAGCTGCTCTAAAGTAAAAATGTCAAGATTCAACATGAATGTGTAGCAATCTATAGGATAAATTTTCCAGGGTTTTTAGTTAGAATCACCTTGACTTATCTTTTTCCTTTTATTTTCTGTGCTCTTCCCTGCTTCCCTGTTTCTGTTCTCAGCAAAGTTAAGAACAATTTTCTGTTCAGTAGAGGCATTATTTTATGACCATACATGCAAAACACTGCTCCCTGAAAGCATACACATGGGAATTTAGAACAGCGTGACCTTTTATTAGCTCGGCAGGGGTTCAAGTTAATTCCTGGATTGATTGTTGTAGTCACCACCATGGCAGTTTTAGATGTAACATACAAGATGTAACAAAGCTTTAGAAAAATTTAGCATATAGATAGAAAACAATAGATAAATGGTTAGGGTGCTGAGGCACCTCTACTAAAAAGACAGGCTGAAAGAAGTCTCTTTGGAGACCTTACAGTGGCCTTTCCGTTCTTAGAGGGGGCCTGTAAGAAAGATGGAGAGGGGCTTTTTTTACCAGGGCCTGTAGCGATAAGACAAGGTGTAATAGTGTTAATCTAGATAAGGGTAGGTTTAGATTGAATATTAGAAATAAATTCTTCACTATGAGAATGGCGAGGTACTGGAACAGGTTGCCCAGAGAATCTGCAGATGCTACACCCACGGAAGTGTTGAAGGCCAGACTGGATGAGCCTGTGGGGAGCCTGATCTAGTGAGAGGTGTCCCTGCCCACAGCAGGGGGCTGGAACTGGGTAATCTTTAAGGTCCCTTCCAGCAAACCCTTCAGTGGTTCTAAGAAAAGTTAAAAGCTCAATGTATTCTAGGTATAAATATTGAACAAAAACAATCTTTCTGTGTTACACTTTCTGTGTCATCTATTTTTTAATTAGAATTGGAGATATTTTCTTCTGTTAATATCTGCTTTTCAGTTTATTTTTTTTTTCAATGCAGGTATGACAACCAATGAATTTTATTTCTCCTTAAAGCAATACACCAGGAGTTTGGGGACTTTTCTTTCCCTCTCATAGTTATTTTTTGTAGGTACCGTGTATCAGTATACCAAATTTCCTTCTAGAGGGAGATGGAAATAAGCAATATGGAAGGTAGATTGGAGCACATTAGCAGGTGGCTGTAGGCTGAATGCAGCCTACACAATGCATCTATCCAGTCTGTCACCCTTTTCCACTCAGAGGAGATGGGGATGCGTTCAGATAACAAATGCTTCAGCAGCTGAGTGCAGTCCCTGGTTTTCACTCACAGGCAAATTAAGGAAGATGGGAGACTGCTTGTGGTGCTTGTGAGTGCTAGGTGTCTCCTTCCTCCCTTGGCTCTCCCACAAGTAATGTTTATTACAGATTTAATCAACTTCATATTTTCACAATCCAGACAGACTCCTGGTTATTATACTGCAAAATACAGCTGAGATTTTGCAGATGTTACTCTGGACTAAACCTTTTTTATTGTTGTTATTTTCATTTGTTTGTATTTGGTTTGGGTTTTGCTTTTAATGGTACTGAAGAGTTTATTTAATAGTTTTAAATCCTTTTTAATGGATTATAAGACAAATGTACCAATAACTAGAATAGATCCACTGTACCTCCATGACCAGTAGCCTAATCAAAAGCTTTAGCTGAGTCCTTGTGACTGTTTTTATTTGTAAAATCCATAAGTAAAACCTTGCTTTCTAGAAAAAGAAAAGCTTTTGTGGGAGCTGAGCCAGCTAAAAGAATGAGACTCTTGGTGTTTTGTTTTTTTTTTCTTTAGGTAGGTAATAGCAAATGCTCTTGGCATTATCTAGTGAGTTTCCAGCTGCTGATTCAGAGGACTGCAGTTTTTGCTTTGTTTTGTGGACACAAACAAGGTCACCAAAAGTCAGTCTCATGCTTTTCTTTAACCCATTCTCCCAAGTTTTTCCATAACCCTTTTCCATGAACATGTTTGCAGTGCAAGAACAGTTTAGTAGCCCTCCTTATTAATGTTAGGATTAAAGGCAGACTTTCCTAGTTTTGCTGAGGGAATGATTTTTGTGTAATTCCTGATGTTCTGATACCTCGCAATCTATTCAATTTCCATAAGCATTGTCTACATGTTAGTTCCTTTATACATAATCTTTGTCTCTTGAGATTATTTTATGGTGACACTTTATTCAGAATATAGATAAGCATTTGGGAGTTAAGATCTATTTATGTTTCTTTTGATGAACTGCATAATGACCTTGGACGACTGAAATTTTCATATTCTTTATTTAAAAAAAATTACAGTCAGATTTGTCTTGCAAGGGAGCCTTCGTCAGTGATGGTAAAATATTTTACAATAAGAAACTCTCTGAAGAAGTGTGACGTTCTTTTTTTTTTTCCCTAATCTTTCTTTAATGCTTTTTTCCCCCTTTTTTATTTCTTTTTGATTCTAAAATTTTCTTGGTCGATTCTATACCAGTTATGAGTATAGCAAGGACAGCCTACATAATTTAAAAACTGTTACAGAGTATTCAGTTTGCTTTCTTTATTAATTGTGTTGTAAGTTGTAAGCAAAATTATGCTTTCTTTACATTTTAAAATTAAATTAATACATTTACTTAATCACTTAAACATTATTTTGTAACATTTTTTTCCTTCTGCTTTTCATGCTAGTCTATATACCGAGGATCTCCGGTTTGTACAATGTTTTTATGTAATTTTTATCTTTTTTTTCCTACAGAAATTAAATATTATTTCTACATGTATTAGCATGCCACGGACCTAAAAATCTTTAATTATGTACAGTTACACTTGTACAGTGAGATTACAGAATTATGGAATACTTTTTTATTAAGAATCTTCTTACTTGGATATAAAAATTATTAAAATAGAAAACCTCTTTGAAATTTATTTTGTAATTGTCATTGTTTCATGCGTGTAGTAATAACATGTTTTCTTTCCTAAATAGATTAAGCTTGTCAACATAAACTCAACTGATATTGCTGATGGTAGGCCTTCTATTGTGCTTGGCTTGGTGTGGACCATAATTTTATATTTTCAGGTACAGCATTTTTTAAATTCAGTGTTGCTTCCTCAAACAATGATTGAGCTTATTACTGCAAATGAACTGGTGCATTTCCAGCATTTAATTACATGTATGATAGTATATAGTTGACTGTGGATCTGGTCCTGAATAAAGCAGCAGATAGGGCTGCTTCACATTGGTTAAACTAAGACACCTGTCTTGGTAATGAGCCCAGAATGTCTTTTTTCTATCACTAGAATGTATTCTTCCAGTATCTCTGAAGGATACAAAAGAACAATGAAAGAAAACTATGGAATTTGGATTCTTGCTGTAAGCACCATTACCAGCCTTGGTGGTGATTGGACTCCATCTAATTCCAGTGCATGTGATGTCAGACAGTAATTAAGCTTAACATAATATAAGTAAACATGCTGATTTCACTGGAAGATGAAGATGTTTGCAAGGATAACGCTTAGCTGCAAACCATCTAGATGGAGGCCAATCTTTCATTATCTTCTGGATATAATTTTTACAAGTTACAGCCTAATTGTTGGTTAATGTTCTTGACGGTCAAGTTAATCATTTTCTTTTGATGGAAACCGTGACGCAAATAACTGTTATGCATCCCCAGCAAGTTTTACTAAAGCACTTTGCGTACAGTACATTGACTATTTAATCACAAGTTACTTCTAAGCAGAGCCACAATTAAATTTATGCCAAAAGAGTACAATGTTAAATTAAGAGCTGTCAGGATTATCATCAAGGTTGTTTACATGCTTTAATTTAGCAAGTATCCTTTGAAATTACTGAATTATTTTATAATTTGCATTCAAGCTCAGGTTAAGCCATCGTCTCTTATTTCAATGGTAATTTGTTGTACTAGATAACTTAACACATGTTATTGTAGGTGTATTTAGTTGGGAAGGTCAATGATTGCTAGATTTTCTGTTTTAGAAATTACAACCATCATGTGGTACATATATTAAAATCTTTGAAGCTACTTTAAAGCACAGTTAAAAAATACAGCATCTAAAAATCACAGCTTCTGCCCAACTTTGCTTTGTCAGTCCTATTACGTTATTATTTAAGAGACAGGTGAAAATTAGACGGATTATCCACAAACATCCATTAACATTTTTTTCACACAGATTGAAGAGCTCACCAGCAATCTTCCACAGCTGCAGTCATTGTCTAGCAGTGCGTCTTCTGTGGAGAGTGTTGTCAGTTCAGAAACTGCAAGTCCTCCAAGCAAACGGAAGGTGGTAACCAAGGTCCAAGGAAGTGCCAGGAAGGCTTTGTTAAAATGGATCCAGTACACAGCAGCGAGGTAAGTAACCAACAAATGAATTAATTTTGAATCTTAGCTGCAATTTTTTCTTTGGAGTTTAAACTCTCTCAGTCAGTCTATCCTTTTGATCTGTGTTCATATAGCACTGGCCTCTGATCGTATTCTTTATGATAACAGAGGCTGCTAACTATTCTGCCATGACAACAAGCAAGAAATTATTTATGATTTACATTAATTTTACAAGCAATCTCATTTTATAGGCTCTGAATAATGAATGGGATTATCTTTGACAGAAGGAGGAACTGAAAGGGGAATTAGCTATCTGAATGACAGTGCATTAGTTCTGCTGCCCAAACAGTTGATGCTGTAATGCAAGCCCCACACTGACAGCATTTCTCAGTGACAGAGCATGTGAATTCTGCACTAATTCTGCACCTGTCAAAAGACAGGTGATGGAGAATCATGAAGATCCTTCTGCAGTTTTGAGATAAAAAGGGCATATTACGATAAAACTGCCCTGAATTTTCTTGCTTTTTAAACAGTGTCTGTGCCCAATAAAACAAAATTTATTTCAGGGTTATTTCTCACTATTCCTTGTTAACCTTAAAAGTCTTGCTTGTATTTGGTAGAATTATTCCAAGATTGCTCATCTTGCAAAGTTCATGAAAAAAAACATATTCAACGGTCAAATAAATGATAGTAACTTAATGGCTTCCACTGTAAGGGAAAAAAAAAGACATTAAAATGATTTTTTTTGTAAATAAAAGGATTTTTTTTAAATTAAGTAGTCACTACCATTTGAAAAAATCAATCATGCAATAATATAGAGGGAAATTACAAGTTTTGGAATAGTGCCTTAGAGAAAAGAAATATAAAGATGCAGACTTCCACCAGTTTTCCAATAAACATGCAGAACACAGTAACTTACAGTCTGATTTGGCTCTTTTCCTATCGAGCTCTTGTTAGGAAGAGACAGCTTACTGACAATGGTCAGCTGCAATTTCTAGGCACGTCAACAAAGTTATGAACAAAGAGACTTGTAAATCACATTGTCAACACTATGGAAAGATTAGATTAAATGTGTTGTAAGAAGTCTAGAGCAAGAATAGTACATTTTGCCCAGTCCTCATTTACACTGTAATTTGCAAGGGCTAGCTGAGGACACAGTGAAGTCCGTGGAAGTCTTTCAGTGATCACAGTGGCCTTTGAATGAAGCCTTCATGCAGTGTTATTGTTTCTGTGAACTTCACAATGGCAAGACTACCTTAATGTCAAGGTGTGTCTTCCAAGGAAGCTTGCAGTTTGTGGACAATTGTACTTTTTGGAATAACTTTTAAGAGCACCAGTCAGAAGTGTGATTCAGTTCTGATTAATTTCTCATTATTTTTTGGCATTTCTTCATCATTTATATGTATTTTTCAGTGAAAATATAAGAATTCTGGGGGAAATAATAGTATCATTCGTGTTTTTGATGAGAATAAAAATAAATTTGTATTACATTTTGACCTGAACAGCAGTTAATGTCATTGATAATATTTTAATGCTTTCATTTTAAATGATAGCGGATTACTACCATCTTTTTTATGTATTTATTTTTGTATGATGCTGATGTACTTAACTAAACTGTGGTAGTTATAACGGAGGGAGATAAAAACTACTCTCTATTCATGGAGAGCAGTGGGAGGTGCCACATACACTCATAGACTGGGTGTCACTTGGTGTTTTTCATTAGACTTATTAGCACCAGTGAGCTCACTGGAGACATATGCAGTATGTATATTGAAAGATCTTGTTGAATTTATGCAGTGTACAGATGGAGCAGTAGCAGACCTGGCCAGCCCTGTAGGAACAACAGGTGCTTTAGACCTAATGATAAGTAGTCACTTTTTAGAGCATCCTATCTCCTCCTGTATTTCACCTACTCTTGATGTTGATGCAAGTAACTGTTTTTTTCTTTCATGTTCTTCAGGCAAGTTGGAATTGAAATCAAAGACTTTGGACAAAGTTGGAGGAGCGGTGTTGCGTTTCATTCCATTATTCATGCGATCCGTCCAGATTTAGTGGACATGGAGAAAGTAAAAGGAAGATCAAATAGGGAAAACCTAGAAGAAGCCTTCACACTCGCAGAAACAGAGCTGGGGATTCCAAGGCTCCTTGATCCAGAAGGTATCTAAATTTAAAAATGTTTGTACTATTTGAATGAGTTAAACCAAACATGCTGATTTATAGAGTTTAAATTTTTAAGTATTATTTTTCACCATTTAGCTATCACTTAATTTACTGTGTTCTGTACTTGTCTAGATGTGAATGTTGACAAGCCAGATGAAAAGTCTATCATGACCTACGTAGCCCAGTTTTTGAAGTACTATCCTGATCCTCATCATACAGTGGCTGATGTTCAGGAGAGTGATGTAAGTTTCTCTTGCATACCTATACAAATCAGTTTATCATGAAAGGGTCTTCATAAACACGCTTTGTAGCCCTCATAGTTCATAATTATATTTTGTTTTTATCAGGTGAAATACCACTACTCTGATCGTTTTTTCACTTACCCGGTGACGCGGGGGGGGCGAGCCCCGAGGGGCTCTCGTCACACAGAGGGTGGTGACGCACTGGAACAGGTTGCCCAGGGAGGTTGTGGATGCCCCATCCCTGGAGGCATTCAAGGCCAGACTGGACGTGGCTCTGGGCAGCCTGGTCTAGTGGTTGGAGACCCTGAATTTAGCAGGGGGGTTGAGACACGATGATCTTTGAGGCCCTTTTCAGCACAGGCCATTCTGTGATTCTGTGATTCTATGAAAAATAAGTATGATAAGAAAGCAAAGAAAGATTAACTAAGAATAAAGGAACCAGCATTGCAGACATTTACTAGTAAACGGAGAAAAGAGAATGGTGATCCTGCAGAGATTTTCCTTTCAGCCAAAGCAAAGAGAAACAGACATGGTAAATGGTAGCAAACCAATGGATCCTACAATTTTCTGAGAGTTTTTCAAGCATAATACTAATAAGATTGAAACTGTTTGTTGCCTGAAGCAACACTTCACTTCTGTTTCTATCACAGTGGATTTGTGGATAGGAAAAGGAGTTGTCCTAGAGAATGCTTACATGTAGTTTTTGGGCTTTCAGGCTTGAGAGACAGTTAAGATTTTGACTTGGATTTCTTTCTATTGTACAGTGAATTTAGACTGTTTGCTCTAAGGAATTGTTTTGCTATTTTTTTATTTGTTTTTCTCGTTTGTTCTTTGAATACTATAGTGTATTGCCTTTGCACTAGCATGGCTGTAATCAGAAATGCCAAGTGATTGTGACTCACTTCCTAATCCTGATCATTTACTTCCTTTGTGCCAAATGGTAGGAAACACTGCTGAGACAATCTGCTCAGCCCCAGCAAGAGAAAGAGGCAGTACTACTGTTTATGTTTCTTTGGTTTCCTTACAGACAGTCACAGAAAAGCTCTGAAATGAGTGAATCTCCTTTCTGGCTGTGTTTAGCTTTATTAGGTGTGGCTAATAGCTTTGCTGTAGCTGCATCGTAGCTGTAGCTTTACTGTCTGATTCCAGAGCCTGAGTCACTGGCATTCCTCATTTTCCTTTCTGCAACACTGTGCTGAGGATGCAAATGTGCCAATGCCGTAGCACTGTGCAATGGAGCTAGTGAGAGAGGGGGAGTGAACTCTAAAGCCTCCCTCTGTGACCTGTGACATGCTGAGACAGTCCTGCTGTTTCCATACCATGGCACACAGTGCAGCCCTTGCTGCCAACAGACTTGGCCATGTCTGTCACCTGCACTGTGGCTGTATTATGCATGCATAGCACACCTGATCCAGGCATGAAATATTAGACTCCTTTTAATTCTAGAATTGTCCATGCAAATAGCTTGTCCCTAAGACCACTAGGGACAGGCTTCAATCACTACTTCACTTCTTCCAGTGCAGTATCTTAAGCTGAGCATTGAATCAGCAGATAAGCATAGGAATTTGTGTGTACAACACATCTTTAAGAAACACAGTGGCACCTGAGTTGGCTGAGGGGCAGGGGAAGAGAAAGTCAGAAATCTTCTCTGCCCCTCACGCCCCATTAAAAGCCACCCATGCACACTCACTATGAGGCTGGAGTCTTCTGACTAACTGTAGGCATTCACTACTGAGATAGTCACTCTAAGTTCATTCTGACAAACAGAAAAATTCAGTAACATCTAGTGTTCAATGCATCTAATTCTATAGCAAGCACTTAACACAGGTCAGTTGAAATACACCCTGAAAGTGCTTAATTTTGGAAAACAAGGAATTAAGAATACCTTAGGAGTTTAGCAGATAATAATCTTGCGAGGTTCTCTCTCTCAGATACCTGTATTCCAACACTGTGATAATTATTTCCTTGTTCTAGACTTCAGGGGGAGTAGGGAAAGGCTAAGAATAGGAGGGGTATACCACTCACAGGAAGACAAAGTATACATGGATTTGTTTTTAGTCAACTGCCAAAACTATTTTATCAATCACTGAGGGTCAGGTTCATCTCAGGCAGTTTAAATTCTTTTGAAATGCTATGTAGTGTTAAGACAATTTATTCATCTTAAGAAAAATGACCATCTAGAAATGGATATCTCTTGCTGATTACAGATTGGCAATATACAAGTATCTAGCTTTTAGATTCTTGGAGATGGATGAATCCTGTATAAATGACAAAAACAAATAATGCAAAATTCCTACAGAAAGCTATATGCTGGACATAGAAACTTTAGGCTAGTAAGAGTGAATAAAGAAACAACTGGCAGCTCTATTAATGTGGATCCATGTTCATGGTAACTTTGCATAATCTGGTGATTTAAATCACGCTTTACCTAGTTTTCAACAGTCCATGCATAATTTAGAGTTTGGGCTAAGAAATGAAAAGACCCACTGTAGTTCAGAAATTCCTTATGATACTTGACTATTTAACACTGGATTAAGATTTTATTTTCTAATATTACCTTTAAATATACCATAAATACGGAAAGAAATATCTGTATATTGTTAAACTTTTTGTTGTTGGATTTTAAGCACTGGAATCTCTCCCTAATGTAATGCAATTCAAATGAATGACATTTGCAAAAGATTATCCAGATATCTTATTTAATCTAGTTGTTGTGCAGTCAACAAGATCAGCTTCATTAAATCTTGACTTCCCTTTTTTCACCCATTCCACATCCATGTAAACTACTGTCCTAATATTTGTTGGAATTTGTGTGTAGTAGTCTGCCAAGCTCATTATTATGATTTTCTTGAGTAGAGCAAGTATATTGAAGAGAAAAATCTCTGTGTAAGAGATTTGCTTACCTGTTGACAGATTCTCTCTGAAAAAAAAATCATAAGCAAAGAATCCCAGATTACAAAGAAAATCCTTTCCTTGTGACATATGACAGAAAAAAAAAAGTTTATAGTAATAGAAGACTCAAGTTTTCCAAAAGTTTGAACAAGAATACTTGAGAGCTTATATCTATCCAGTGCTGTTTTTTCAATGTATTTTACTGTTTCAGGGCCAATGACCAGAATTCACACACTTACTTAAAGAACTGGCTCCATCCAGATCTCTTTTCCATGAAGTTACTATATGCTATCATTTTGATCCAAGGGGAAAGGTGATGGAATTGACAGTTATGACTGACAGGACTGGGGAGTGAGGTATAGAGTGGACATAGGTCACTGACAGGGATGAGGAGTTTGCCAGAGATGGATTAGCCATATTAAAAAGAGTCTAATATTTCGTGCCCGGATCATCTTTGCTCATACGTGAGCCTGTGTAAGCAATACATCTCAAAAAATCAGTTATTCTAAAGTAAGTAACTGCTTTCTCCAGATAAAAAAAATCATGCAGTGACTAGTAATCCAGGAACCAGATTTAGTATGAGAACTCCTTCACTAGATATGATACAGGTACATGCATTTGATAATACTTTAAGTACATCTTTAATTGCATTCTTACACATATAGCTCTTGTATTATTCTTTCTGGACTCTCTACCTATTTTGTTTTATTTTGTTTGCTTCTTTTTTCTTCTTCCTCTTGCTTTCTTGCTTGTTTCATATTGCTAGGAACTTCAATCGATCCCAACTTTTGTCATTTCTTTTATGAAATTTAAGGTAAGGATAATATGCTCCAGAATAATGGGCTTTCCTTGGACCTTTCACATTTTTATCTGTTTTATCCTGAACATATTTGACATTTGATTTGGGATATTTTAGTAGACGTTGGTTAGTTACCCTCAAGTTATTCTTTCCAAAAGAGGAAATAGATGAACATGAGTCTGAGTCTACTTTCTTACAATAGCTAATCTTAACAACTGAATGCCTAATTATGCAAATAATTGCATAGAAATATAGAAAAGGTAGTCAACATACCTATAATAAGCCTCAGACTTTGCTTTCTTAACTATAGATACAAACATGAGAAAATAGATTACAAATTCCTGTTTCTATTCATCTATTTTCATTTTAGATCGATATTTTTATATATCCTTAGCTTTATAGAGTAGATATTAGACTGAATATATGATTGTGTAAGTGATGTATGTGCTATGTGTGCCTGAAGGAGAGAGCATTCATGTTTAATTACATGATATGCTCAGCTCTTTGTTTTCACATAAATTATGACACTTTTAAAGGATATGTTTTTGGACATTTAAATACCTAAAACTTTCTAGTATTATCTGAGAAGCTGAGAAATCTAACAGATGGAGTTTTATATATAAAATTAACATCCAAACAAATTTCAGATACATCGAAATACACTTCAGAACACTCAGATAAAACTGGAAGACTGCAGGTGTGAAAATGTAATGAAGAAAACAGCAGCTGTCATTGTAGTCAGTCAATTCTGTTTGTACTCTCACCTGGTCCAATTAGTTACCTTTATTCAACAGTAGTTTGTGGTGGATTTTTTTTTTTAAGCAATAAGAAATAGGTTGTTTTCAAGTATGAACAGCTGTTCATCTCATACTATGTATGTACAACTACTCATATATATTGAAATGAAGTTTAATGACCATAGCAGAATTATTGCCATCTCCTCAATCCATTCAAGCAAAAGTTTGGGCAGCCTTGATTGGACCTTAATATAAATTCTTAGCCTCACACAGTCCTGGTGCATTGCTGCTTAAGATAATTAAGTAGTGAAGTGGTAGAAGTTGCTTCATCTCACTATGAATTTACATACAGAAGAAGCGCACTCTTTTATAATGTATCTGTTGTAAAACATTTCTTGTGCTCTGATAATGAACACAATGATAAACCCATCACTTCCAATGTATTTTTACCATCGGAGTTCCCCAGTATAACAGGGTTTTCCTCAGCAGCAACTGCAAAAAATAACTTTGAGTTTTTCCAGTAGCTTAATGTCTGCCTTTAATAGCTCATTCCTGAAGGTGATGCTTGGCTCAGCATTCGCAGCGCATCTGTGGTACTGTTGTCAGTGAATGTGTTTCTGTGCTAACAGTAACACATATATATAACTCGGTGTTTTCAAGAGGAATAGCCTAATTAATTGATTTCATATGGATACATTTTTAAAAGGATTTGATTTTTTTTTAAGCAAATAGACGATAGAGTAATTCAGCATCTCTGAAAAATAGATAACTTATTTTAGATTCAAATGCTCATGTCTGAAAATTCTGTCCACACTGTGCCTGAGAATTTGAATAGTTCTGCTGGTTAATAATTACATATTAGAGCACTCAAAACAGTACTCCTTTCCTAGTCCATAATCAAGTTTCTCATGAAATGCAGATATGTATTTTTAGCTCCATAAGCAACAAAAAGTTCTGTATCATGTAATTTGTGAATTAAATCTGGCAGTTCAGTTTTTTAAAAAAGTTTTGAATTTTGAATCTAGTCTGAAAACTTTCTATTTAAATTAAATATTGCAAAAAAAAAATATGTAAATTTAAATTGTGCCCTCTTATCATATTGGAATTCTTAAACTGTTTTCTCAGATGTTTTTCATTCATATTCTTTGGTGATTGAGTACTCCAGCTTTGTTGTTCCTCTCTGCAAGTCAGTGAATATTTTTTGAATGGCATCAGGATAAATTAATACTCTAAAATGCTGTTTGAATGTAGCATGGAGAAAGTAGGTCATAGTGGATTAGAAAAATTAAAATAATTTTGATCATAGATAGAAGATCCTCATACTGAGGAAGGAACAAATGGTTATAATTCTTTGATGTTTTTCTTTGATGGTTTATGTTCTGTCTGTATGCTACTTAAGGAGTGCAAGTTTTAGAAAACAGTTAAGTGTTTGTAAGAATACTGATATTTTTAGTAAGACTAAGAACCACTAGGCACTCATGAAACTCTTATATTAAGACAGTTAGCTAATCAGACATGGGGGATAATGGTGGCAGGTTTCTTAGTGCCTAAGAAATCTTCTATGTTGGATATCAAAACAGAAACTTTAATATGTTTTTATATCGTACAAGGACCACAGAATCATGTTTGCAGGTGACAAGTGATATGCTGAAGTAGAAAGCTGTGAAAATGTATAAACATATATGAATGATATGCCTATCCCTCTTTTCTTGTGTTGCACAATGTCTTTAACACCGTTCAGTGAGGCAGTTACTGAAATGCTTTCATCTTCTGCAATTAAGTAAATAAAAAATTGTCTGACTAGTAAAAATATTTAAATCACAGAAGACTCAAAAACAAACAAACAAACAAACAAAAACCACCTCTTGCCTTTATCTTTTCACCTAAGTCCAGAGAAATCATACTGTAATTTGAGAGAGATGTGGCTGTTTCTGTGTTCTTTATATTCAGGTGCCATAGAGGTGCTCTTGTTCCTGGAGAGATTCTATTTTGAAAGAATTGGTCAGATTCATTTTTAACAATAAATAAATTTTTTAAACCATGTTAATAGAAATCTTGCAAAATACCCATTTTAGTTGCTTTGCTGTACAAATAGTTGTGGCCACATAGAGGCTCTTGCAAAGACTTATCTTTAGTGACTCAGCAATAAGAATGTAATACACAGATAATAAAATCCTGTGCTTTACAAAATTAAAGATACATTGTGAACTAAAAGCAGTATATGCAGTACTATTAAACATTCATTGTGTTCTTGACTTCAGGAATACCTGACTTAAAGTTGCATTTACTAGGATTGTTATAGTTCAAATCCATTAAGATGAAGGGTTTAGTATTGCCTATATGGAGTTGACTGCTAAACGTTGACAGAGATTTCAACAGTCTATCATTAAAGTTATCATTTTTAGTGTATAGTGTTTAGTGTTTAGCCCTTGATTCCAAAGTTTTTGGTTTTTTTGGTGGCTGAATGAGTTATGAATTCTTATATTCTTCTTATGAGTTATTCTTATATTCTTTTTTTCATATGGTAGTAGTCATGAATTTGGTGTTTGTCTCAAAGAATCTTGGCATTATTTTTCCACGGAGCAAATTATCACGCCAGAAGAGTAGTGCTTTTATTTTTCTTCTCTATGTTTAAATTATGTGTCAAGTTGGAAGCAGTAGGAGTTGGCATCTTGGGACCTTCTGTAAAGTAGAGGAAATGCCAGCTTTGGAAATAGCTGGAGCAGGGAAGTGTCGTAGATATCCTGTACTGTTCCTCAGGCAGCAGCCTAAAGCAAGTGTCAGAAGACAGGAACCTTAGCTATAGGGAAGTTTATTCCAATGCAGCTGCCATGACACAGTGTTAACCTTGCTGCAATATCCAACTAACAATTAATGGATATAATACCATGATATTTGCACATTCTATTAGGCAAATTCTGTCCAGCCAACTACCACTGTTTTGATTAGAGGATCAGTATGAGAATTAGCAGAAATACATCAAAGATGATCCTGTCCTTTCTTAAGCTGAAATGAAGCAATACTTCTAAGCTGTTAAAATGGTTAAGATCCAGTTTTTCTTCTCTCATGTAATGCTTGAGTCTTAGTCACTCATTTTATCTTCATTGCTGATGTAATGTGTTCTGTTTGTTCATTGTAATAGATATGTTTCTGACAGTCACCGATTTTACAGTAATACAACCTTTTTGCTTTCAAAGAGTGGCTTCTGATTAGTAGCCAGAACATGTGTTTCATCAGTTGGAAATCTGAGACAAACATTTGTATCCTACTGAAAGATTAGCGCTCTTACACAGTGCACAAAAACCTGTTGTCTGCTAACCTTCTAATATAACATGCCTTATAGACCTGAGATTTCCTACCAGTATTTTTCTATTCACTATCAGGTCACTGAATTCTGAAGAGCAGACTTGCAAAGGACCAGTGCCAATGATTGACTTTGAAGTGATAAAGCAAAACTGTAAAACAAATATGGTGTTTTTAAAATGCATAAAATGTCATGGAAGCAAAAGAAACTCAATAGAACTAAATTTTCTCAGTTTATTTTCATTTTTCTCATTAAAAACTTCTCTACCAAGATGTTTTTCTAGGTTCTCTACATACAACTTGATGTCAAGGATTGCCCTGAAGTCACTAAGAAAATAAATGTATAAGCTTTGATCATACTCTTGCACTTTCTCTTCTAATGCTGCTGCCCCCCCCCCCCCCCCCCCCCCCCCCCCCCCAAGGAATAGTTCAGTAGTTGATGACAAGATGATAAAATGATCATAAAAAGATAAAGATGATGATAAATCCTCCCCTGTCTCAGCTCAATTAGCTTTTACTGGAAATTCCCTCTGAATGTATGCGGAAAACTAAAATTAGCTGTTGTGGTATATTTAAAGTACTTTCTATTAATTTAACAGCAGGAGAGAACTGCAAGTAGTACTTCTTACACAGTAATGACCCAAATAGTCATGACTTCACCTCTCTAAGACTCGTGTCTAAATGCTGAGTTCTTCCCTCCTCTCGAGTGCTTTTCAATTAGACTATACAAAGGTAAGTGAGGAGAGAATTTGGCCTGGAGGTTTCCATTGATTTTTCACTATAACTAATGACCATTAATTGCTACAGAGATGTTCATTTCTGGACTACATCTGACACCTCTACTAATAGGCTGCAATGTTTTTTGTGTGGTTATACTGAATCATAGAAGGAAGACAAATTAATGCTCAGAGACCTGAAAGTGTGGGCAGAACAATTTGAAAGAGATTTAACTCGGGCACAAGCGGCAGAAACAAGCTTACAGGAGAAGTACCAGGTATGCAGCTAGGAAAGATTTTTGTAATAAGATGTTATTGTCACCATTTTGTGTAATATGCACTGCAGTATTTTCTACCATCTGCATATATATAATTTGATGTATTGTACATGTATGCAATTTTGTGTATTGTAGCTTAAATAAATAAGGATGCAAATTGTGTTGCTTGTTGTTGGTGGAGGAATTATAATGCCAGCTCCAACTTTGCTACATAGAGCAGTGCACAGATGGTTTTCCCAGCAGAGAGCTTTTTCTAGCAGCATGAATAAGGACTGTCCTAGTTAGAAGTGAGTATGTGTCTGTACAGTCCTTCCAAATCCTGCATTATATAGCTCAAATGGGAGGTATGACTGAAAGCTGGGTGAGGTGACGGGCAAGGAGGACAGAGCTTAGTTCTTCATATTGAACCATTCTTTCAAAAGTTAAGTCTAAATCTATAATAGAAATTTTGACCTAAATTTCCTCCTGAAGCTTGACTGTTTTCTAAAAGCAATCACTGTCCCAACTAGCATTTAATTCACTTGCCAGTTTTCTATTACTATTTGCTTTAGCACAGGGTTCAAGCCTCTGGTAACTGAAGGGAAATACCTAAGTCTGACCCATATTTTCTTGGGAGATTCTAAGTTCTATTAAAACCTTTAATGAAATGCAGTTCAAGGAAGGCTATAAATACACAAGTTAACTGCTATTCCCATATGGGAAGTATTAGGACGGCTATCAGTACAGAATTGTCATACAGGTGATAGTTTACCATAAATGTTACAGAATTTGTTTGACTCTGTATTACACTGATTTGATTTTCTCTTTGTACAGTCATTTAAGCATTTCAGAGTACAGTATGAGATGAAAAGGAAACCTATTGAACTTGTAACCCAGTCCTTAAGGAAAGATGGTAAATTATCACTTGATCAAGCTATAGTGAAGCAAGCATGGGACAGAGTTTCTTCCAGGGTAAGTTGAAAACTTATAATGCTATGTATTTTTATTAAATATGAAAATTTTAAATCATTTACAATTTTAAACCATTTGCTATCAATTTTGTTAGGCATTTGGAAATGAAATATGGACCGTGTCTCCAGGGAAGTAGGATTATATTGTATTTGTTTTGAGAATATTTACATCATCGTTGCCTTTAATAGTTGCTCATGCAAAGACAGAATATGAACTTCAAGACAAGTAAAACACTTTGAGCTTTCTCTTTATTTGAAATTGTGTTAGCAGTGCATAGCCAAGTTGAAAGTGTTGTTGAGTGTGCACAATGCACACTTGACATGCAATAGTTTAATGAAAGTTTCTAGTTATTTAAGCAATAACTAAAAATTCTAATATAACATTTTTAATTTAACCAAATAATGTTTCTGTGCAACAAATGCTTTATCGACAAATGAAGCTTTAAAACGGCAGTGTTCATGACTGATAGTAGTTTTGTAATTGAGTGAAAAATCCCAAGTTACAAAGATTTCCGAAATAAGAAGTTATCAAATAATTATTACTTGGTGTATTTTAACAGATTTTTGTGTGTGTATCATATTTAATAGAGTTACTACTTCAAAAAATGCTAGAGTTTAGTCATAGTTTTTATTATTTTTACTCCCATAACTGGGATTGCCAATAAGACATGTTATTTTACTGCTGTACTCTCAAGTCCACAGACCTTTGAAACTCATTTGCATATTACAGAGAAAATAAAATCAAAAGAGCAGTAAAAAGGTTTTATGCAAAACTATGAAATAAATGACACTGTGAGGAAGATTGTCTCACCTGCCTTGCTGTGCCTGTTAACTGATGAAATTCCAGATCTTAGGCATGTCAGTTGTTACAGTTTACATGCAGCTCAGTTACCATTCTGGAAGGGAAATATATGTCTCAGCAAATCCTTACAGAGATATATTTTCGCCCAAGAGAATGATGTAATTTCAGAACCCATGAGAAGTGGAATATACGTATGTTTTTGTCTCAAACAGACTCTGTAAAGTGGTATTTTGGTCATCTTTTGTCTCAGAGTCTGATTTTTCTGCGTACTTGTTTAATTAAGCAAGGAAATAAGTTCAATGCTCTTATTTTTATTTCCTAGCTGTTTGACTGGCACATACACCTTGATAAATCTCTACCTGCACCTTTGGGTACCATAGGTGCTTGGCTCTATAGAGCAGAGACTGCTCTAAGAGAAGAAGTAAGTGTTCAGCAAGCTCATGAGGAGACAGCAAATATAATACACCGGAAGCTCGAACAACTTAAGGTAAGTCTAGATGCATTGATTCTGTGCACTATATTTCATTGTTTCCAAGGCTGTAATGATCCATGATTATTACTTGTGATTTGAAGGCTAGTTGGTATAAGTGGTATCACCTTGATGATAGGTTAAAAATTAGATGTCTTTCCATGATGACTTTAGCTGTGATATCTATATATTTTCCAAGTGATAAGCTTTCTGAGAGATATCAGGTACTATCATTTTAACTGTTTCCCTATTCCAGTTCTGTTGGGTAAAATTCCACAGGGAACTCATGAGCTGGACACACAATTCAGCCATGTGAACGTACTAAGTGAAAGTGAAGACAGA
Source organism: Numida meleagris (assembly GCF_002078875.1). Classification (NCBI taxonomy): domain Eukaryota; kingdom Metazoa; phylum Chordata; class Aves; order Galliformes; family Numididae; genus Numida; species Numida meleagris. The sequence continues at coordinate 513,553 of NW_018363728.1, read as the reverse complement.
GAGCAAACATACTAATTGTGCTATTGATTAGTGCAGGTGATATTATTGCCAAGATTGGTGAAAAAATAGTGATTTTTCACTGTGTTGAAAAGACAAATAGCATAAGAATTCTCCTCTGCTGTGGTAAAGAGGAAATTTTTCTAGATAATTCTGAATATCATTGCCATTATTCTTTGCTGAATATATGTTCTCTTTTAAAACCAAAATTGTGAGGTCCGTGCATTTATGCAATAAATATGAGAAAATTATAGGCAAAAGTTGTTGGAGATGTGATGAAAGAAACTGAAACAGCAAATATAAAGGGGAAAGGAAGAGAAATAGCATCCAGAAAGGCTACATTTGTGACAGTAAGGCAGTTCAGTTTCATATTGTGGTGGTGTTTTTTTTCTATCACTAGTAATTTAAAACTTGATTGTTTGTGTTTGGATATGGGTTTGATTATTATGGGTATGGTTTTGTTATTTTTCCATTAAAAATTTCCACTTATTAATAAAAGTAGTGCCACATAATGAAAAGCTGGTAATTTTAATGGACATTTTTGGGACAGTTGTGATAGTTACTGTGCATCCCAATTATTATTTATTAAAACATTGATAGCTCTTCTAAGTGGTAGCTAATAAATTTTAACCAAAATAATGTTGAAAACTATGCGGAAGATATTGTTTACTGCTATCTTTCGAAGTCTAGCCTTTCATAAAGCTACATTTCATTAGTTTTCTTGTTGATATAAAATGTTTCAGGGTTCATAAGATTCAACTTTCACTGGAAAAAAAAAAGCAAATCAAATACTTTTGTTTACATAATGTAAACATAGACTTTATCTTAATACATTTATAAAACAGAAAAATGTTTGTACTAAACTGTATTTTCTTTGCACTGGAAATACTATGGTTGTGGATTTCTACTTCAAAAATAAGTTTTGATTTAAGCTCATCTGTGCCAGGGGAATTTTCCCATGGGAATGGGAAGGGAAAGCTTCAGCATAAGTTGGTATAATTATATAATCTCCTGGAGCATTTTTTGTCACTGGGATTTGCATTGTGGTATCCTGGTATGCTACTGGGTAGTATCAGAAATGCATTAAAATATTTTTTTCAGTCACTGGTAGGAAGTTTTTGAATTTTTTGTTATGTTTGTTCGGATAACATCATTACTTTCTCTACAACTTTGTCTGATCAAACAACGAGTTATTTTAGTGAACTTTATACTTTATGGTCAATTTGATACTAATACAGAAGGTACCAGCTTAGACAAACCTTCAAGGAATTAAGCAAGAATTTAAGATTTCAGTTAATGCCACCAAGATGGAGAAATTCAGGACAGTGTCCTTGTTGTGGGTCATTTTGCAAAGCAGGATTTCTCTTAAATTTCCTCTTTACCTTGTATAAAAGGCTTTTTGGGCTTCCACTTGATGTTAGATAAAACAGTTGGGTTTCATTTTTACTGTTACCTATTAGGGGAATCCCTTTTCATTGGGCAAGGTCCCAAATGCAGCTGATACCTGTTCCAAGTCATTCCTTGATGTGAGTGTATGTTAGTCATAGGATACCCTCACTGGAGTTCTCCCCATGGTAATACCAGCCCATCACCTGCTTCTGAAAAAGTCTGATTCATTTCTTTTCACAATGAGGTCTTGCCTGGAGTGGAAAACAGTGAAAACACTGGTGGGTCACCAAACAGGTGACTATTTTGTGAGCAGAGACACGAGATGTGATCAATATGTGAGCCTGAACTTAGTTCCCCCAAGTGAGAAGGGGGCAACTTTGTATGATTCCCTTTTGCTCACTGGCTTCTGAGCACTTTGAGCTGGAATCTGTCTGTGTTTGCAGCAAAATATCCACTGTTTTGTGTCCTCTCAGCCACTGGGCACTTTGTGTGTTTTTCTTACCATATCTCTACAAAGACTACTGCCAGTCATTCATTTTAATATGTAATCTCCAGGAGGCTGTTTGAAGCGGTGTTGCTTAGTTACAGTTGAAATATGCTCTGCTGCAAGGTTTTTGCTGGTACAATTCTTATCACAGGAATACCGGTCGAGTACCACATTCTGCCTTCATTAGTGTAATATATAGAGAGCAATCCTGAAATCCTTTGAAGCTGAGAGAGTGAGAAGTTCACTGAATATTGAAAAGATACTTACATAAGGAGCTTTGGATTCTGCCTGTATATAGAGATTAGTTGCTGAAAATTTGAATCAATACTTAACAAAGGTTAGTATCTGCTGTAAGGATGTAAACAGTAAATTTAGCATGATTGTACAATAGTGGTATTAGAGTATTTACAAACTGCATTTTGGCATTTTTTAATACAATTAAGTGTTCTTTTGTTAAACCATTGCAGTGTATCCTTTGCTTTAAAATCTTTCGTAACTGAGAAACAGCTTTAACAGAGCATTTAACAGGGGTGTTCCCTGTGTAAATGTTCAAGCTGATGTAAATGCTTTCTGGAAGGCATACCCTTGCATGCAAATGTGAGAGCATGATCAAATAGTTAACTACATTGAGTCATCAGTACAGGCTTCAAAATGTGCTTATTAGCTAGCCTACTGTGAGCTTTGTCTCTGTCTCTGTCTCTTTCTGTCTCTCTCTCAATCTCTTCCCCCATTCCTTTTTTCTCATTCTGTCTCTCTCTTTAAAATCAGGATCTACTGAAAAACATAGAAGGACACAAAAAGACATTCCATGAGATCCACGGGGCAAGGTCTGTTAATGGAGTGCCTATTCCACCTGACCAATTAGAGGATATGGCAGAGAGGTAAGGCTTTCAACCCAAAATGAAAATCTTCTGTGAATGAAAGGGAACCTGTTTGATTTTTTAACCTGTTCATGTAGAAATTGCTGTCTAATAATGTTTCTTAATGGCAAGCATGTAAATACTGACGGAAAACCTTCCCAGAATATAAATAAAAATTTGCTGAAAAGACCTGTGCATTAATGATTGGTGAGAATCAACATAAGCAATGTGTTTTGGGAAGGAATACTTTTTCTTACATCAATCCTGTTATTACTTGCCTGTGAAAGAAATGTTATATAATAACAGTCAGAATGAATGTAAGAAAAAGAAAAATGACTTTGCAAAACTTAGTAATAGATATAAACTGTTTATTTCTATGAATGAACAGGATTATAATTCATTTGCTATTCAATAATAATTATCAGAATGATCATTGTACATAATTATATGTTTGTAGGCTTAATTAGGTGAAAGACTAGAAAAATATCTGAACTGTAACTAAAGCTTTCAGGAAAAACTGAAAGGGGGGAGAAAAGGGTGAGGATGAAGGAAGAAAAAATTATTGATGTATTTTACTACAGTATGATTCATTTTCTAGGTTTAATTTTGTTGTCTCTTCATCTGAGCTCCATCTGTTGAAAATGGAGTTCCTGGAACTGAAGTACCGTCTACTGTCACTCTTAGTCCTTGCAGAATCAAAGTTAAAATCATGGATTATTAAATACGGAAGAAGAGATTCAGTGGAACTACTTCTGCAAAATTACATAGTAAGTTGGGGTTGACTTCTTTTAGTTACTATTTTTGGAATATTCTCATCCGAGATTGTTAGAATTTAATAAAAACTGAAAGAGAAATGAGATTTGTCAATCAAAACCTTTAACCGCATTTATATAGAGTACCTTACCAGCAGTGTCTCTTTCATCCCCTGGAGGAACCATAATCAAAATGCTAAAAATGAAAATGCTGCATTTTGCCCCATTTCCTCAAGAAAATAAATAACGTCCCAACTGCTAACCATGTCTGACTGTTAACTTATTTACATATCTGGAAGTTCTAAATCCAAGACTTTTACTTGTTTTAGATTATAGTTTCAGAGAATTTAGTTTCTTGTTTTATGACTGCTTAGATGCACTTTATTGTGACTATGTATGAAAAATGTGCAGCAGTAGAGGAGGTTTATGGGGTGCAGTCCTCCACAGTTCAGTTATTATTAAAGTCCTCCAAATGAGCAGAAAAAAATGTTATGCTGTCTTCATGTATTTGTTGAATGTATTATACTTGTTGGGGAATCATTTTCTTACTTCAGGGAATGGTTTTTCCACTTATCCACTTCCTTTATTTCTCCTCTGGAAAGAGATTGGTTTAGCTCTGCATCATCCACGTATCATGAACAGAGACTACTGACTTACAAACGCTTATTGATACGTTTCCAGTCATATGCAGCAGTCACAGCAGTCATATGCTGCTGTGTCTTGTTAAAATCTTCCTTGCCAATCTTGTCAGATGTCTGGTAGGATGGTACCATCACTTTACATTAGGGTATGAGGGATTCTTTCAAAAGTAGGACTGGGATAAATATTTTTCCTCTTTTATTTGATCCGTATGAGGAAAATTGCACAGAAGAATTCAGTTTGGAAAGAATTCATACACTTACAGAAGCATTCAGAGCCAGGACACTGTAGAGAAAGTTACTGATGCCCATATATCTTGCATTGGAAGCAAACTTGAAACTCAAAGTTCCTCACACAAAGAGAGAATTGAAGGCTATTGATACTTTTTCCTTTCTATGTTTAAGCTTTAGTAGTTAGAGATTCAAACATTTCAGGAATTAAGCCTTGTTTTAAACCTGCAAAACTCAGGTGAACATTTACAATAAGATAGTTCGCTAGAGAGTTTTGCAATAGCTAGGAGTTACAGTCCATTTGTATGTTTTATAAGGTTGTCTCAGAGACTGCTAAATGGGGTCAAGAGAAACAGTGAGGGAGTAGATAGCTTAACTTTTGAATTATTATTTTATATTGATTTCTTGTTTATTCTTACATTTAGCTTTAAAATGGACATTAAGTGGTGAATTTGCATGTTATTTTGAGATTACTTCAATTATTTCTGTGCTCTCTGACCACTAATGTTGAGCTGGTCATTAAGGAAAATAAAATGCTTCCTTTCATCATTTGTGAAATTGTATGACATCAAAATGAGGAAACTCAGAGAAGAAGATAGTGCTACGTTTCATTCCTGGTGGCCTTAATTTATATTTCCTTCTGGGTGTCTGTGATGGAAAAATATTTTCTTTGGCAGTTCAGCCAAGTTTCTAGGAGCAGGAGCTGAATGTTACTCTTCTGTTTAATTGGGAATCTTAACTAAGAAATCTGTAGTCAGTACCTTCAGTGATTATATTAGTAGGAAATAAAAAAAGGAGTCTATTTGTCTGCCAAAACAGACTGAGCTATATTGGCATTTTAGGAGCATGCACAGTTAGAATCTGGATATAACACATGGCCAGAAAATATCTGTGTACTGTAGTTAAAAATAAAAGTGTTGGTTGCTAATTTATCCCATCTTTTCATCTATGTGTCATATACCAGAAATAAAGGTTAGTACAGATTGTATGTCATCAAACTGAATAATATATTGTACCAAAGTCTCAGATGCACTGGAGATAATGGATACAGCTATCCATGGCTTTAAACCCATAGCACTGTTTTTTGCCACCATTGTATTGGCACATTTTTGGCAATATAAGCTATATTGATTTGGGAAAAGCTGAATGTTTTTTAAGGGATCTTGAGAGATGGGAGAAATTTACTCAGTAAAATTTATACATTTCATTTTTGAATATATTTGCAATTGCTCTTGTGATCAGTATTATATAAAAAGTTTGGTCCAATCTTTTCATATGAAGAGGTTTAGTTTCAGCCTGAAATGGCTGTGGGTATCGGTTAAACAAAAGTGAAAAGTCAAGAATTTGTCAAATGTTTGTGGTAGAGCATGTAGTTCTTTGTATTTGACAGGCTTTGGTTTTATTATTTTTTAATATAAGGGAGAAGAAATTCTGACTGTTCCAAATTTGCCTGGTTATAAACACATTTCTAAATTACATGTTAGATAACTGGTGGTTTAACATAGCAACTGCAAAAAAAAAAAAATTAAACAGAGGATTTTTAGGTGTATTCTGTCTGGTGGCTTCATTTTTAAAACTGTTTATCATGTTTATATTATGTGGGTTGATGAATACAAGATCTAATTCTCCTCTTCAAAATACATTGACCTTTGAAAATTTTTACTTTCAACACTGAAACTTTGGTATTGCTAAAAACCTTGTATTTCCAAACTGACAGTTGTACAAATAAAAGATTGTCTATTCTGACATTCCAGAACTTGTATGTACATCTTAGAGATGCATTTGCCTTAAATATGTAGATCTGTAGCTGGAGGCATGGCACATAATGTAGGTTATAAAACCACTCCAAAACTCTAGTAAGTATGTTAGGGAAGGCAATGTAAAAGCCCTGTAAAAAGGGATTTTTTCTCTCCTCCATTTTTTTTTTCTTTTTAGCAGTGATAATGCAAGGTACAATATATTATATTTGCATAACATAGATACATAATTATACAGAGCATTTAAAAGAAGAAAAAAAGTAACATTTCTGAAAGATTAAAAAAATCAATGCCATTTGGCATCAATGATAGGTAGGTATAAATGACAAAGAGACATAACTTTGTGACCATAATATTTCCATATAAATTATTCATTATTCTTTAACATATTGCATAGTGGAAACACCGCTCCCAAAGGAGAAGTACTGTTTTGCACTTTGGAAAAGCAGCATCTTTTCTTCAGTGTTTCCTTAATCTTATTTTTTCCACTTGCAATGAAAGTAGAATAAAACTGAAGGATAAGTCAAATGTATTTCAGTTCTTAAAACAAAATCTGCCTTTCTGCAAAGATTAATACAGGAATGTTTTTTAGTGTTCAGCAGGATTTGATTTTTTGTGGGAGCTTCCTATAAGGGAGGAAATTTTAATTTTTTTAATAGAAACTATTTCACTGATCATGTACATTTTAATTGTTCATGTTCTGCACGATCAATGTATAATATTCTAGGAATTTCAGCAATTGATTAACTAATAAACTAACTAAAAACATATTAAATATACTTTCCATAGGCAAAGTAAATAAACTCAATTTGTGAGGGTAAATGCTACTGTACCATTAATTTGAAAAGATGAAATTTTAATATTATTTTATAAAGAAAGAAAGAAAGAAATAATGAAGTTAAAAGCTGTCATGGCTCTCCTGGTGTAATTTCAGGGGACGTGTTCTAATATATATATTTATTTTCTCTGTTGTAATATGTCTTTTTCCTTTTAGTCTGTTATTGAAAATAGTAAGTTCTTTGAGCAATATGAAGTTACATACCAGATCTTGAAAAGAGCAGCTGAAATGTATGCGAAAGCAAATGGCTCAGGTAAATGCCTGTTTCTATTGTTGATGTGGGGATGATATTTTAATCTCTTTAGACATAGATATCTCCTAAAAAGATCACCTAATATTTGCTTCTTCAATGCAATGGAGCTGTACAGTAGCTGAGATCTACCAGAAAGTTTACAGCTTGGGATAGCAATTTTGCATTTTCTCTAGCATGAGGCCAACTGGCACAGAATAGCCTGTTGCTTTCTAACTTCCTTAATGTCCAGAAGGTGGTGATCATGCTCAGACTTTCTACTGGTCCATCCTATCTTCTGGATTGTTGATCTGGGCCCAGCAGCATGTCATTGAACCAATAAGTGTCATGTTCCAGTGGTTGGGGCACTTGCTGGCATGGCTTCATTCACTGGGAAAAAAACAGCTAGAGAGCTGACCCCAACATTGCTGTAGTAACAAAAGCATCTCCAAACTGATTTAAGTTTCTTCATCAAGTGTGAAAGGTTATAAGGGGAGCTCAAATGACAGTTGTACTGATATACATGAGAAAAAATGTGTAGCTGATTCACCAGATACCTCTTCTGATTCAGCAGATACCTCCTGTAATTCCTGAACAGCACTGCTGTACTGAGGGAGAATGCATGAGTGCAATATTTGACTGAGATAATTACAGACATAAGATCACTTTAATCTCCACTGAGATAATTACACTGTAATGTCTGCAGAAGATAGTTGCAGCTTCCAAAGTGATTAGCAGACTTGCAGAGAAATTGGATTTCTCTTCTGCTGAGAAATTTAAGTCGATGACAGTGACGCTCAAGTTTTACATAATTGACAAGATATACTTAAAAAGAATGAAAATTAATAGATTTACTCAGTGATATGAAAAAATCCAAAAGCAAATTATTTTCTAAAGGGTAGGTAATCACTTATATGAAATCAGAAACAGCTGTGCCAATTAGAGGTCACCTTAGCTGAAAGCTAATATGTCAATATTCTGCATGTATTATGAAGTCCCAGGATTTACTTGGGTTCTTTTCCTTATCTCTATTTCTTCCTTCTGGAATAAGGACTACAGTGAAGAAAATATTAAAAAGTAAATGACAAAAAATAGAGTTTGTTTTAAAGATGTTGGAAAGTCAATTTCATTCAGTGCTTTTGCATGCAGACATAATTTATGTTTGTACACTACATATTTCTACTATTTTCTTTTTTAAAGAAATTTTCTCTCTTGATGTCTTTTACTACAGACTATTGAGTTCGCAGTGTTACTGTGCTAATTAACACGGTCCCAAAGTTGTTGTGATAGCAAAAGTTTTGTGTACTTTTGTGTTCTTCCCTTGTGTACTTGTGTACCATTTTGTGTACTTTCCTCAGTCTTTAAATCACACTTCTAATTTCTCAGAAATAGCTTTGCAGTAAATTTGAGCTGTGAACAGAGCATATGAGTAAAAACTCTTCTGAAAGAACAGTTTTAGTCAAATGTAATTATCTAATAAGACTACATAATGTAGCATAACATTAAGCATCACAGAAATGGCAATGAACATAAATAATCAACGTCTTTCCTGTATCTTAGTGGAAGAAGTTGAGAGTGTGATGAAATTCATGAGTGAAACAACAGCACAGTGGAGGAACCTCTCGGTAGAGGTGAGAAGCGTAAGAAGCATGTTAGAAGAAGTAATTGCTAACTGGGACAGATACAGCAGCACTGTGGCAGGTCTGCAAGCCTGGTTGGAGGATGCAGAAAAAATGCTTAATCAGCCTGAACAGTCTAAAAAGGTATGAACTAATACCAAATTTATAAGACTATTTTGTAAAGTATGAAATATGAGATGTGCTTTTGCATTTCCTTAGGTTATTTTACAAAATGTGATTCAAGAGGGAGAAGTTCATGCTGGCAATTTTTAGAAGATGCATTGATAGACAAATCCTTATCTCAATACTCAGAATATTTTTCTGTTTCTGGCACACTATCTATATTGATCATAGCTTTCTCAATGTTTACATGTATAGCACATTCAGACATATATAAATGCAAAGAAGGAATGTTAAGTAATTAACCAATTTCCCAAGTGTTTTAGAACTCTTTTTGGATAGTTCCTTCTGGGAACCTGCTGTCATATAAAGTCTGTTTTGCTACCATGCTATGTTCTGAGTATGTATTGTATGTATGTACTAGACTGAGAAACTACTTTTAATCTTTATGATATATGAAGAGTTTCTGAAGCTATGTTAAAAACCTTTAGACATGAAAGTGCTATTCTTCACAGAATGCTAATTTCTTCTTAAATATACTCAGTATATTCCATTGCCTCAAAACTGTTAATAATTATTAAGAGGTAATGTAAACCACCTGTAGACTGAGATACATATTTTAAGTTACCTCTATTATTAATGTTGAATCTAGACCTCCACAGAAATAATGTTCACTTAGTTCCAAGGATAGTTTTGATTAGCAGTTTTAACATTTGTTTATTAAAATAGTTATATAGGTCTGTATAGTTGTACAACTGTCATTCCCAAGTATCTGGAGTCCCAAATGAAAGGTGGTAACTTCTGCTTACTGTATGTCAAACTGTTTAAACATTTCCAAATATTTGTTCTGTAAAACTACAAATACATCAGTAATCACAGAATTGTAGGGGTAGGAAGGGACCTCTAGAGATAAGCTAGTCCAATCCCCCCACTAAAGCAGGATCTCTAGAGTGTGTTAGAATAGGTAATATTATATAAAGATTCCATTGGTGCATTTTTGAAACCTTTACCTGCATTACTAAACACCACCATATTCTGTCCCAGGCATAGAACTTATGCTTTTATCTTCTATCCATTGTCTCTGTATTATTTCAAAACCAGTAAGTACTCTTGTTCTTTTTGCAAAAGAAAGTGGTTTCTTAACTTTGTCATTGGGTTCTCTGTTTTATTGTGAACCTGTGCACAGAAAACCTTGAAAAAAAAATCATTATGTGGTTGAATTTTTCTCCCATAATGTACTCAAAATTTAACAGCAAATGTATCATTGAACAAGCCAATTTTTCTGCAGCTTTTTTTGTTTACTTGTGGTACCTCTTAAACACTTCTAGTCACAACTCCCTTGTAACCTGCACCTTTCTTCAGCTGCATCTGAAGCAAGGGGTGACACAGTACTGTCACTGTCAGATGAGAAGTCGTGTATTTTTAGAGTAGATTGAGAGCCGTTAATAAAATGGTTCAAAGCCCCTCCCTTGGTCTTGAGAACCAAGTGGAGTTGTCCAGCTTGCATCCTTGTGGCTATTCTATTTCTCTCCCTAATGAAGGCAGCCTCATTGATTTAGTCCACTGGGAAGAATAATTGCCCTGTGCACTCCACTGAACTGTGTATTGTTCGGGAGAAGGGCAGCTGTCAGAAGCCAAAATGATGTTGGAGAACATACGAACCATTAAATAACGTGGACAATCAGGAGAGTGATCGAGTCCTGTTTAGTTTACTGGTATAGCTGTGGCAGTAGTGCCTGGAGATACTTTTCTTAGGAACAACTGCCCATCCTCCTGGAGAGCAAAAAGAAATGGATGCAGGGAGGATGTTTGTCTTCTCTGCCAATTCATGAGTGTGTGCTTGCCTACAAGATGCAAGCAAGCATTTGGCACAGTGGGTGGGTTATTTAGGCTGTCTCACTGGAATGGGGAAAAAATCAGTGACAGTCATGCTTTTTCCTTCCGCTCTCATCTGCTCTGAGATACAAGGAAGCAATGGCAAAGAATTAATCTTCTCAGATCAGAAATTGGATGAATACTGAATGATTTCAGTTACAAACTAAATCCTTTCTCTTAAGGAGGAGTTCCACTAGTTTAACTGAAGCTACTCACTACAGTAAAATAAGCTATATGTAAACTAGTGGCAATTTTTAAATCAGCAGATTGTGCTCAAACATTATAAAATTCTATTATGGCATATCCAGTTGTAAGCCATAATTTCACAAGTTTCATAAGCCAAAATGGCTTCAGAGAATAATTGTTCAAAGAGCTTTATCAAACCATTAGCTAGTGACTAAATTTTAGTTTAATGGTTTCAGGTAAACACTATTTGGAAAGGTTTAGGAAAGGTGCTTTCATTTTCTTCTTCAGGATTTCTTCCGGCACTTACCTCATTGGATCCAACAGCACACAGCCATGAACGATGCTGGTAATTTTCTGATTGAAACATGTGATGAAACCATTTCCAGGGACCTTAAACAGCAACTTCTGTTACTAAATGGAAGATGGAGAGAATTGTTTATGCAAGTTAAGCAAGTATGTGTTTTTGCTGCTGTTACTTTTAAATACTTGTATTTACTTTGACATTTCCATGCTAAGACCAGTTTGCCCCACTAGCAGGACTGTAGAACAATTTACTAAAATGTCTAACTGTTCTTAATTATTTATATTAGAATTTAAACCTTGACAGTAGTTTATTGCTATTGGGGCATTTGCTTTGTTTATCTTATTGATTATACAGATTTTTATTTTTCTTTTTATATATTTATAGCTAGTATAATCTGTATTTTATCTTTACAGCCTTAATAAAGTGAATATTATTCATTCATAACTTCTACTTTCTTTTAAGAAAATGAGTTTTACATACCTGTTCTTATTGTAAGCTCTGTAAAACTAAGTAGTTAAAATGGTGAACATTAATATTACTCTTTAAAAGCAGTTATGTTCAATTGCTGTACTGCAACCATAAGCAGATGCAATGCAAGCTAGCTAAATGTGTTCCCCAGATCACTCAGACATTAGATCAATCTCATGCACCAGGAAGCACTAATAGTAAATGAAACAAGCAAACAACAACAACAAAACAAAGACATATTTCCTAAAAGACTTTCAACTGATTGGAAAATAAATATTGTTTTTATGTTCTCTTTAAAAAGCAGAGACAAGACAGGATTACGCAAAAGTATTTCATGCCTCGTAAGCACATTAGAAAATATGATCGCTAATTATCCATATACATCTAACAGTGTTTTCCCCCTCTTAAGTGACTTATAATCAGCACTTGCTTATTTGAAGATGTCTAATCTGTTTTCTAACTGATTTCAGTCAAATTAAATGGAAATGCATATAATGGGTGCCCCCTTTATTGTAACTTTTCCAAACTAGATGATTCTCAAGTTTTTTTTTCTTTTGATTCACTGTGAAAACTGTAATGTCCAGAGAAGTGTGTCTCTTGCCCCACATATACAGCTTCCTTAACATCCCAGCTGTGAAGTTTCTCACTGGCCTCTCCCCACGAGAGCAGATTTTACTGGCATTTCCCTTCTTCAGCTTTTCTAGACTTTTTGTGTGCTAATCTTTTTGATTAGTAACAAAAAATTAATTGAAATGTTGATTCTGGGCTACAAACAAATGACAGTTATGTGTTCTTGGTATGATCCAAACATTTAGAAAGGCTGAACAGAATGTCATTCTTTTAAGTATCAGCACTACTTAAAGTAATGCAGACCCCTAGTTTAGAAGACTATTTTCCATTACTTTGTATTTTATTGGATATAATTTTTCTAGTAAAAAAGATTGCTCTGAAAACATGCTAATTCCCTCAAGGAATTGCTTAGTGGTCACATTTGGGTAAGATTTTTTTTCTTTTTTTCTTTTTCTTCTATATATTTTCATAGTATGCTCGAGCAGATGAATTGGACAAAATGCAGAAAGAATACCTGGATGGTGTTGCTAATTTGACAGCTTTCGTTGATGAAAGCAATAGAAAGTTTTCAGCACCCATAGAAGTGTCCTTCCTAGATGTGAAGATGTTTGTACAAGATTTAGAAGTAAGTGTTTTCCTTCCATTCATTTCTTTCTCTTTCATAAGAGCAAAATGTGTAACTATTTAATTCTAAGGATAAAACACAAAATTATTTTTGCATACATTTCCATTATTACTCTTTTTTTGTTTTACTAGTTGTATTTTTGAATAATTTATCCTATAGCTAATCTAAAGCCTTGTATTCTGTGGCTGACGTTTCTAGAGCACATTTCCAAAACTCTGTCCAGCTGGATATTGGTGTTTGTTTAGTTTCAGTTCACATCTGGTTGAGTTGACTGATACAAAATTGTCATTTGAAATATTTGAATAATTTGAAACATTCTCCAATCTTCACAGTCAACCATGACAAAAACTGGAATATATATCTTATATCTTAGTGAATGCATAAATGCCATTGTTGATTTTTTTTTAATTTTTATAAAATATTTGTTTCAGAATATTAAGCAGAAATTGCCTGCGATGGAAGCTCAGTACAAAATGGTCACAAGAACAGCACAGCTTGTTACAAAAGAAGTTTCCCAAGAAGAAGTAAATGAAATGCTTGCAACTTTGACAAGGATCAAAGAGCAGCTGAGCAAGGTTGCAAAATACTTTTTCTTTTATAGACATTAAACTAATTGAACCAGTAACCACTAAGCTCCAATACAAATAAATAAATAAATAAATAAAAATCAAAAAGAGAGAGAAAAAAATCTAACTCAGAAATATGCATTTGAGCAAATATATGGCTACAGTAACAATTGAGTTAATTCAGATGTAGAAAATGTTACTACTTCTTCACTTCAAGATTGCCATCCTTAAATGGAATATTATCTTTAATTAACATATTATTGATACTGACCTTAAAAAAAGCAGGTAGCAACTAAATAAATTTACATGTTGATGAAGCTGCTGTTTATTGAAATTTACCGCCTTCTTAATAATTATTTTTCTTTAAAATGTCTAAAAGGTCAAGGAGTATTCCTGTGCCCTGCTTTATGAATGCCAGCATCTGCTGTCTCCACTTGAAGAACAGGAGAAACAAATCACAAATTTCTATGAATCTCTTGAAAAGGTCAATGAAATAATTTCTATCCTGGATCCCGAAGCACAGCCTACAACTGTTCTTAAACAAAAAGCTCAAGTAAGTTTAGAAAGGGACTCACTTTAAAAAAAAAAAAAAAATATATATATATATATATTTGCATCTTCTGAGTATTTACAGCTTGATTTCTAGAATTTTTTTTATGGGAAGCAGAAGTTTATAAAAACAAACAAAGAGAGCTAATAGATTTAATTTGGTGTGTATTTATGTGTCCGCTAAATGTATTCTTTTCTAATGACTTCAAGGTTTGATATAATTAAAAACATGATCTGGTGAGCTTGACTGTTCAATCTTCCCTTCTACATACAAACACCGTGTTACTGACATATCTAATCTGCTGTTTAAAAAGCAGCTTGTAAGACTGCTCTTTTCCTCTACTTCTGAAAGTTGCCCAAACCCAGAATGTCATGATAAAATTACATGTTTCTTCTGCAGTTATTTACCATCAAATAACTGAAATCTTCTCAGCTCTGTGAAGGATACTGACTTCTGCTGAACAGAGTAAACAGAGATTTGAGCTGATGAATACAGTGTTCTTTCAATAGAAACTTGCGGTTTCTTCACCGCAAGATTTTTTAAATTTCTTTCAGGCTGTACAAATTCATGTGTTTTTCTTCTTTTTTTTTTCCTAAGTATAATTCTTAATGCTATTTGTAATAAAATTTGAAATCCAACAGCAGACAGGAAAGATTAATTTGTTGAAAGGCAAGGTCAATCTCATGTTAAGATTTGTCATTCTCATATCTGATTTCACTGTGGTCATAGAATTTTACAGTAAATACAAACCATAAAAGTAAATCACATACTTATGTACTGACCTGCGTTCTCCAAAAGCTGTCCCAATGGCTTTGGTACATGTCTATGTATTTATTTTTTTTAACAGACAACTACAAATCTATTTGTGTATAGAACTCTGCATATATGGAAAGAGTTATCTGACCTGTGTTATTCCATCTCACATTTTGTGAAGTCTTTCTTTTTTTTCCATGGTGCTTTGACTTTGTCCCTTTTGTTCTTATTGTTAAAAAAAAAAAAATCTTCCTGTTATTTTGCCAAACTTTTCTCTCCTTTGTTCCTGGCCAGGGTGGATATATGTTTCTTTCTTTCAGGATTTGGTAGCTTATCAAGAAAACTGCAAGAAAGCTTTGTCCCTCATTGAGAGAAATAGTCAGAGTATCCTGCAGTGCGTTGCTTCTAGTGAAGTGTTGCAGCATTTCTATCAGTCAACATTTCAGAAGAAAGTTACACAAGTTCAGATTACTTTTCAGGTAACTACTTTACAGCTTGGTGCATATTTTTGAAATCTTATTCATACACAGCTGAATCCTGCATATCTCCATTTCATTCCTCTGTAGCTCTGTTGGTAACAAGTGGTCAGGGGGCTGAGTGTCTTCTTCCACCCATGAGCTCCTACACCATTCTTTATTTCTCCTGACTTCCTTGCCTTGGCTAATTATTTGCTCTTATGTTCATAGACATTCCCTTTACATAAATCATGGAAGACAGAAAGATTGGCAGTTGCTGTTACTTGTCTGGGGCTTTGTGTTTCCTCAGAAAATGGAGTAGATTCTGAAGATAAAGTTGCAAATACATATTCACATTTTCTAATGTAAGAAATGCATAGAATGGTCTAGAGTCTCCTTTGCCTTTAGATATGTATTTTGTTACTAGTAATGCTGATATTTTCAGGGCTACTTAGCTCCAGTCTAGCATGATATTCACAATTATCTTGGGTTCAGATCTCCAGATACTGGGTTCTATATGAATGTCAAGCTAAAGGAAATGATCTGTGTCAGTAAGGAGTTGCCCCTGAGAGGTGGATTTTAAGATTTATATTGTATTTTGGGGGTTGTCGTTAAAGATGTATAGTTTTTTATTTACCATTTAGAAATTATTTAAATTATATTTATGTTTACAGAAGCGGATACAGTTGTACCTTCAGAAATTTACCATGTTAAACGTTAATTATTCTGGTTCTGTAAGGATGAACAATGATTTATCTCTCAGCGTACCCAGACATAAAAATGTATGAATTCAGAAACTGGCTTTTTCTCACATACAGACTGCATTCCTATGTGATTCTAATATTATACACAAAGTTATCTGTAACCTTTAAAAAGTCTTAGCAAGATGTTTAAATTGACAGCTACAGATTTTTTTTTAGCTCAGTGGTTAAACCTGTTACAATTTCTAATGCTGGGATGAGTAACCAATGGGAAAATAAATTTTGTGGTTGGTACGCAGTGCTGGATTTACCTTGGTGCAGCTGACCTAGTGAATTGTTCATTTCTTCTGTTAAATTTTATTACTTGATTATGGAATTGTAACCACTGAGTAATGCAATGTGACTAAGGCTTCAAAACAAGAAGAGTAGAAACTAAATCACAAAGCTTTTCTGTCTCTTTTAAGCAGCTTTTTATCTGGATGCACATGTGGCACACTAGTGTGATTACTGTACAAACTTCCTCCTCTGTTCTGTATTGTGGAAGTGGTTGGATTTGTAGGCTAAACCATCTTTATTCTTTCCCTTTCCTTTTCCCCTCTTTTAAGTAGAGGTTGATGCAGAAGGACAGAGTCTGCTACCAGGAAAAGTGCAATGATAAATATTTAAACATTTGAAAGAAATTGACATTTACGTTTTAGATTTAAGGAAGAAATGCTAGCCAAATGGTATAGGCATTCTAAAATTATTACAGATATCCCCATTAGATAGCTACTCATTTTTACTAGAACTGGGAATAACATTATTGTGAGCCTTTGTATAGGTAGTAATATTTGGAAAATGGGAGCATGAAAGGGGAAAGAGAAGGATTTCTGAATGGAATGTACTGGCAAAAGTGACACCACGCAAATGCATTTTTATCATAAAACAGTAAATAAAAAGTAATGAGAAAGTGCTCACTCATTTTCTTTGCTTATAACTCAGAATATGGTCAGGAAAGCTGGTGACTGGAGGAAAAACATAGAAGCAAATAGCCGTTTGATGAAGAAATTTGAGGAGTCTAGAGCAGAACTGGAGAAAGTGATACAGATTGCCAATTGTTGCTTAAAAGAAAAAGGAAATCCCGAAGAGCTTCTCAGAAAGCATAGCGTGAGTAAATTCTGATTTTTCCATGGAAGTTTTTAAGTGCAAAAAGCCTACTTAATTTTAAAATTATTATGGATTTCTTCCATGTGTAGAAGTTATACAAATCAGGTCAAATATTAAGATTGAAAAAGTAAAAAATAAAAATAAAATAATAATCCCTCCTATTGATGAAGGTAAGCAACCAGAAAGTGCAGAATAAAGTAGTATAAACATTACTTATTCAAGGGGCTTTAAAACTTATTTTGTTAAAATACAGTATCAGTGTACAGTCTAGGTATCCCAGAATTAATTTTCTGTATTATAAATAGCTAGAAGAAGTTTTCCTTAGCTAAAATTCCACTTCTTTGGTGCAGCAGAAGTAAATTTGAAACTTACAGAGTGTGTTAGGGAACTTCATGCTAGTAGGTATCAGTAACCAGCTTCATCTTCTCACCTTTCCACCTTCCACTTCAAACTCAGGAATTTTTTAACCAGTTGGACCAGAGAGTCCTAAATGCCTTCCTGAAAGCTTGTGATGAACTTACTGACATTCTTCCTGAACAAGAGCAACACAGCCTGCAGGAAGCTGTGAGGAAACTCCATAGGCAGTGGAAGGTGAGTGACTTTGAATGAACTCTGGAAGTTCTAAGTCTTAACTTCGGAAAGTTTCTGCATGACCTTTACGTTGAATATATATTAAAGAAGAAAAAGAAAAAAAGTTAATTTTTTTGGCTTCTTATTCAATTCTAAAAAATAAAAGTACTTTACAACATCAGCTACAACTGTGTCTTCAAACACTGCCAAATAAAGTGGTGAACAGTCTTCCTCTGCACATTGGTACTTGTGCTAAAAATATTTGCTGAGCATAGATGCTAGCTGTTCTTTAAGCTGATGTAGGATGACTGCGATCATTTTCCCAACCTTACGAAAACAAATTTGTATCAGTTTAAATTGTGTCATCTGCCAAAAGCTCTAAGAACAGAACCGGTATTGCTCATAAGGTATGGATTTCTTCGCCTGGATTTTTTTTGACCTGTTGCAGGAGTAATGGATGAATGGTTTCTCACTGGCACACAAACAGGAACCTCTGGAAGCATGTGTGAATACAGCTTCACTATTATTGTTTGTTTTATTGTTTTTATACAGAAAATATTTGGAGTATCTTGCCAAGGATCAAGGTGTCTCTGAGACACGTCTTTTATATATATATATACACATATATAAATATATATATATATACACATTTTCTGGGTCCGACAAATATGTGCATTTATCATATATATATACATATATATATATGAGATATTAGATATTGGTAACAGAGTTATTTGATTTTTCTCAAATGAATACTGAGAAAATCCTATATATTCATGCAAGTATATGCTTTGTTTTCTGTATCAGGACTTATTAGATAATTTAATTATAGTAACTTAACACTGAGGTAATAGGTGTGTTGTTTTATCTCTATGCTTGTTTATTGCCCATGGGAGTGTAGGATCTTCAAATGGAAGCCCCATATCATTTGATCCATTTGAAGATTGAAGTGCAGAAAAGCAAGCTCCTGGTCACAGTGGAGGAATGCAAAGCTGAACTAGCTCGAGAGAATAAGGTGCTTACCAGAGAAGGCAAAGAAAGAATGATTGAGGAGCACAAGGTATGAATTATATGCCACCAAGTGGGTATTTACAGAAATACATCTGAATGTAAACGATAAACAGAAGGTCTCACCAGCTCTAGTTACCAAACACTCTATGCACCACAAAATTAGATCAATCATTGGAGCCTTTAACAAAAAGTTTAATTTGAAATTGATTCTTTCATGCTAGTATGTAGGAGCTCAGTTAAGAGCATGTATGATCTAGGAGCTTAATATAGCTTAGAGCACAATGTAGATAGCTTTGTGAATTCTGCCAATTTGTATTTTTGCTGAATTTTCTGCTTTGTCTCCCATCAGTTGTTCTTTGGTGACAAGGGATCTTACCATCTCTGTGAGAAAAGATTACAACGGATTGAAGAACTGTGCCATAAACTTCCAGTTTCTGATCCAATGAGGGCTACATTGGAAAGTAGCCAGCGAATCCTGAAGGAGCTCAAATCTCAGATAGACAGTACATACACAAAACTAACAGAGCACTCAGACATCTGGAAGAGCTATACAAACAGGTGTCAGTCCAATTCCTAGATGGGTCTGGTAGTGTCTTCTGTGTGATCACTCCTCTAAATGTCCACATAAAGAATGATAAATACTGTGTTGTAAACATCAAGTTACCTGTAATTATATTTCATGTAGTGATTCCACATATTATAGTGGGTTTTTGAGGGCTTTATAATTATTGCCATAAATTTAAAAGGTTACCATTTAGTGGTGACCATTTTTGTCTAATTTTTATCCTTGCTTTGCATTATGTGGTGTTTTATTTCAGATTTTCTGAATTGGCAAATTGGATTTCGTCTACAGAAAGAGAACTAAAGAGAATAAAGGAATGTGTCAGTGATACTGCTAAATATGAGCAATTTAAATCATCTGTTGGGGTGAGCTGCTGGCTTATATTCTAACAAAGCTACAGTCATTAAAACTGTGACTAGAGAAAAATATATTATGAAGTGGTGTAACTGTTTTAGTATGGAGACTGTAGATAAGATTCTGCTGTTTCTTGGTATCCTTAAAAACATTTATAGGAGAACTTTCCACATGCAACAGTTCAAGGCAGAAGTGGCCACTTCTACTAGTTTAGAGAATAACAGATCCCTTTAATGGTATATCCAGAACATTCAAAATACAGAATCAAGTAGATAAAGTACTTGCACCTCGTTCTGCTGCATATACAGTTAAAAGTTTTGAACAAAGAAATGCCAAAATTTCTGGACTGGCTTTGAAGGATCAAGTTATATTGTCTTACATTTAGGGAAAGCTTCCATAGTAAAACATCTCTTCTACAATAGTATAGTAGAGAAGGCAGAGACAGTCTACCATTCACTTTGCATTTGTAATTGGTAAGAGAAACGGTAGGAAAGCTGAAGATTCTGTCCTTCTGTTCCTTCAGATAAAACGTAATGCACTTTTTTTTTCTTTTTTTTTTTTCCCCCACATGCTAGGAGCCAAAATAGGAATATCACATACCATAGCAGTTTGTGTGAAAGTCATGAACAGATTTTGAAGGCTAACTCTGCAGAGAAGTATAATTAGGGTGACCTTGATCAAGTAGAAAGATTGCTAGCTTAATGGGTACTCTGCTCCAGACAGTCTGATTTTTTTATGCAATTTACCTGCCAGCCAGTTTTCATTGGTGTTGAGACAAAGACATAAAAAAATTCTAAGCAAAAATAGCTATTAAAATAAGCAATAATAATAACAATACACATAAGTTAATGTAATATATAAGTTTGTGTAATGTCATATGAAGCTTTACTTAAGGTTTAAATTGTAACTAAAAAATTTGATTGATATATGAAAAATATATACATGGTATTTACCATCAGTCTGTCTTCTATAGGTTAAAAAATACTATTTTGTGAAGAGAAAGTACTCCTCTATTACTTTATAGAAGGTAGCTCTGTAAAGTCCGTTGAGCAAAAATATAGCCATTGATTGGAACATAATCAAATAAGGGATTAAAATATTACACTTCTAGTGTTTCAAGATAAGAACAAAAATAGTATGTTTATGTTAATAATCTCTGAACTGATGTAATGAATGGCACTCATTAATATTTTGTTTATTTGGAGAAAATGTTTTTTTCTTCCATAGGAAATCAGGCAGCATATTAACAAGCAGGGAGAAAATCACAGCTGGCTGAAATCTAGACTTGCAGTTATGACTAAAATATGTACTGATGCGGAAGCCAAAAAAACAGAAGATGAGCTTTGTAAACTTTCCAGTGACTTCAAAGGACTTCTGGATTTGCTGGCTGAGGTAGAGTATGAGGAAAACAAGAAACCTCCATTTACAATGTCACACAAAATGACATGAATCATGGCTTCACAAGCTTCCTACTGTTACTTTTAGATAAACTGCAAGTATTCAACAAGAAAAAATTGTTTTCTGTGCAACTAGCAGTCAAAAAATTACTGACAGCATTACATTTGGTTTGTTTTTATTTGATTGGATGGTTGTTGGTTTCTTTTTTTTTACAGGATTGGAGTGTGTCTTAGTGAATATCAAAATGTCAATATTTTTAGAGACAAAAGATAGTTTTCTAAAATCATCTTAATTAACATTGGCAAAGTCAATCAACTGTTGTATATATAACTTGATTTTAATATTGATTTGTGTGTCTTTTATGCTGAAACAATAAAGGAAATACTGCGGTGGTTTCCAATCATTAAGGTATCAAGCATGCACTGAATTTGCAGAAAAATGTTGCAGATGCCTGAGGTCCAAACGATAATGAGATACTGGAACTACTGAAATCATGACAAGTTTCTGGCCAATAAATAGAACTTCTCAGAATCTAGCAAACCCTTTAGTTCTGTGGGATCTCAGTGACTTTACTGCTTTACGACTTCCACAGTAAAAAGAAAGATTAGGAGAAATTTGGTACCTCCTTCACTTAGAAGGCAGAACAGATCTGTTTGGAAAACAGTCCAGTACAGAGAAAGATTTCTGACTTCAGATTCTACAGTTAATGTCAGTTTGTGAAGATCTTTTAGGTTTTCTAAATAAGTAAAAGTTCCGTCTGATCAAATTTTTCTGAACTTCCAAGGTGTGAAAAGTATGTTTGAAAAATCAGTGGGAACCAATGTTGTGATTTCCAAATGACTCCAAAAAAAAATTAATAAATAAAATATCTTACTTTTTTTAAGAAACTACTTTGGCTTTTTGTTTCCTCCAAATGTCAAAGCCACAGGGAGGGAATCTGGATGATCCTCTGAAGTGAATATGAACTAGAAAGAAAACGAGAGAGTAAGGGAGGATAGAAAGAAAGTTGTTTTAGTTCTAGAATGCTATGAAAACCTGAAATTACAGAAACTGTCAGGACATACCCTTTACTGATAATCAGATACAAGTAGTTAGCTGGGTCATACAAAAAGAGAAGATCTTTTTGATAACTTGAACAAACATATCATTTTCTTCATAAAATTCTGTGAACTAAGATTGGGAATTCCACCACATGCATGTTGTAGTCCACAAATCCAAGGTAATAGTGCATTTTAATACATTTGTGATTAGCCAGGGCTTTGCCGAAGAAGATCTGAAAGGTGATAAACTTTTTTTGTGAATTGGTAGCATATGTTTTTCAGAATCTGAATCAGCCTGTAATGCTGAGAACAGCACATATTTTCTAAGTGATCATCAGCAAGAGGCTGTCACAGGCAGCTCTTTGCCTTGTGGCAATGTAGTAGGGAGTATGCCTAAAAAAGACAAAGGTCTCCACAGTCGCCTTTTAAGTCTACATTTCACTCCTCAGTGTAAAGCTGAAGATGTATGCTATGAATTCTGGAGATAAAAGTGGTTTTAGTTTAGACAATTCACTGTATTTTTACAAAAGATATTCCAAATACATATGTGCACTTAAAATGCAGATGTACCTTTTAACATGAAATACATAAAGTTATAATTAATTGTAGATTGAAAGGACACTAGGCACTGTTCGAGACTGTGTCCAATACAAAGAAGAAGTTAAAAGTGCAATTGAAGAGTTAATCAACAACTCTAAGGAAGCCCAAGCAGAAGCTGAAAAGATCCTGGATACGGAAAGTTTATTGCAAGCTCAGCAACTACTGTTTCATCATCAGGTAGAGCAATTTCTCCATAAATGTCCATATTTCATAATTTTTTTCAAGGCAGAACGTATGTAATTACCACTTATATTATGTCCAGTGGCATAATTCTCTTTATTAAAGTTTGCAAGAGTCATAACCAGGAATAACCATCATTTTCTGGTAATTCTAAAAAGCAAAACATATCAAGGAATAAGTTACACAACTTGGGCATCCTTCTACTGCTCCCTAATGCAGGCTGATATATTGCTTTGATCAGTCTGAGGTTTCAACCTGTTACTCAGAGAATGCATGACAAATTCATGCACTTGTGGGTACTGCTGCAATTGCTCAACTTTTCCAGCTTCTAAAACATTCTTTTGGATGAATGGCCATGTATTGCTACTTTCTATTTGTATGCCACATAAAGTATATATACCTTTCAGAATCCATATGCTTTATGAGTATATGAGACTCAAGTAATACTTCTGTCCATTGTTCTCCTTGTATACCCCATTGCAAACCACAAAAAGTGGCTTATCTGTACGTTTCCCATATGAGATAAAAAGTCTGATCATTCCTGTTGGATGAATCCTTCTAGCAAAGGACAAGGAGACTCCGTGCAAAGAGACAAGGTGTGCAACAGCAGATTTTCCAGGCTAAACAGTTGCAGATTGAAGGTGGACTGCCGAGCACAATGCAGGAAGATTTACTAAAGCTAGAAGGGACACTGGAGAACATGCAGCAGACTATGGAGAAACGTGAAGAGCAATTGCAAGTGGGTATTTGAAAACAAAAATAAGAACATCTATGTCATTCTCTCTCTTTTTTTTTTTAATTAGTGGGGAAAAAATAATATACAGATAGTCAGAACTCACTTTCTCACCTCTGATCCTTGATCTTGATCAAGATCTTTCACACCTCTGATCTTGATCCTTGGGATCTTTGTAATCAGTACCTCCATCAAAAATACTTGAAGCAGCTATATACGTCTTAATAAAGAATTAGCATTTTGTTTGAAAGTGTTTAAAAGTCCCAACTTTTCAGTCATAATACATATTTTTAGTAGACATCTGTGAATTACTGTTTCAATGAGCTGATTGTCTCTTCGGGTTATTAAAAATGACTGTGACCTTTAATTGGGAGTACTCAGGCTGGATGTTACAGTAATAACATCTGATATTGCACAAATATAATCTTCACAACTAGAAAGCGGAATGCTTATTGTCATCCTAAATTTGGAGAAGGAAAAAACAGTCACAGAGAAATCAAATTAATTGCTTTAGGCTGTATAACTCATCACTGACTAAACTGGGATTAGAATTTAAAGCTTCTTGCACCCATATCTGGATTGTCCTTTACATTTCCCTAATAAGAATTGTAATGTAGCTATCCACTATTTCACATAAATGTTTACAGACATCAAAACTATTCCCAATGTTAAAACACATGATGCAAGACATGATCAATAGAGCATCAATAACTTAAACTAAGAATTTATTATGAAAACCATTTTTTCCATATATAAAATATTAATTTGGCAGTGATTTATTTAGAATCAAGAAAATATGGTTGGCATGGTTGGACTGGATGATCTTGTAGGTCTTTTCCAACCTAGCTAATTCTATGATTCTATATTTGTTAATTATATTTTCATAAATAATTTGTCATAATTCTTGTAATTGGCAATAAAATGCTAGTCAGTAAAATGTTGGTCAAAATTCTACATGATAAAAAAGAACAAATACATCCTTATGTGTGAATACCTTTTTTTCCCCATAACTTTCTACTGTAATTTATTTCATTAGAAGACTTGAAAATCCTTTTAGATAATCTGATTCCTGCACCATAAGCCAGTAAGCATCTGCAGTCATCACTTCAGATGTATGTTTTAAATATAAATTATAAGTTTTAAATATTCCTAGCAGCTTAGAAGGTGTGCAAAATTGGTGAATCAATGTGAAAATGAAAGCTTTCATTGGGTTAAGAATATTTTCATGTGTAGAAGAAGTAGCATTCCATACCATTTTATGAAAGGTTTTTCTGTTTTTCTTCTTTCTTTAGTAACTTAAAATGATTTTTTTTCTCTTGTTTGTCCTTTTTGTTTTTTGTGGTTCCTTTTTTGTCCATTTGTTTTCTTTTTGTAGGTCACAATAAATAAATGGGAGCAGTTTGAAAGGGACAAAGAAACAGTAGTAAAATATCTTAATCAAGCAAGCTGTGCACTTGAACGTATCTTAAACTTTAGCAGTTTAGAGAGCCTCTCCTCAGAACTGGATCAGACAAAGGTATTCCTTGTGTGAAATACAGGAGCTGAGATATCTTCCTGCTTTTTTTGTTAGCATGTTCCAAGTGCATCGCGTACAGTCTTTGCATGATTTACTGTTAATGCTGGTACAAATTGCCTATGCAGATTAGAGACTGCATAAACAGTAGAGATTGCGTAAACTGTAAACAGTTATTTCATGAAAAGATCATGAAGAATTACTCAAGATCCATACATGAAGTAAATAGTTGGGGGTGGAGGGGTAAAATGATTTTGAGGACTTTGCATTTTATGTTCAGCAATCATTTACACTAGTAAGCTAAGCAGAATCAAGCTCTGGCGTGCATGGGATTTTGGCAAAGTCATGTGGCTTCTGCCAGCTAGCACTTGTCTAGCCCTGAGAGGCAAAGGAGCGACTTTCATTATATGGAAGCCATAAGCCATTTGATCTTCATACCAGAGGATCATCACCACCCATTTTATTTACTACTACAAGAGACTGACTTTCCTGAGTTCTCTGCTTTTCATGACATTTTTACCCTTAGATGAAGTTGATACCAAATTATACCAACCTTGTTGACCATGTTTATATGTTTACCGGGTATGACAGAAAATAGTTGCTAAATAAAGTGAAATTACAAGGTACAAGATTACAAAGTCATCTCTGTAAAGGATAGCGTTTAAAGATGAAATAAAGAGGATTACTGAAAGCATATAATATTCCAAAGTTCATTAAAAAATTTCTCAAAGAGCTATAGAATAAATTTCCATTGGTTGCGTTAAAATCTTCTGAAAGTATATAGTTTCCCTTGCTATATTTTATGCAATATAGTTTGTTAAAATGAACATTTCTTAAATGCAACATGGTGGGTAAGCCTTCTTTAGAGATTCTTTCTGTGTATTTACACACTCATCATATATGTTTAGGGCACATATAACTGTGCAAAACTTTTTTTCAACCACAAACAATGAGGAAAAATATTTTTTGTGTAAACATATGAAACTGTACAGTTCTGTTAATATGTCTTATATTGTTACAGGAACTTTCTAAACACAGTGAAGCCATGGCAGTACAAGCTGAAAATTTGGTGAAGAATTCTTCTGAGATACAGCTTGGTTCAAAGAACAAACAAGCCCTGCTGCAGCAGGCAAAATCTATCCAAGAACAAGTGAAAAAAGTGGATGTTACTCTAGAAGAAGAGTATGTTCTTAACAAGTCTTAATGTTTATTCTCCACTATAAGATTGTATTAGATCTCTAAAATCCTTTTGCTAGTTATTTTATGTTGTCTCATGAGCTCCATCATTTTCAACTTGCCATGGCATAGCTACCAGATTATAGTATCAAATATGTCAAAAGTAATACATGCAAATAAATTAAATCTTTGTTAGATAATATATTGTTTACAAAACTACTATAGTTACATTCATCTTGTCACAGCTCTTATCTTTAAGCCCCAGTAATTAATCTAATTCCTGAAATACTAGAATCTTTTGGGAACAAAAATTCTCAGAGCAAATATGAGAATGTCTACCATGTTCTCAGTTTTCAGTTTCCACTTTCTCCATATGAATGTCAAGAAGTGCCTTTATCTTAGTTGAATGCCTAGATTTTATTTCATGGACAATATCAAAAGCTGCTTCTGCCATTGCAAATTAAGAAGGCATCATTTGCCAAACTATGGTTAAAATAGTAATGCTTAAATTCCAAGAAAATACTGTTAACTGCTGTAAATATTTGTAGCTTTTGGCATTTGTAAAAGTCTCATCTTTTTTCCCAAGTAACTCCAAGTTATTAAGCTCAAAGTTACTCTACTTGTACTTCAGCTTTTGCCATTTTTTATATACACATACATTTGTATGTGTGTTTGAAATTTGTATTTTTAGAGCTGACTCACAAATGATGGATGATATAGGCCTATTCTGTGTTATCTTACTGGATTTACTGTGCAGATTAATTTGCTATACAAATTTGAGAAGATACTCTGTGGTGGAATACCAAGTATCCCACCTGAATATGAGCAAAAGACAATGCCATTGTTATTGTTTTCTGCTTTTTCCCTTACTGATCGTTGTTATGCTACTATGAATTCCGTTGTTGCATTTTTCTTCCTGGTGTGAAAGAACAGTTTTTGAACAGAGAAGAGTTGTAAAACAGAGCATAACTAGCCTCTATAGCAAGATTTAACTTATTAATTGCTGTTGGTCTCATTTAGTTTTTTATATGTCACTCTCTTCAGGATGGAGTAATTAGAGTGATTTGCAGTCAAAAATTTTACCATATTTTTCTGGATATTTTGTCTCCAAAGTTACTGAAAAAAATAGTGTGATTTTAGTGTTCCTCTTCTTTTATATAGGAAATTTATCCTTCCAACAATGAATATTTTAAATAACGCCATCTACTTTCAAATGAAAACTGTTGCTGATATTCCCTTTTGATCTCAATGTGGAAGAAGTTTTAGCTGAATGTATGGATTATACAGAATGTCTGTGGTATTGTGATACAACAGATAATAAACAAAATAAATCCCTTCTGCAAAACATGAATATAAACAACTCTCTATAGTTAATCTGAAGAATGCATAATCAGTGTGTGAGAGTTATGTTGTAACTCGTATCAATAAAAGTCTTCTCCCAATAGTTTAAACTGAATACATATGGTGCGTATTATATCAGTGAATAGAAAAGGGAATTTTATTTGAAAATAAATAAGAAAAAATAGCAAGGCCAAATCTTAGGTGACATCTTTTCTTGCAGCTTCCTCTAGCCTTATTAAGGGAAAAATGAAATGAAAATAAAAATTTCTTTTAAAATGAATGAGTTTTAATGCAATATTTAAAAGAAAAATATATTTTGGAATTTTGTAATATTCAGACTTTTCTAATGATGTTTTTCTGTTTTCAGTAAAACAAAAAATTCATGTTTTACAAGCTATATGCAGAATCCACATTAGCACTGATATCTTTACATTGGCCTGAAATGACCAGAAACCTGTACATGGGAAGTTAATGTTAGGTCTTATAAGGAACTTAGACTTCTTATTTGTGACCAAAAAAAATGGGGTGTTTTGCTATCCATAAGATATAAGAATCAGTCACATACAGACTCTTTTTAACGTATCTATAATGTATGTTTCAAAGCATATATATATATATTTGCTTTGAGGTAGTTGAGTAATATCTCTTGATTCTTTGGCTCAATATTAAATTGCCTTAGAAAACAGAGATTTCCTATTAAGTAGGGAGATTGTTGTTATAAAAATAGCAAGTCCAATAAAGCCATCAATCATTACTAAAAACATTTACTTCTCTATTATACTCATTATAACCCTTCTGCGTTACTGATTTAAAGGCTCTGTCAGCTAGCATCTGTGCACAGTTATCTCTATTTTTAGATGCCTGATATAATCAAAATTCCATATAATTCCATATAAATCATAATTATATGATTTATATGATATACTTCCTGCTATCATGAAATTCTTTACATACAACTGGTGAATGAAATTGTATTCTATTTCACCTTTTTGTGTCCTCACTATGGCTAATGTAATTGTTTGACTGCAGGTCCACCATCTAAAAGAGAGCCAAGTTTGAATTTAAGTGCACATCTTGGTCTTCTCAAACCAGGATATTTTAAAATGCCCCTCCTGTAGTCTGAATTAGTTACGTTTTTATTCTAGCAAGAATATGGGCAACTTTATTATATTAAACTGTTTATTCTCTCCAATTAATTTGGTTAATTTTAGTCTTAAAAGAATGGAAATGATGAAAAACAAGTGGGATCATTTTGGCAAAAATTTTGAAGCTCTGTCCACCTGGATAGCTGAAAAAGAAAAAGAACTGGAAACTTTGGAGACAACTTCATCTTCTTTGGACACACAGATCAGCCAAATCAAGGTGATTAGTTCTTGTTATGTATAAATTAAAGAATAGTTCTATCTTTTTTTTTTCTAGAGGCCAAAAGGGAGAACAAACATTTTATGTGTTTCAGAACAACCATGATATAATGATGATACACTACGTATATGAAGATACCAAGCAGTAACATTTTACATAAGCTCCAGAAAAATTCTTCTGTCTTCTCTGTTAGTTTACAGATATGAAGTCTTTGTGCATATGATTAAAAAATATTGAATTTATACTCTTCATTTTATTTTAGCAAAAAGTAGATACATATATACAAAGTCTACGTAGGTGGTTTTTTTTTTAATTAAACATGCATCATCTAATGGTTATTGATCTTCATTTTAATCTTTCAAGCTAAAGTTATAACTTGATTTATGTATCTTTTATTCTGAACTAATAAAGGAACTATTGCTTTTTGTAGCTTGCAAATCTATATTCCATTTATTGCAATTATATTTACACTGTCCTAAATTCTGTGTACACTCCTGGACATATGTAATCTTTTAGTTTCTTGTTGCAAACTAAGGTGCATATTTTCTTCAAACATTTCCATTTCAAAATCTGCCTCTATATCCTTCCACAAATGAAAATGTCCCTTCTTTGAGTCTGTGTGTTTCTAAGAGAGCAATTTTTTTTTTAACACGTTATGTGGACTACAATTTTCTTTAATTTGTGACCTACCTACTCTTCCGAAAGTGCAGAGTTGTGCAGCTTATTGCAGACATGGACCAGATTGATGCTAAGTATTTCAAAAAGATCCCATTGTTTGGTATGATAGAAAGATTTTACCAACAGACTTTTCTGTTTTTAATTTGATCACAAGGTCACATAGACCAAACTAATTAAATTTATTGATTTTATCATTGAAAAATAAAGCAATGCTTGAACTTCTGCTTCATTGCTACAGCAACTCAAAAGCATCTTCCTTGCATATACATGCATTTATTCCAGTGGTATACATTGTCATCTATTCTTATTTGTCAGTAGTTAGTATATAGGATTCCAGTGTTTAAGACAGAAAATAAGTGGAGCCTAAATAAGCTCCACTAGTCCATTCAAGCCAATGCTCCAGACAAGGTCTTCCATGCTATATATGCAGATAAGCAGTAACTCTAGCAATGCCTTCCAAGTTTCTGAATATTCCAGCACAGTTCTTCATTTAAACATAATGACAGAACAAAAATGGCCTAAAGGTAATTATTATAAACATTTGAGTAAACAGACACAAAACAGAATTTTTCCAGATAAAATCTAGGGTACATAACTGAAACTCAGGTGAACAAAGCAATTTTATGAATGGTGATATGAGTCATACAACCTCAGATATGTGGATATAGCTTGAGGTCTCCTTCATCAACATTGCTCTGTTTCTAATTTTGCAGAAATTGCTATATTTTATTGTAAGCTTCCCATTGGGTTAGTTTGTGTCACAAGGCTAATCAGCATATTTAGTTCATAATTCAATGAACAGCATTTTAGTAAGGAGTTGCAAATGAAGAGAAAATAATTTGTTCTGATATCTTTGACTGAATAGATTAAAAAAAAAAAAGGTGGAGTCAGCTGAACACAATTATCATGCATATTAGTGGTAATATTCTGCTTTTTGTTACATCACTTGCAAAATACAATTATGTCTGCAGAAGCAGATTTTCACCTACACGTTTCTCTGAAATTCCTGGTGAACAAAATGACAGTTATCCCAAGAGTGATAACTGGTGGCATACTCAATGAGAGTCTAAAGGCCTCAATTATACACCTTCTTTTATGTAACTGAGTGCATTTAACAGGAGAGCGTGGGAGTAAATAAGTGCTGCTAATTTGTATCTGCTGCATTGTTAGATAATTTCAGCTTGAAATAGGCAAATCTACTATTTTTCTTCAGCTTCATATTCTCATGCAAAAAAGATATTTTATAATCTGAATAAATTCAGAATTTATTGCATAAGGGGACACTATAAATGCTTACAGAACCACATACTTTTTTCTGTACTGTCACCCTGCTAATTCTAGACTCTGAATGTTGCCATTTCTGAGCTGTCTAATGCCAAGTAAGGTACCATATTTTTATTGCAATTATACCAGTAAGTGGGCATGCCTTTGGGAGTGAATTTTCAGGAAAGTTTTAGGTTGATGTCACACACACACATATCTTAACATTGTTATGTCTGAGAATGCTAGTGCCTATTTCAATGAGATGTTTAGGCTCACTCAGTTCCCTCTCTGATGCATGTTCTCTAGCTCTTTGGAAGAGAGCTCCAAGAACATGCTACATCAGCAGAAATTAAAAGAATTCTGTCATGAAAAGAAAAAAATATCTCCAAGTTCACTGATGTTTTCTGAATGACCAGCCACCAAATAAAAAGTGCCATAAGTTTCTCTCTTGCATACTGTAGCTGTCAGGCCTCCCTCTAAATTGCAATAAAAGTAACAGGAGGAAGTTATCTTATACCTGGTGAAATATAAAGTCAGTTCTATTCTGTTATTATGCGTTTAGTAATAGACATAGAAAATAACTCAAAAGTACCAAAAACCACTGTCACAATGATCTCATGGTAGAATCCAATTTATATTGCAGTGTGGTTCTTTATTTAATCCTCTGCCTGGGATCACACTCACCTTAACTGAGCATCTAATTTAATTTACATTCTACTATACCATACTATCATTTTAAATTAGAAAAGGAAAAAACAAATACACTGTTTTTGTGGCAAACTGATTTTAAACCTTTTCCTTTGTAATCTCAAGAAAAAAAATGGAGCTTATAGGGCATATTAGAGACTTTCATAATTCGATATTTCAATAAGTCAGTGAACTCTCCTCTTAAATAAAGGATAATGGTAATAAAGGTGAAAGAAGGAAGAATAGAGTGTATTTCCGATAGTTAAATATTGTACTGTTTGTTTACTATTACTTTACATTTTAGGTTATTGATAAAGAAATAGATGGTAAAATAAATGGAATCTCAAAACTAGAAGAAGAAGCCAAATCATTTACCCAGTTTGTTACCTCTGGAGAATGCGCACGTATTAAAGCCAAACTAGCTCATATCAAAAGGTATTTGGAAGAGCTAAGAGAACACGCACAGAGACTGGAAGGAACCATCAGAGGGAAAGCATCAGCACAGCAGAAATACGAAGAAAGTCTTAAACAGGTAGACAGTACAAAATCTAATGGGTTATTTACTGCAATTTATAGAACTGTTCTGTTTTTCCAAAATTGAAAATAAAATGCTATATTTTAAGAGAATGAACTAGAACATACGAGTAGCTTTTTAAGGTCATTGCAAGACCTCCATACGTAAATTTTTGGTCTAAATGACTTAAAAAGTAGGTTTGGGACAACGTTAAAATATACACACTCAAAAATGTATACTGTGTTTTAGAAAATCTAAGTGATTCTTCTGGATATTGCAATGGTAAAACACATATTTAAAAATTCTGTGTTTTAAACCTTAGGTTGTTAGCACGCGTATGTGATATATTATAAGGAAATTAAATGTTATTTTGTCCCAGTCCCAAGGAGCTGTGCACAGTTTGGATCTTTTAACTTCAAAAGAATACTCAGTACTAAGAAAGACTAAAATATAATATTTTCTTGGCACTAAATATTTATAAAATGTCATTTGAAGCATGTCTGTATTTCTTGCTGTTTACAGACTGTTTTTTATTTCCTTTTCTTTGTAGGTGCAGCAGTCAGTGTCTGAATTTGAAACTAAGTTAGCTGAGCCTCTCACATCATGCACTTCATCATCAGCAACATATGGAGACCTACAGGACTGCACGGTGAGCATGTGGCCAGCGACTCCTGCCACTGAGTCCAGGGGAATGCTGCCACACTGAGCTCCTTACAAAAATGTCAATAACCTCCAGGCCAGGGGCTGCCTGGTATCAGCCCACTATGGAGGCAGGGGCTGACTGTCAAGGTGGGCAGACCTGGTGAAGG
Organism: Numida meleagris; assembly: GCF_002078875.1. Classification (NCBI taxonomy): domain Eukaryota; kingdom Metazoa; phylum Chordata; class Aves; order Galliformes; family Numididae; genus Numida; species Numida meleagris. Next base: position 480,646 of record NW_018363728.1, on the reverse strand, counting down.
CTTCAGCAGACTTTCTCTGCTAAGTCTTTCACTGTTTCCGATATGTTTGGAGGGCTTTTTCCCTATTCTAGAAAAAGGAAAGCCGTAAAAGTATTATTCAAATCTTCAGGTTCTTGTTTTTAATTTCATGCATGTAGAGCATTGTGAAAAAAATAGAAGATAAGAAACAAGTCTAAGAGACATTGTTCCTCAAGGATTTTGATGAAACTTGGCTCTTGACATAAAGGAAATAAAAAATTGAATTGCCCTGGAAATATTATTTTTTTTTGGACAATGCAGAAACTGAACAGTTCCAGCAGACAAGATTTTATCTGTGCTGCTAGAAGCCTGTGGGTATTTAAGCATTTGGTTTGTTCCATTGTAATTAGAAAGGAAGCAAAGTACTGGTATTCAGACTACATCTAAAACCAAATCTCTGTAAATTTGATGATATAGCATTTTTTTCTTTCTCTATGAGTTTGTAATATGTTCCTGCCATGACAGTGTTTATTTTCCTTTCTGAGAAAATATTTTAAAAACCCTAAGTCATGTTGGTCTTGCAGTAAAATACATGATATTTCTTCTGAACTTAGTGGTAAGCATCTGCAAAGGAATGCAAGGAAGACCTAGACAGTATGCTTCAAAAGGATTGATATTTATGAGGGAAAAGATTTTGCATACAGAAAATTTATTCAGACAGCATATGTAATCATTTTTTGTAATTGGCTGTTTAAACATTATGAATATGCTGAGTATACTGTTGTATTCCTGTCATATCTACAGGATCATGGTGATTCAATGTCTTAATGTGAAATTACTTTTCATTATTTAGTTCCAACATTAGGTTTTTACTATTTAATACACATCTCCTCCTCTATATTATTTATTTCATCGTGGTCATTATATCCATTGCTGCTATTATTGCACTCCTGAAAGTTGGAACTTCAGTAATATTAAATTTATTTAATTTGTGCTTTCCTAGCTTATTTAACTTCTTTTGGTTCATTTTCATGTAAACAAGTTTTCCAGTCCTCTAGCAACACTGGAAAGTCTGGTCAATGTCAGATGCCATTTCTATGAAAAAGATCCTTGGATAATACTGACAGAAGTGCACTGTAAATGTTCCCTGTCTCTCCCTTATCATGCTATGGACTGAAGTCCTCACAGTTTGGAGGGAGTATTTGTAATTACTGTATCTGTATAAATTAAAGCATATCATAGGGCATTTGGATGGAGTTGTCTTACATGATCATTCTGCATTGCATACCTGTACAGAAGATCTCACTCCTCATTCCTGACAGCCTTTTCTTTTAATGCTGCTCTTAGGATGGTTTTTCCCACTGCAGGCTTGTAGTGATTGATACAATTGGGACCTGTGTACCTAGGATAGATGTGAGAGAAATGTAATTTATACAGTGACTTCATGGTCTGGGAAATGTGGCATTTTGTCAAACTATGGGTATAATATAGATTTTTGTTCCAACATCATTACTGTATCTTTTATATTTATGTATGCAACTTCTCTTTCTTCTACATGTTCATTAGGACCTTTGTCATAGTGTGGAAAAACTGAGCAACACACTAGCCTCTCTCTCAGCCTGTGCCCGAAAGGTTGCCAACAAAGAAAAAGCTGCTCAGGAGGTCACAGCATTACAGCAGAAATATGAGAAGGTGCTAGAAAATGCTAAAGAAAAACAAATCTTATTGGAGACTCTTCTGGCTCGGTGGCAGAAGTAAGTAAGCTACTGTGGCTGCTATGATGGACACAGAGATCTTCCCGCAGTCAGTCTGTGAGACCAAGGGGAAGGTTTGTTTTGGTAATGCTCCATGTTGTGATTTTCTTAGGCAGGAGAAAGAGCTGTGTGCTTTCCAGACTTGGTTGGAAGGGTGTGAAGCTGCAGCCAGGCCTTCAGAGCAGTATGTATCTGCTGACAGAGTTAAGCTGGAAGGTGAACTGCAGTCACTGCAGGTATGTTTCAACTGAAAGACTGAAACATTCCCACGCATTTCTGTACCTTTTAAAGGATGCACTTGCTTGTCATCTTAAAAGTCACTTGATTCTGGACTCCAGAACTGTCTTAGGGAAATATTACACTACCACAAAGACAAGAAAATGACAGAAGAATGTTATTTTCAAATACAATATGCAAGAAGGATATTGATCTGCTTCCCAGAGGTCATTTCTCTAGAGAAATTCCTTTTTTAAGCAGTTCTGCTCCATGAGCCTCCCCTTCTCCAGGCTAAACAGTCCCAGCTCTCTCATCCTCTCCTCATAGAAGAGATGCTCTCATCCCTCAATAACTGTGGCCCTTTGTTGGTCACTCTCCCGAATGTTCATGTCCCTTGTGTTGGGGATTACCCTGAATTGTTTGGTTTTAGAGTATGTTCCACATACATGTAAATGTAAACACTGTATTTCACTGACAAGTTATCCAGGAACTCTCTCATTTTTAAAAGAGGTACATACTTAGTTTATACTTTTGTCTTGAGTACTGTAACTCAAAGAGAGATAAATTCTCTTCTCAGGTTAACATACATGTAGCTCTCAAGACTCCTGAGTTTAAAATAACACGTACAGACATGAGAAGAGGATTTAGCCCTGGAGCACTAATGCACTCTCATAACTAGCATATAATGATCTTCCACTAACATTTAATATTTATGAGAGAAAGCAGGCATAACTCCTTTCCTAAAGTTTGGTGAAGTTCGATGTTGTAGATATCTTTTGGATAGTCTTCCTCATAACAGACTATTCCCCCTTCACAAGCATAATTTTCTGCTTCTCCAGTCATGCTTCTGGGTCATATTCCAAGTGAGTCATATGGGTAGGTGTAACGCTTTGTTCCTCAATGGCTGAAACATGCTGGGATGCTGCCGAACCACCAAGTAAGAGCTCTGTAAAGATAATTATTAGAGCTTTTCAGATTCCACTCAGACTAAAAAAGCCAAATCTGTAAAGCTCCAAGGAGACAAATGCACAGAAATAATCTTCTGTTCAGAAAAGAAACTCACAGCTATTTAGCATGCTCCACTTTGTCGTAAGGTAGAAAAACAAAACAAAACAAAAGCAGCAAAAAAAAAGACACTTTTGAAGAATCCCTCTTGAATTACAATTAAAGAATTATCTATATAAGTGATATTGAGTACCCTCATGTTCTAATAGATCTCAGTTCCTCTAAGCACTTGGATGTACTCATTCACTTTTCTCATAGTGGTATATTGGAAATCCTTCGCTACTTTTTTAATAATTATTGCTATTTGGTGTAATATGATGTCATATTGAATCAAAATGCTGTACATTCCATTGTTTTCCCAGGATTTGCGAGCAGATTTTGAATCTCATGCCTCAGTTTATGCGAGCCTATTACAGTTAAATGAGTCACTGTTCCCAACAGCTTCCAAACAGTGTGTGAAAGAAATAAAAGAAAAATTTAAAGAGCTGGATGAGAGATGGAAAGCATTACCACAAACTATTGATAAAAGGTTTGTGCTTCAGAGTATTTTTTATGTTTTAAATGAGAGTAACCAATATCCAAAATACAAATTCCAATCCTGAAACCTGTTTCTACAGTATTACCATTAAGAAAATAAATGTTAAAGGATTTTAGGGTGCCCTGTGCTTCCAGGAATAGAGCATGGAGAATCTCACAGATTTATCATGCTGTCTTTTGGTGTAACCTCTCCCTGCTTTTTGATTGAAGATTTCTGTTGCAAAGAGTAGAAGGCAGGAAATGGAATTAATGTTTTGTTTCCTCAATTATGTTTTCCCAAGTAACTTCCTAAATTACTTCCAGAATATGTAATATCTGCTCTTCATTTCTTAAGTTATTTTATTTACTTTGTGAAAAGCTATACTTATGTCTTTTAAAATCTATTTTGAAGGTTTCATTTGCAGTAAATACTATAAATTCTCAGTTGTTAGGCTACTGGCTCATCTTAGACTCAGGAACACTGTCTCCTCTTTTGAAACTATGTGTTATATATTTAGATTTTAGTTGATTGGTGATGAACATACATGTTTTACTGTTTGTAAAGTGACTTAAATAACAGGCCCTGGTTGTTGGCATCTTTTAGATCCTTTATCAATACAATAATTTTAAGTTTAATTATTTTCTACATAACATTTCATGTTGAAAATCACATAGAGAAATTTCTAAGAGAAATCTTGTGGTGGCTGAACAGCAAGGGCCTTTTTAAGGCCAAGGTTTAGAAGCCTAGTTCTACTAGGTGCTGGACATCTTCCTCCTTTGAACTGTGTTCCTCTGAACAGACTCCACCTCCACTTATTTCAGTCCAAGTTGAGCATTCAGCTACTTATCTTCTGCCTGCATTCTTGGACTCACCTACAGTGTTGCAGATAGCATAAACACGCTCTGAGGACTGAATTTTAGCTTGAATATCATTCCTTTGGTGGGACTACCACTATGAAGAGAAGTTGAAGAACTTACCTTGGTTGCTTAAGGGCACTTATAACAGTTGATATGAACAAAATGGTAGGAAAGGAAAGAGATGAACTGGTATTTTAAAGTGATACTTCCTAGATAAGTAATCAACACAGCAGTCATCGTATTTGTAATGTAGATTCATGTTTCCTTCCACCTGGCAGCTATCCAGTTAGCTGTGGCTTTGATTCTGATAAATGATTTTGTCAAGTGCTTTCATGTTTACATCTGACATCTTATAGGATCAGCTTCCTTCAATCTCTTGTTGCTGAGCATGGACAGTTTGATGAGCTCCTATGCAGTTTTTCAGACTGGATTAAGCAGTTTCTTGCGGAACTACAATCCGCTTCAGAGATAAACACAGCTGATCGAGAACTAGCTGCATCTCGCAATAAGGTAAACTTCTGGATGTAAATATTAAAGGCAGACAAATTGTACAGTGCATATAGATAAATATTCATCTAAAACTATGTAAGGTTATTTACTAGCCCTTGAAAGCTGATACTCTGTTCCAGTCACATACACATTTCTATCATTTGATCAGACTGAAACAAAATTGTAACTCTGAACTGTTCTTACTGTAATCCATTCAAAAGTACTTGTTGTAAATTTAATAATAGAATGTTTTCTGAAACCCAGCCCTCCTATTTTCTTTCTTTCCCATAGAACCATTCAATGGAAATCGAAAGTAAGAAACAGCAGTTACAAAGTCTGAAGGACCTTGTAGATAAACTGTGTTCTTTCTGCTGTCCAGAAGATCAACAGACATTGCAAGGGAAAACTGAAGATTGCTTTCAGATCTTCCAGGAGGCAAATCAAATAACTAACCAAAGGCAAGAGGCTCTGGATCAGCTGCAGGTATTCCTGGAGCTCCATAATGCTGCATCAAAAGTGCTCCACCAACTGAGGCAGACAGTGGAAAAAACAGGAAATATGGACAAAACTAAATCGGAATTACTGGAGAAGGACCTGCATGATGTTATTCAGTCTCTTAACAAGCTGGAATCTCTTGCCATCAGTTTGGATGGTTCACTTACTAAGGCCCAATACCATTTAAAACATGGAATTTCTGAGCAGAGGACTGCTCAGAAGGAGCAGAGGACCTCCTGCAGGGCTGTGGTGGACAGTCTGTACTTGGAACTGGAGACAGTTCAAAATCTGCTTGGAACAAAACAGAGTGAGGCGGAAGCTCTTGCAACCTTGAGAAGATCTTTCATGGAACACAAAGAAGAACTGTTGAAGAGTATTGAAGATACTGAGGAAAAGGCCGACAAGGAGGGCCTAAGAGAAGCAACACTGCAAGCCCTCCAGCAAAGGTAAAAACAGTATTAATGCTTGAGACTGGTACTTCTTTGTGTTTGGATGGAGGGCAAACATGGGCAGAACATTCAGCAAGTCCCTCAAATCTTTTATACTGAAAGAACAGAGAAGAAAATCTTTGTCACAGCAATTTATTTAGTTGAAAGGAATCCAAACTCCCAGCAGTCACTAGAAATCCCATACAAAATAGACAATTCTATTCTTTCAGAATTGAAGACTGCTGAATGAATCAAAAACACTTACTGTAATAAAATACTAATCTAAATATTTTGGGATGTTTTCAAATGACTCTGCATGGTGAAGACATATGTATCTCTACATATTTATATAGCTGTATATATATTAGAAAAATCAAATTCTGAGCCCAGTTGTAGCAGGAAAAAAAAAAGATTAAATTTTATCTTCTGAAGATATTTTAGGAAATATTAGAAAAATGGAATTTTATGCACAATAACTCTATGAGCAAGTATTTCAGTCTTCCTTGCCCCTCCTTTTTCTTGCCTGAAAGGGAATATAAATAAATTTGTAACTTGCATTTTAATTTGCAGATTGAGGATCGTTAACCAGTTGGATGAAGAACTGAATTCTCACCAGCATGAACTCCAGTGGCTCATGGACAAAGCAAAGCAAATAGCCCAAAAAGATATAACTCTTGCTCCTGAAATTGACAAAGAGATTAATCATTTAGCATCTCTGTGGGAGGATACCAAGAAAGTTATACAGGAAAAGTAAGCAGATCTTTGATTTACAATGAACAAGGAGAGGTTTCTTGTAGTGGGGAGAAGAGACCCATTTATTTGAGTTTAACTTCTTCTTGCCATATTAGCTGGTATGAACACCAAGAATAGAACAAACATATTCTTCTGTCCATTGCTTGAACAGAAATAGGCTGTTCTGGAGAATAGTGGGTGAGGAAGGGAAGCCTGTTTTTAGCGTCAGGTTATTTTGGTCTCAGTACGACAAGGGAGTAGAATGTAAAGTTTTAAACCTAAAGGCATGCACCTGATAATTGGAGAACTAAATGTTAATATTCTAAATTTTGCTAAATGTTAATATTTTCTTGGCTGCTCCACATGTGTTTCAGATTGCATTCTGATTCCCTCATGGTGAATTGCTACATCACACCACTTCTTTCAGAAATGTCACAATGAATTGTGCTGAGTTTTTTCCCATTACAGAAAGGAGCAGTCCTGCATTCTTATTGATCTGATAAAGGAATATCAGAGCTTGAAGTCAACAGTAATGAAAGTCATAGACAGTGCTGACAGTGCTTCAGTGATAAAATCCATTTGGAAGGATCATGAAGATATCAGGCGAACTTTATCAAAGGTAATTAGATTTTCATTTGAGGGATTTAAATCATCTTTGACTTGAGATCAGCCTTAAGCCACCTTTAAAGTTCCTTGAGTTTACTGTCAGATCTTGACATTCAGGATTTAAATTCTATTGATTCTAGTGAGGAAAGAATACAGTCCTTTTTCGTGAGGTCCATTAATGTGTATTTGATTGAACATTTTAGGACCTAAAAAAGCAAAATATTTATTTATATGGAAGGTAGAAGTTATCTGCTCTTTATATAAAATATCTTATGAAGATATTCCTGTCATAGTAAGAGGATGCATTTTCAGTCAAAATACTTTAACCATTTTTCCATATTGGGTAGTTTTTTGGAACGGTCAATGAAAGAAAAAAGCTGACTGAAATATTATTGCATGACATGGGAAGAAGTATTGCTGTTTCCCCAAATGCAAATCTGGCTCTTTTCCTGATGTGTGTGACTCATGTCTGTCCCTTTCCCTAAAGATACCTATATGAAGGGATACAATGTTGGCCCTGGCCATTGAGCAAAGATAAGGAATCTGAATCCCTGTATTCCATTAATTTCACTAAATCACATACTTAACATTACAAATCACTAGCTTGTCAGGAAAAACAGTTTTGAATTAAATTATTTCCATTAATTTGGAAATTAATTTTATTTCAAAGCCTACTAAGCTCTTCATTAATAATTCTTCTGTCACACCTCATTCTAAGTTGTGCATATTTACAGCATCTTTTTAATGGACATTTTAATTAGAACTGCAAGACGGAACATAGCTTGTCAGTCAAATAAATACATGTAACTTCCATGTGATCTCACTCTTTAAAATGAGCCTTTTGCTGTGCAGAATGCCTTACTACTGCAATGGCAGCCAAAACTAAACCTGAAATAGTTGGAGCACTATAGGTATTTTGTACAACACCTACCATAGTAACCTAGGAATGGCCATATTGCATCCAGATTAGTAGCTTATCTAATGCTGATTGGTAATATATGTATATAAACACACACACACATATATGAGACACTGAAATCCTTCTTTAGAATAACTCTTCCAGAAATGGGTGTTTTAAAGACTTCCTCAAGCCTAAAATTGCATATGTAGTAGCTCTGAGGAAATAACCTTCCATGATTTTGGCTAATTCCTTTCTAAACATGTTTGTACTGAGTTCTCCTGAGTATCCCCTAGTGATACTATTCATGGTTCTAAATTTTGTTTGTGACACTCTCTGTTTGCTCTGTTGTAATGGCAGAACTTATAGTAAGTACTGATACTAATATTAAATAGTCAGTGAAGTGTTCTTACTCTTCAATTTTAGATGTGTAGTTTCTGAACAGTAAAAGTAAAATACTTAAAAGTAAATACTTAAAAATAAAATTGTTTCCCTAAAGTCCCATTCATTGCTTGTTATTTAGCGGGGAAAATCTGAAATTTATTATTCAAACTTGTGTGCTTAAATTATAAGACCAATTCTAATATTTCATTATTTGTATATTGTGACATAATTAAGCATTAGATAGTGTGCTGAATGAGAATTATCAAATGAATGACATATACCACAGCTTGAGAGATGATGTCTGGAGAACTGGATTTTTTCTTTCATTCTTCAAGTCTTTCTCAAACAGGCATATATTTACGTTCACAGCACGAAGCTGCCAAGAATGATCTGAGTGATAAACAAAAAGACCTGGATACTTTTACCAGTAAAGGAAAACGTTTGTTAGCAGAATTGAAAAAAGAGCATAACTGCGACTGCACTGTGGTGAAAACAGATATGAACTCTACGGTGGACAAATGGCTAGATGTAAGAATCTGGGGTTTTAACATGGAATACAGTTTATAACTTGAACAAAGGTTGCTGTACTTGTATTTTCGTAGGAGCCAAAAGTGTAATTGTTTAGTAAAATTTACTCTGAAATATATCTTAAAGGGTTAATTGTAAGGACTTTATACCCATTGTAGTCACAATTGTGACGTACTTTTCCAATATTTAAAAAGTATGACTGTAGCTATTATAGATTTATATATTTATAGATATACTCAGTGTACACTTACAGGTATAAATTTGGATTGTATTCTTGTTGGTATTACTTCATTCAAGTAAATTGGACAAACTAGAAAGCAGTAATTCATAAAAAGCTGGACCATAAAAGATGTGACTTCATTGAGAGAGACAATGTTATAGCAGATAAAATAGAAAGATAAGAAAGATAAGTGTAGCTGTTTTAAAAACAGTTTATCTGAATATAAAACTCTGTCTCAGCAAAACCCATAATGGTTTAGAAATAGACACATGATTTTTGTTCATTTTATGATCCAGGAAACTAAATTACAATTAGAATTTATAATTTAGACATAACAGCAAGAAGATTATTATTTTGCCTAGGCTTTCTGATTATCTCTGATGCACTTGTCTTGCAATTGACTTCAAAATAAATCTAAAAGTAATTTTTGAATGGTATTGATGCATTCTCGTTTCTTTAAAGGTGTCAGAAAGGATTGAAGACAACATACACTGGCTGAGTTTAGGTGTGTCTCTGTGGGATGACATCCTGAAAATTGCAGATGAAATGGATGGATGGTGCAATAAGTGCATTTCTCATCTGAATGAAGGCATCAGCAATTTGAGTAACAGTCAGAGAATGGAGGTCATCCTGAAAGACTTTCAGGTGCTTACTCAGAAATTGCCAGTAAAAATGTTCTGGGCCAAATTCTCAAGTGATATCAGGCACATAGATAAAGCTGTGCTGTTGCAGACTAGCGCGTTCCCTGTGCAAGCAGTGGTATTACAAATGCAGTGGCTAGGTGATGGGACTCCAGCTCTTTTTTGAAGCTGTCTGCTTCTAGCAGAAACCAGAACAGCATAGATCTTACTCCATCTTTCATTCTAGCCATACATGACTATGTGTTTTTACAATGTCAAAATTTTCAAAAAGCATGGCATTAGACTGAATGATGTTCCAATAGAAACTGTTAGAAATTTTGGACAACTTCACCTGAAATTAACCAAAGATCAATTTCTAAAATCTCAGCTTGGAATGTAGATTCTCCAGACTGTATTCTAAAAGTTATAGTGGACTGAGGTGCAGATTTTAATGTCAGTAGCATGATATCCTTCTTTCCTAATAGTGTTAAATGGTTTTAGAAGTATAACCAGCGTTCAGGAAGTGTTCAGCCAGCTCTGGCTTAAAAGGTACAGCAGATAAACCATAGAATGAGTCATATTCTACTTCATTTGAAATAATGTCCTTAAGAAGAAGTACAAGAAGTAGAATAGAAGATTAAATGGTATTAAATCAGTGTTTTCCTGAGAACAAACACTGTCCAATATCTTTCTGACAACCATAACAGTTAAACTACCTAAATGAATTATTCTTAAAATTGATTTGAAGTAATAGCAGCCAACACCCAAACCCCAGGTGTACCTGATTCAGAGGAGGGCCAGAATTGCAGAAAGCATGAGGACTGTGCATACATTTGCAGTCATAGAATGCACAGTCCATAACACCTTTTTTCTCCTGTCTTTCACAAGGGCCATATAGAAATCAGAAATAGATGAATGTGGACAGAAAAAATGAGTGTACCTCTCATATAGTCGTAGCAGTGCTCCCTTTCTCAATTAGTCAGCTAATGCTATGTGTTCCTAGTACAAAATACCACTGGAAGGTTCTTCTGGGGCCACCTGAAATTCTACCATTCCAGCACAGAAGTGCAGTAGTTTAATCCTGAAATCCACAGTCCAATTGTTTAATTGGAGTGACCTGTTTGATTTTTATAGAAACGAAAGTCTGGGTAATCTGAAAGCCCCTGGTTTCTTGCCTAACACTTCAAAACTACAGTTATACAAATTGTGATTTTCTCTTTCACATTGTTATTACTTTTTTAATAAATACAATATTTCTTCATAATTTTGATTTATATTACTGCAATAAATATAAGGTGCTGATGTGTGAGTGTGTATATAGCAGTATCTTTAATTTAGTTCTCTTTGTTAATTTTTGACATTTATTTCTGTGTCTTTTTTTTCTATCTCATCTCTGAGAGCTCCATTCTCTTTAATTAAAACCAAATGGAACATGTTATTACTGTGAGTGACATTAAGTGGAATCTAACAACAACAGTAGATTTTTCCAGTGAAATAAACAATGACATTGCCATCCTTATTCAGCCACTTTTATGATACTAAAATTATTAGAGCCTTTTAAATGTTGGAATTGCATGTGATTATTTTAATGGAGTTGAAAAAAAATCTCTGAAGGGAGTCTAATGAAGGAAAAGAAATAGGAGAGTTTTAGAGAAGAAAACTAATAGAATTGTATTTGTTGCTAGTTGCTAGATACTGTTACATTGCCTTTCACTTCACTAATTAGTACAGCATCCTTCTGAAGGTCTTAAACCTTATAGTATGGTATGCAACTTTGACTAAATCTCTTTGACAGTCTCAAGTCAAGGATGAAGAACAGAAGTTGGAGCAGCTTGGCTCTAAAATTTCAGAACTCAAAGAACTGACTCATAGTCAAGAGCCTCCTGCAGATCTCCAGGTAAAATAAAGTTCTTATGATTCACAGACTGTTCAAATGGCTAAGAAGAACCTCCTTTTGAAATTTCTGTCTCTCCTGTACTGTCTTTTTCTTTGAAGGTGACAGATACAACATTATCTACTGGCATCATAGTTTGTTGTTTTTGTTTTTGTTTTTACACGTTTGTTCAGTTTAGACTTTCTGAAAAAGAATGCCAGAAAGTAATTGAACATTAGAGCTGTAAAAGTATTTTTATCAAGTCAAAATTGAGTAAGGCACCCCACAAGGTATCTGACCAAATCTGTTTCAGATAATCTCTACACTGTACAACCTTAAACCAAATCATATGTGAGTGCAAACACAGTTTGCCTCCTTGAAATAATTATAATGCAGTAGAAGTATGTTTATTTATCAAACCAGAATTATTATTTAATAGTCCGAAATTAGTGCCCTGAACTAGCTATTACTAAGATGGGGTAAAATAAGTCACCGAAAGTGAGCTGTTGAACTTTTGTGACTGGCTAGGTCCATATTTTGGGCAGATGCAAAATCAAAATATAACTATTTTGGATGTTAGATTTTAAAAGGAAATTAGTATGTAAGATCATAAGCTTTCAGTATGCCAGAAGTTTTAAAAGATAAGCTGACTTCTGTGATTTGCACTGAACATAATCTAACACTCAAGTCTTGTCCACATTATGCAGTGGTCATAAACATTAGCCTAAATTACTAAACAGATACAGACCAAGAACCCTGTAGTATGAAGATGTTCAAATTATGTGGAAATGCTTATGTTCTCCCAAAAGGTGTCCTTTGTGTGAGAGGTTCAGAAGCTTCAGGGTTAATTGTAATTTTTATAATAAATTTAATATCTGATCACTCATAAAACAAAGCATAGAGCATATTATTTTTCAATATCTAATTGCTGAATGTGATAAATACATTAAAATGTACATATATACAGTAAAATAGTTGTAGATATGAACTCACTACGAGTTTTTAATTTACTTTTAATTAGTAAAATGTGCGCAACTCACATCTACTAGAATTTTGTATTTTGCAGCGTTTAAACTTATTTATGGTCAATATTTTAACTGATTTTTTGTGTTGTTTTCAATCTTAATCTGCTTTACACTGAGATTCCTTAAACATCAGAACTCTTGTCTCTCACTAAGAGATATTTCTCTTTACAGGGCTAGTTGTAGTCATATTCTTTATATATGGCAAATCAGAAAAAGAAAGAAAAAGCAGCTGTTTAATTTTTCAGACACAGATAATAACAGTTTGCATTCTGGTTTTTGAGAAGTTAGGATCCCTTTTTTGGATCACTGTATATCTAAGATTTGATCTTGAATGGTCATTTTATATTTGTGTAAAGCACATTTAGATACGGAACACATTTTTAAAGTGTATAGCTTTCCTACCTTTTATTTTTTTCAATAGATTTTCAGTTCTCATAATATTTTTCTTTTATTTAAATGTTTTAACAATTAACACTTTCCTTTAAGTTTATAGAATCAGATTTAAGGCAAAAACTGGAACGTGCCAAAGAAATGTCACAGACGGCAAAAGAGACTCTAAAAGACTTCATTACTGAAAAGATGCAGTTACTGCAGTTCATTGATAAGATGACACACTGGTTAACGAAAACAGAAGAAACACTTTTAAGGTGTTCACGTAACTTGGACCCTGAAGCTCTAAATCTAGTAAAGGTTGGTGCTGAAGAAAATGAATATACCTTTTTCTTAATGAGGTGAACTTCGTTTTTTGATGGAATTTTTACTAGCTGGATACAACAGTTAAGCTTTATATTTCATTTTCACTTGATAAAAAAAAATATATACCTCTTGCAGGTGCATTTGTGACAAATCATATTGAGATTTTTTCCATTGTGAGCACATGTTAATGCTGATAACCAGCCAATTCAAATTTAATTCAAGGATGAATATTCCTCTCTATGAAAATGAGAACTTCTATGTCAAATGAAAACTTCCTTTCATTCAGAAGTCCTAGCAAATTTCAATGTCATATTGCATCTCACATGTAACTTCAAACTGTGCTGAAAATTAGTATTGTTATTCAACATGCTTTGGCACTTATTATTTTTAAAATAAAGTATTAACCCATTTGAAATAGCAATTTCATATTTCTGTGCTGACTCTTTAGTTTCAAGAATTCATCTCATTTGGAAAATTCAGGAAGCTTGATCCAGTACTTCTGTTGATTATGACTACTACAACAACACACCATAGCAGGAAAGAGAATAAGGGAGGAGCAAAAATGCTTGAGAAATTAGACAGCTCTTTTGTTTCTTTACAGATGTCATATTTGTGTTATAATTTCATTTTCAGGAAACACAAAAAGACCTGCAGCTTCAGCAGAGCAGCATTGATTCAACCCGTGAGAATCTCAACAGGTTGTGTCGCAAGTACCATTCTGTAGAGCTAGAAACTCTTGGTGGCACTGTCACTTCACTAATAAAGAAGTACGAAGCTGTGAATCAGCTCTGTTCCAGAACACAGGCCAACATGCAAGAGTCCTTGGAAAAACATTTCCTCTGTGAGTCTTCAGGCTTGCTAACAAACCGTTTGCCCACAGTCATGAATCATTCTGGAGCCTGCCTGAGTTTCCAGTGATGTCATTTGCAATAATAACGTTATTTTTATACACAGCCTTTCAAAAAGTTAACAAATTGTCATTTCCCATTTGTTATGAAACAAAGCATTTTACAAAAACAGGATTTAACTTAAAATAATTCTGAAAGACAAGCTCACTTTTCTTCAATATGTTGCTGCTTCATATTCTCAGGTCCTCCTGTCTTAGTACAAAAAGACTTTGAGATTTGCCAATCAGAGATTTATTTAGCCAAATAGAGATAATTATAATGCAAAATTCCCCATCTGAAGTAGTTCCTGGGCTTCCTGACAAGTCAGTGGAGAGAAGCAGACAATTTTCTATCTTAGATATTAAGATACTAATTTAGATTTTTATCTAACATTAAATTGGGATAAATAGTAACCTTGGAATTGCCTATCTTTCCCATTGACTATTAAAAGAAGCCTAGTGTGACTGTTCCATTTGGATGTTTTGTGAAGTGAATCCTGCCACCCAAGATCACTGAAGACAATGAGGTTCATCCTATTAGCTTTTACACAGGGGCTCTGAAGGATAAATGAAGTGGGGAAGACACCTAGATCAACAGTACTGTGATAATGCTGCTTTGTAAAAAATATTATCTTCTCTATTCTTTTTTATTAAAATAGATTCTATGCAAGAATTCCAGGAATGGTTTTCCAATGTGAAGCGTGCAGTAAAAGAATTATCTGACAGGTCTGGAGACAGCAAAGCCATAGAAGCAAAGCTACATGATTTACAGGTATAGTTAACAAATCAAAAAACGCTAATTAGTGATATAACTATATATATCGAATTTTATCTCTTAAATAATTTGTAGAAACTATTGTACTCACTGGTTTTATTTCTAAAAAGATAACATAAGAACAGATCAACACAGCAATGTGTACTGTAGAAGAAATACAGTGGAAATGGTTTACTGTTCTGAAAGATCAGACTTTTAAGTTTATGTATAACTGAACCATTCTTGTTTCTGATTTTTATTGTTTCATTTTGTTTGTTTTGCATTCTTTCTTTTCTCTTCATTTTCCTATTCCTTTCTACACCTAGTACGTCAGATGGACACTGTTGTGTCAAATATAGCCTGTACTGATTCTTGCTGGGACAGAGCGCAAACAGAGCAGGCAGCTAATGTAAACAGCCCTAATTTCTGAAATACCTATTATTTTCAGCTTACTTCAGAGAAGACAGAACTGCTTTGTGGCAGGAAAATTGAGCTTAGTGAATTGTAGCACCACTTAAAAACACTTTATCTGAACTTTCTGCTTGGAATTTTTTCCTCAACAGATATGGTTCTCAGCTTATTAAAATCTAACCACTTCTAATAGAAATTTTGCTTCTCTTTATTAAGTCTTGAAAGTTTAAACAGTATTCTTTCATCACACAGAGTGTGCTCAATTCTCTTAGTGAGGGGCAAAACAAGTTAGATGCTGCCTGCAAGGAAGGAGAAAACTTGTACACTTGCTTACCTCAACCAGTTGTGATCCACATTCAGGAGCAAGTAGCAAAGTCTAATCAGAACTTCAAAGAATTCCTCAATCAGTGTCTGAATGATAAGCAGGCCCTGGAAGCTTGTGCCTCACGCCTGGGAAGGTGAGTTGCAGATAGATTGCATGAAATTTTCAAGCTGTGGAAATACAATTTCCTCTAATTCTGTTTGCTCTTTTTCTTTGGAAATACTTAACAACGGACAAACAGAAACCAACGAAGGACAGGTCATATATGAGGAAGAATTGTGTAGCTCATGTGATCCCAAATAAACAGTTTAAATCTCAGTAATTTAAATACAGTTTCCTGGAATGAAAAGATATAATGAATTTACAGGCTCTGCCCTGATGTTTGAAGATAGTGTGTGCTTTCTATACAGCATATGCCTGTCCTGTGCCATTCCAGATGAACATATTTCCCAAAAAGCTAGTAAGAAAACATTCTTAATTTAGCACTTTTAGTTGGAATTTTGAGAGTTCAAATGCTTTTAGGTATAATTAGATTCAAAACTGCTGCCAGCTGAAGGCAGAGTTAGTGTAGCAACAATGGGTAAGAGATCAAGATGAGGTGGTATGCCTTCATGTAAGTAAAAAGCTTACAAACGGGGACTTGGGTCCAAAGCGTATTTAATTGAGTTCTGAGCACTCCAGATTCCAGTTATATTTTGTAAGTGAAGCTGAAAGCACAAAACTTCAGGTATTGTGTGTGTCAATACTGAGTAAAAGCCCATTTCAACCCGTTTGTTTGTTTATCTTGGACTATATCATTATGAGGATTTGGGAAAATCTTTCTTTTTTACTGTCTTTATTGAGCTTAGTAATAAATAAAAAGTACTGCCACTTTAAATTTTGAAGGCTACTTTTCTCATGCAGTTCCCATGATTTTCCTGAATGTTTTTAGAGAGTTGCTGAATATTTTTAGATTAGTAGTCACTGCAGAATTATGTTTTGTACAACTCCTATTTGCTAAGAATGAAATTGATACCTAGCTTTGTTTTCACAGTCTTGTGGATATTGAAAGAACTGAGTTAACTTCTTACTAACTTTGCTCCGCTCAAGAAATTATTTTAAGGGAATATTTATTTATTCTGCAGCTTTGAAGAACAGCACAAGAAACTCAGCCTGTGGATACATGACATGGAAGAAAGAATGAGCACAGAAGCGTTAGGAGAGATCAAAGACCTTATTCCTGAGAAGAAAAAGGAGGTGCAGAAAGTGGAAAAGTTCCTGGAAGAGTTACTGGCTTCAAGGTACATTTGTTAATATACTTTTACATTTTCTCTGCTAAAGCAACTCTGAAATTGAACTGTTTGGATAAAATGTGCCTGTGAAAGAGAGAGAATTGTTGCAACGTACTCTGAATCCAGATATTCCCAGTTTTAAGGAAATTTGAATTTCAAGCCAATTCCAAAATTTTGTATAGACACATTTCTCATTAAGAAAAATACATTTTACTTCAATAATAAATGGAACCAGAAAAGTCACCTTCAGTAGAAGGAATAGTAAAAACACAACTTATCATATCCATTTATAAAATTTTCTTTCTTTCTGTCCTGTGAAATTCATATCCAACCAGATTAGCTGGGTCTGATATTGTTGAATTTGTAATAAGAACTCAAATAGCATCCACATCAACACTGAAATATTTCTAGAATTCAGACTTAACCGGTGGATGATGAAGTAATTGCCTTTGTAGTACACTGTGGTTTTTCACTCTATGGTTATTAGGTTTATGAAGATATAACAGAAATAGTAGTAAAGTAGTTAAAGTAGTAAAGTAGTTCGTGCCTCACAACATGATAAAAGGAAGCATCCAGTCATGTCTATCCACTTGAGCCTGATGTAAGATGTTTTGGTCTGATGTAAATTCCTGTAATCATAGGATATCCAGAAAGGTGATCCAGTAGTTTGAGATTAATTGAGGCTGTGTAAGGCCAGAATTTTAATTCCTTTCACTGACCCTTCTACCCAACCCCAGATTCAGTGTCTAATCTTGGGCAAATGACCTGACCTTTCCATCTGCTGAGAAGCTTTGGAAGGTGCAGAAAGGTAGTAGCTCATGCAGAACTGGAAGTCTGAGAGCTGTAAAGAAAATAAGTTAGCTTTTTATTTAAATGTGCAAAAGAAAGATTTCAGTGTCATAATTTGGAGCATCAAAATCTGCAATAAACTGCCCTATTCACAAGTAAAGGTATGAATCAGTTCATAATATTTCTTTTAAATTTCTCCCAACTAACTTTTCTGTTAACTAGGAACTCTAACACTGGTGGAATAGCTGATTATGTGAACAGTCTTCATAACTTCTCATAGCTGCTATAACAGTGTCATATGCTTTTTGAAACTGATTTGCAATCTCATTATTTTCTTTCAGGGAATCTTGTGATAAGCTGGCCCAAATTGCACAGGCTTTAAATGAGGAAGGACACGGTGCAGGAAGGGAAGTGCGCTTGGCCTCTCAACATCTCACTAATTACCAAAACATGGTCAAAGCTGTCAAGGAGAAGCTGCGAACATGTCAACTTGCGCTCCAGGAGCACCTCAGTTTGGAGGAGGCACTACAGAGCATGTGGTCATGGATGAAAGAGGTTCAAGAAAAACTGGCCTTGGCTGAGAGTACGGTCGGTAGCAAACCCACGCTAGAGCAACGACTGACACAAATTCAGGTAAAGAAGGGTAGAACTGGAGATTATGCATCATCAAGATTAACGCTATGTGAGGGCCACATCAGTGGAAAAGGAATGGTTTTGTATTTTATTTTTTACTCTCTTATGAAGGAGATTATTTGAATTTAAAACCATCTTAACAAACTGGGAGATGCAGTGTGAGAGAGAGGATGAAGTTTAATGGGGAGGGATGCGAGGTATTACATTTATTGAGGAATAACCAACTATGAAAATGTGTATTCAGATTCAAAAGAAGCTGTCTAATGGAGAAAGCCTTGAAATTGTTCACCTAGAGAGCCTGTGGCACAAACATTACAGGAGTTTTTCAAGAACAGGTTAGATAAACATCAGTTGGAAAGATCATCAGTATAGAGCACTATGGGCTCTTGAGACTTAGTCAAGCTGTGTGCTGCTGTCTTTCTGTGCAGCGCTTGACCTACTCATTATCTGCTGCAGTGTAAGCAACATTGCACTAATGCAGTGAAATATCTGTGTGGCTGTGGGGGAAACTGTCAGATTCCTTGCACATAACAAGGGACAGGAACTTAGAAAAACAGGTGCCTAGGAATTCATACTTGACATGCTTGTCAAGGGTAAACGAGTTCAGAAATGGTGCCCTCTGCTGGAAGAATAACAGCTTTCAGCTGTCAGCAGATCTCACTTAACATTTTGATTTATTTTGCCTCACAGGAGATCCTCTTACTCAAAGGTGATGGTGAAGTTAAGCTGAACATGGCTATTGGCAAAGGAGAACAAGCACTTAGAAGCAGCAGTGAGGAAGGACAAACGGTGATACAAACAGAGCTGCAAAAGCTGAAGGATGTATGGAATGACATCATCAGCACATCCATGAACTGGCAGAGGTAAAACTCACTGGAAAACACAGGCCACTTTGCCTACCACCAAAGAGTAGTACCCTACAGCACACAGGAGTCCACTCTTTCACACCTGAGGGAAAAGTTGCTTCATCGGAAAGAATCAAAATTACCTGAAAAAAATACATATTTTTCTAAAAATGATGAAGGTACAACCCCATCACGTGAATCAAATTTCATGTGAAATGATCATTTAAAAATAAATAGTAAACATAAAAGTTCACACAAAATAACTAGATAGGGCTTCTTGAGTTGTTGAACCCATAGTGGAGTAGGACCAAAAACATCTGACATATCTTAATCTACCTTTTCTTTACCAAATTCCAGAAAGATTTCCCAATTCTCTCCATCTCTCACTCTTTTTTTTAATTAAAAAAATTATATCCATTCCAAATAATATTTACTGCAAATTAAGCTAATTTCTTCTTGTCTTAACCTCGGTGGAAAACAAAAGTTTTTGTTATTACCTGATGTAAGGGAACTGTTAGGTCACAGCTTAAAGTGGTGATTGAACACCTGGTGAAGGGGTATGGCTGGCCTAGAGAGCACAGGAAAATTGTTTGCATCTTTGCTCCCCATATGACTAGAAGGGACACAACCAAGGTGGAGCTACTCTGGGCTCATATAACGACCAGCCACTGAAGGGAGAGCATCTCTTGGACTTTAGCTGCTTCCTAAGGAGTGCTGCGGAGCCAGAGAGCTCCCTTACCAGTTGTGTGAGTTCACCTCTTCTTTCTATGTAAGATTATGAGCCTACCTGTGAATACTTTGCCTGGTATTGCCAAGAATCTGTCAGAACCAATTTTGCTTCTTCATAAGCAGAACACTTGAGTAAGAACTTTTTTATATCTTTGAAGATCTTAATCATCTCTGTTCCAGACAAACTGAAGCCTTAATGCAGTGTTCCTCAGAACCAATACTTTCTGGACCTCTTTCATCCTTGTTTCTTTTTCACTAAGTTACAGACTACCACTAGTTTGTCAACATTATTCATAAAAGATAATAATGGAAAGTAAGCTGATCTGTTACTGCATTTGAGACCATAATAATTCTTTCCATAGTACTAAACTAGATTGTTCTCAATTTTGTATTGGTAGATCTGATTTCTCCTTCCTAGGCAAAGGTATTTTTTCACCGAATTCCACCATTCTTTCATTTTTTTGAACGTCTGATATTTAAATTCTGTCATTTAAACTAGCAGCAGGCCTTCCCTATTTGCTTTCATCTGTGTGTTTTACAAGCAATATAAGTTCCATCATCCTAATCAATACTGGATAGAATTGACTTCTGCATGATCCTAGTTCCTTAGCTCTCTAGTAACGTCAAAGTTTTCTCTGCATCAGAAAACTGTCACAGATCTGTATTTTAAATATCTGAGTGCTAAGATATCTCAGTCTTAAATATCAGCTATGGAAGGAGCTTTCTCTCTTAGTCAAAAACTGTAATACAATTGGATCTAGAAATTTGAAATGGGATGCTTTAAAGTTTTATTCTAGTTTCACCCAATCTATGTCATAAAATATTGTGTAGATTAGGGGAGACGATCACATTTTGAATGAAATCCTTACCATAGTCATAAGTGATGTTAAGTCCAATGGAATCAGAATTGCATTCCTTAACACAAGTCCCAGAGAGACTGGGAGATCTGCTAGGAGGAGCAATATATAAGAAAGGTATTTTTTTTATTAATGGTAAAATGGACTATATATAACTGACTCGTTCTTGAAAAAGTTACTGGAATACCGCTTAATTGTCAATAGGTTGTACATTTTATTACTGTGACCATAATAAGTTCCACTAGTGCTCTATATTTTTCTTTGCAACACAGACAATGAAATGTGTATTTCACGAGTGTGACACAGATAAGTTGCTCGTACAACATATACTAGAGAAGCAGTTGTATCAGGCTATACATAGTAGCCCAAGGAACACAGAAAGTCTAGAATAGCTTGGATTTAAGCTGATATAGAAAACTAAAACAAGATGGAGGAAAAAGCATGTTCTAAACTTATTATAGATGTCTACACAGTGTAACAAGGTATAAACAGACTTTTTTTTGTTTGTTTAGACCTTTTTAAAGTTCTAATCTGTACTGCATATGTTTCTTTTAATGTAAGTTGCTTAGAGTCCCTCATCAGCCAGTGGAATGAATATTTGGAAAGGAAAAGCCAGCTGGAGCAGTGGTTAGAGAAAATGGATCACAAAGTGGAGCAGCCTTTAGAACCACAGATAGGTCTGAAGGAGAAGTTTGCACAGCTGGACTACTTCCAGGCTATTGTTTCTGAGATAGAGGATCACTCTGGTGATTTGCAGCAACTCATTGAAAAAACTGCAGAACTTTACGAAAAAACTGAAGATGATTGTTTTGGAGCAGCAGCTCAAGAAGAACTAAAAACACAGTTTAATGACATCGCAACTGTAGCGAAGGTAAGATAAAGGCCTCAATTTCAAGTAATATTTTTTTAAACAACTCTATATAGGGCTTAATTTTTGATTTTTCTTGATTTTATAGTGCTTGAAAGATTGAATGTATTTGAATAGTCTTGCCTTTGGTTATAACTGAAACTAACAAAAGAGATGGACATAGTTTACTAAAATTCAGTGGAATGCAAAAAGATATCGGGAATTGAAATTGGTGTGATTAAGATTTTTGAAAATTGAAGGGTATATATTTTATTCCTAATTTCATACATACAACAATACTTCAAGTATTCTTCTATTATTTTCATCTAGTTCTTTTTCTTTCATTCCTAGCACTCTTTTTTTACTTAGAAAGATAAAAATGGAATGTCTCCCTGAGCAGGAAGCATGGTCAAAAAGAGAAATCTTATTTTCAGAAATATATGTGCTCATATTTTGTGTTATTTCAAGTCATTAATCACTGCAGTTGTTATACAGGTATTCTATTTGATTTCTAAGGAAAGAGGATAGCTCACAGATCCCTTCTACCATGGAAACCAGAACAGTAAGACTAGCTCTGAGATTGTCTCCATCTTCTCAGCTACTGGGAAAGCCACACAATAAGAAACTAATGTTGCTGTGAGACTGAAGTAAACAATATACACAAACATTTAGTAATCTCATGGGAGTATTATTTGGGTTTTCATGTATTGGGAATATTGTGATGTGCTATATTTGAGCAACATGTTGTCTATAGAATTAAGAAAGCCAAAGTACAAAAATCAGTAGATCTAACAAGTTATCTGATAGGAAGAAACATTAAATCTAGGACACATTAATTTACTTCCTTAGAAAAAAATCTGTTTGTTTTTTTTTTTTTTACTAAAGTTGATAGGAAAGTCACTATATATGGAATCCTGTAGTTTGCTTTTGTCCTTGTTTTAATTTATGGGGTAAGATATAATATTATTACTATTGTTTTATTGCTTTATTCATAGACCATAGATATGCAAGCCCTCTTAGATTTATCTTGTCTGTAACTACCATCTAATTGCACACTGTTTTTTCTTTTCATGATGAACTTTTGCTTTCTTTATTCTTTCCAGTTGGAAAAAAAAATCTTATTTCTAGAGAATTAGCTCACTTTCATGCTTGTGTAACTGCTTCTTCTGTGGTTTTAAGGCTGGAATAATACAAAGATTGACTCACTAAAACAGTATTAAACTTGTGATGCTTTTTTGCACACAAGTGAGCATGGCAGTGTTCTCCTAAAATCTATATGCATTAGTAACTTCAATTTCTTAGGAAATTTTCCTTGTCTCCCAAAATTAAAATAAAAATCCTATGTTCGGGTATAAAAACAGATTATTTTTTCTTTCAACAAATATTACTTGTCTTAACTGGCTGAGAGTCTTCCAGATGGACTAACTGTCTGAGAATAGTTATACACATCTTGTTCCATGAAACAGGCCAGATATAAACAAGAAATTGTATACAGGCTTTGAAGCCTTCTTCTGGAAGTATGTTCAAGCTGATGGCAGAATGTTCTTTAAATCTATGAAAAGCAGGATACCATCTAGGGGATTGCTGGGACCTCTTGACAGTCAGAGGTTAAAGATGCACCCAGGGACAATAAGACTGTACCGGAGAAGTTCCATAAATTTGCATTGTTCCTCTCTACTGAAGCCACTGAGGAGATTCTCACATCTATATTTTTGTCATAGCAGGCAGGCAAGAGGAGACAGAGTTGTCTTCTGTTAAATATATGGGAAATCTTAAACCAAGCAGTTAGTTATTATTTCCCCATGGGCAAATGGCATTCAGCTGAGGTTTCTTGAGAAATGCTTGAACAGACATTGCCAAAAAGCTGGCCAAGGGGGGTCACTCTGTCAGCCTGTGTCACTGCCAGCTTTAAGAGAGGCCCTACAGGGAACTGCAGGCTCATGAGCATGGCTGATGTCATTGGAGGGCTGCACTCAATAACGAAAGTGGTGGGCAGTACTGGATAAATATAGACTGCTGAGAAAGTCAGTATGGTATCTGGAAAGTGTAACTTTAACAAAGTGTTGTGGTTTAACCTGGCAGGTAGATGATCACCACGCATTCATTCACTCACTCCTCCCCCTCCCAGTGGAACAAGGAAGAGAACCCAGAGGAAAAAAAAAAGGAAAGTGGGTTAAGATAGTAATTACTAAGACAGAAAGCAAAAAAAAAAAAAAAAAGGAAAAAAAGATAATAGTTACGATAATAATATATATATATAAAACAAGTGATGCACACGCAATTGCTTACCACCCACTAACCAGTGCCTAGCCAGTTCCCAAGCAGTATCTGCCTGCCTGGCCAATTCTTCACTATTTTCAATTTTTTTTTTTTTTTCCCGGTATGATGTTATATGGCATGAAATATTCCTTTGGCCAATTTAGGTCAGTTGTTCTGTGTCTGTCCCCTCCCAGCAACCTGTGCCCTCACAGCCCTCCCCACTGGCAGGACAGTGTGAGAAGCTGAGAAACTGATATGCCCTTGACTCTGTACAGTGCTGCTCAGTAATGGCTTAAAAACATTGCTGTGTCATCAACGTTGTTCTTCTCCTAAAGCCACACCATAGCATCATACCAGACAATATAAAGGAAAAATCAACTCTGTCTCAGCTGAAACCAGAACACAAATATGCTGGAGTCCTATGGCAATGTCAATAAGCATGTTTAAAAAAAAAAACAAAAAAAAAGTGATAGAGTGGATATAATACACTTGGGTTTTCCAAAAGCCTTTGACAGTGTTCCACAGAAAAGGCTTTTTGAGAAAGTAAACTACCATAGAATTTGAAGAAAGGTCTTTGATGGATAAAAAATTGATTACAATGTAGGAAAAAAAGGTTAGTAATCATTTCTGAATGGAAAAGAGTCAACTTTAGGATTCTCCAAGAAACTATGTGGGAACTAGTTTTGTTCCACTTCTTTGTTGATGACCTGGAGAAGGGAGTGTGAAATGAATCTTGTGAATAATATTTAGCTATCTTGGACAGTTAAATGACAACAAATTCCAAAAGAACTGTCAAAAACATGAGCAAGTGGGCAAAGAGGTAGTAGGTGTACTTCAATGAAGATAAATGTAAGGCAATATCTGTAGGGGGATAAAAAATGCTGAAACTTGATTGTATGATTCTGAATTCAGAACGTGCACTTAAAATCCAAGGGACTGTTTTTTGTGATTTATTTTGCAAATGGAATTAGGAGATGAGCATAGAAAGGGTGGGATTCATTTGTTTGATGTGAAGAAAGCTGAGAGGGAAATGCATTCACAAGTTATAGAATAATGAAGGTAATGGTTAACAGGAATACAGAAATGTTAGTTACCAAATCTCACAGTTTCAAAGAGTGTTTATTAAACCTAGTAGAATTTTTTTTAAGTGATATCTCTGCTCTTTAAAGTAGAGATAAGCAAACTTCCATAATCTGCTGCTATGTATTATTATCAGGAGTTTAAAAAAGGGGAGGGGCAAAGCCACTGACAGCATATCTATAAACACACACTGAAAGAGTAGGCATGAACTTTTTTATGTTCTTAATCTAATAATTGTAAATGCCAAGGAAGTATAAAGGAAAATGCCCACATATGTTTGCAAGGTTTGTGTGTTCTCCATAAATAACACTGGGGAGAATATTTGGCTGGATGAATCATTAGTTGGGCCCAGAAGAGCACATCTCATGTGCCGAGTACACGGGACAGGCATCTCTACTTTGCCTACATCAGAGGACATACTGCATCTCCTCCTGCCACTCTGAGGCTGTGCTGTGTTTCTGGTGCCTGTATGTTCTCTCTTTTGTGGAGAATGGGGATTGAGAACTGTTGTGAACTCATCAGCTGGGGGGCAGCAGCATCCCACAGCAGCACAGGGATGCCAGGCTGAGAAAAGAATTGGTGCCACACAGAGAGGATGGGCCAAGACTGCCCAGATGATGTGCCAGGCAAAGCTGCTGCTCCCTGCTCTGCTTCCTGTAATGGCAGGACTGATTGACAAGTTTGCAGTCTTTCCTTTAGGAGAGAATAGTACTGACTGAAACTGGTAGAAGCCACTGCCACCAGAGGAGACCCACTCAAATTGCTCCTTCCCTCTATGCTCTTGCTCTACTGGTGTTATATTTTGGTAAAAATAAAGTAAATAAGGTGCGTGTTTGCCCACCGTGAGGCTCTTTTACTGCCTTAAGAAGATGTTTATTTTTTTTTTTTAATTCAGACACATGGGGACATTTTCGTATGTGTTTGTTGCATAAAAAGCATAAAGACGTAAAAACTGTGAGGATCTACTTTAGGTCATAGTTGTTCAGTTATTAACCATCAAGGAAACATTCCAAGAAATTATGATGATTATTTTCAGAGGGAACAGCAAAGCTTGGCAATCTAACTTAATTTTGAAAAGCATTATTTGAGTGTTGAGCTATTCAAAATTAAAAATAACTTATGTTTAATTTGTGACTGTTAAAGCCAGTTTAAGGACACTTATGTCTAGATTTATGTATCCACCCCAGATTAAAAGCTATTTGATTAGCTCAGTTCACTTTTGGTTAGTTTTGATAAACATTCCTGATGGTTAGTTCTTGTGAATTTAATAACAAATTGACATAGTCAGACCCAAGGCCAGTCTAGACCAGAACAGTATTTCATCCGTGGCCCCACTTTAAGATTATGTTAAAATGCTGTTGAGGAACCATGCTATTATTGTATGTCTGTGTTAGAGAAAGAGACCTTCAAGGGTACAAGAGAGATGACTTGGGATGGCCACTGTTTCTGATCTAATGGCTAAAGCAGAACTTGGCACC
Source organism: Numida meleagris (assembly GCF_002078875.1). Taxonomy (NCBI): domain Eukaryota; kingdom Metazoa; phylum Chordata; class Aves; order Galliformes; family Numididae; genus Numida; species Numida meleagris. The sequence continues at coordinate 454,184 of NW_018363728.1, read as the reverse complement.
AAAAACATCTTTTACACTTTTAAACAGTGGAACTTCTCATTTGTGGGCCTCATATGGGACAACTCTGTGCCTCTGCTTAACATTTATGGAGACTTGCTTCTAATAAGAGCTGTGTTTCTGCCAGCATTCCTGCCTAGACAAACCTAAGCCAGACCTTGTGCAGTGTAGCACACTGCAAGCCAGCTCTCTATACAATTAAAGTCTGGACAGAAGCCAAGAAAGTGTTTAAGTACATTAATGATTTTTTTTTTTTCCATCTGAACAATAGGAGAAAATGAAGAAAGTGGAAGACATTGTGAAGGATCATTTGCTATACCTTGATGCAGTGCATGAATTCACAGACTGGCTCCATTCTGCAAAGGAAGAGCTCCACCGCTGGTCAGATGCAACTGGAGATACATCAGTGATACAGAAAAAGCTGGCCAAAATCAATGTAAGAAATGTTAGTTATCGTGACTTCATCTGTGATTCAGAACCTAGAATCCAGAGCCTTAAAACTGTGGGATCTTGCTCTTTGTTTATTTGAAGCGGAGATTACATTTCAGTGAGCTGAAAACACACTTTCTCAGCTATGATTTGTTTTTGCCTCCCTTCCTGTATAAAACTAATGCAGTGAAAGCACAGTCAGACCTGAGTTAGCCACCTCATGCATGGAAACAATTTTCCTGAGTGGAAGCCCAGTGGCAGAAGATAGTGACTTAGCTGATTAATGAATACTGCCCTGTCCTCATCCTCAAAACTGCTTTCTCTATATCTGCTGAATCAAAGTCAGAAAGAACCTTTTGTGATTTGCATGAATTGGAGATGCATGAAATAGTGCAAGGATCATTCTCCCTAAACACAGTGGAAGTGTATGGGTTGCTATATATATGCTCCTTACTCTGGCATCTCAATGTGTCCATCCATTCCTAGGCATTTGATAGAGCAAATTAAGTATTTCTGAATGCAGCGTTAAAGCAGGATTTGTGTTTTGTTCATTCCTGATGTTTACATTCAAATACTTACGCTAGCAGTGTTTTAGCCTGCTCGTAAACATGAGAGGGCCAGCGCACAAACTAGAGGAGGCTTCAAGACAGCCAGATCAACTTAAAGACCTGTTGCTTACTCTTGGATAGTTTCTAGCCTCTTTTGCGTTCAAACTCCCCGTGTATAATATGAGAAAGGGAGGAGATGGTAGTTTCTAGTTCATAACGCTAACAAGAGAATAAATAACATTACTTTAGCATGTAGTGGCTGGGATAATACTTATCTTTTCCAGCTTTTAAAGCTGAGAACTACCAAATTTTCCTGTAGCTTGTGTAAGGATGAAACAGGATGCAGAAGAATGAATTCAGGAAAAAAAACACAAAAACAACTAAAAACACAGAGCCACATGTGCAACCAATTATGGCACATCACAGATCATGAGTAGGCTGCTGCATGCTTTTTCTGAGCAGCACAGCTTTGTTCTTAAAACTGGCATGAACAGCTCTGTACCAGTGTTTCTTACGTAAAACATCACAAAACAGTTATTTTCTGTATCTTACAGGAAAAAATATATATTGTTTAGGTTAGCTAAACCACAGGTATTCCTCCCCTAAGTTTATGGAGGTTTCAGATCTGCTTTGCGATCAGCATACAGCACGTACCCGCTCCTGACGGCGCTTCGGTCCCCTGCCCCCCGGCCGCACGCCGCCGCTCCGCACGCAGCATGGCTGTTCTCGAAGCGGTGCCGCTGGAACCGCAGCTCGGAGCAGCGCGCGGCCTGCACTGCGGCTGCCCCACGCGTGGCGGGCCCCCTTCCCAGCTGTGGCCAGTTACCATGGCGATGTTGCCTTGCAGGAGCTGGTAGACTCTCGCCAGATCGGCGCGGGCCGTCTCGGCCGAGTGGAGACGCTAGCTCCCGCAGCTAAGCGCAGCACGAGTGCCGGCGGGTGCCAGCTCCTCGCCGCCGAGATGCAGGCCCTGCAGTCGGACTGGAAGCAGTGGGAAGAGAGCGCTTTCCAGAGCCAGCGCAGCCTGCGGGACGTGCTGAGCCAGATGGCCGTGTCGGAGCAGGAGTTCGCCGCGCAAGTTGCGCGGCTGGAGGAGGCCGTGCAGCGGTTCGGCGGGCTGCTGGCTGCCTGGTCGCAGAGCCTGGAACCCCTCGACAGCCGTCACACCGACACCGAGATCGCGGAGAGCTGGCGCAAGGAGAAAGTAAGCTCACTTCTCTTTTCCAAGCGGTTTTTCGGTCGTAAACATACAGTGACCGAGGGCAGAAAACTTCTGCCCGGTGGCACTGTCAAAGAATGGGAGAAGTAGAGAATAATACAATGCATTTGTGAAAACCTCTCTAAAAAATTCCAGCTTTCCAAGCTTTTCTGTAACTGTATTCAAAGCAAGCAGTGTTGAGGGAAGATGTTTATTTGGTCTCTGCTGTACAAGGCTTAGCAAGTGCTGCCCAGAGCTCAGACATTTACAACTGGGCTTGGCTGTAAGAAAATGAGGGATCCAGCCTCTGAACTTCTCCTCAGGCTGCTCAGCATTGCAAGCCAGAGTAGTTTTTGACTGGGGAAATGTGAAGCATTTCCTAAATGCTGAGCAGCGGCTGGAGTGATTTCTTACTGACTTACAATTTGTTGTGCGTATGTTGAGTTTATACATTCTGTTTCTTGCAATATCCTTCATGTTATGTGTGTTAAGGTCTTGTCCTGTATATGAAATTATATTGGAAGCTGGTATACTTTCTGACTGCTTTGCTGTGGAATGTAGTGGAATTCAGAGAAAGATAGAGGCAGTTCCTCTTTCTGACTGCCTTCTAGCAAATATTCCACATGTATATGTATCACATGCACTTGCACAAATGTATATTCACAACAATCAAGGTACTTACATAAAAGCTTGTATGTATCTAGGTTCATATGAATCACAGATACAAAGATACAGAGTACCTTCCCTTTCCCTTCCTATGTTACAACAAAATACCTTCAGTAAAATACCTTCAGTAAAAGTTATGCAAAGCTTGCTTTCTGCCCCCTTCACTGAAGAAACAAACAGAGTCTCAGAACAGCTTCTCTTTAAACTGAGATTATAAATCTTCTCCTCTAGAGTCTGTGCCAAGTTATTTCTGTGGCTTCCTCTTTAACAGAATTCAAGGATTTGTGCCTTCGTGCCAGTACATAACTGTAGGAGTAACAGAGTTGAAGTTACACTGGAGTAAATAATGGTAGAAATATGCAAATGGTTATGATTTTAAAAAGGAAAATAGGACATGAAATTATCAGCAAGAAACAGCTGTAATTATTAGGCCTTTTTTTGTTTTAAATAAGTGGAGTAACTACATTCATAAGACATTATTTTACTAGTACTGTACATACTATGTATGTACTGTTACCCAATGTAAATCTCTTTATTTAGATTCTAAAGTGATAAACTTAGGGTAAAGAGGAAAATGCAGAGGAAATACCAGATGTGCTATGTGCAGCCCTACTATATAAAATTATATAGTTTGAGGAAATGTAGTCAGGACAGTAGTTGTTCAATTTTTGAACTCAACAGATGGGTCCTGTTGTGAATGTAAAATGCCATTGCAGCATTCTTTTTCCATTGTTTCACAGCAATTCTGTTGTCATGTAAACCAAGCCCTCAAGTTAAAAATGCATTTCCTAATTCTCAGAATTAGCTGGCTCACTCTGTTAGCCTGTACTCAAGCTCTGATCCTTTTAGATACGTGCAACATAACAGCAACAGGTCTTGATTCCAAAATTCAGCAGATTATTTTGATAATTGTCAAATTTGAAGTTAAATCCAAGTCACTGGAACAGCACTATCAGTGATTCAGTGTCTCTGTATAGAATTAGGCCAACTATTTTTCATGTAAATCTTCCTATTTATTAATAGATTATACCTAAGGTTATATGTCATCAAAATAATCTTTTAAAAGTAATTGTGGTGTGTTATTTGAAACTAAAATATTTCAACAAAACAAAACATGAAAACAAACGATTCTCACATCTGTGATGCTCTTAGGACATTCCTTTATCAAAACAAAACATAAAAAACCACCAACACTAGTAGGATCTTGGTATGGTGATTCCTGCACTACACACTCCCTGACATCCTGTGCTTAAGTCACAGCCACTGTGTTGTCATTACTAATCCTTCCAAAGTCCTGTGTGTAGTCTACAATAGTAAGATAAAATAAAAACTCATAGTTTACTGTTTTTTTCCCTTAAACATCATTTTGTATAGCTTTAAATAAACTGGCAGCATGACTATTTCAAGTGTCTTTTAATTGTGGTTGAACAGATATGCTTACATATGAGTGGCTCAGAGCAGATAAAGTTCATAACACTGACAATAATATGTAACTTAAAGGAGTCCTCATAATTTGTTGTAGCAAAATAGTTTTTTGCACCTGCAAGAAAACACAAAAGTTTGTATGTGTAATACACCTTATATGTCTCTAGAGTTAGCTTTGCAGGGCTTCCATAACCTAAAAATGTAAACAAATTTCAGTAACGTTAATGCATTGAAGCTCTGACTGTGGTTTAAACCACTATTGTACAGAGGCAGTACATACTCATAACTTTATTTTTCTCAAAATTGATTGTTTTTAGTTTTTTTTCCTGGCAGTTCAGGTACCATGAAGATGAAATCTCATATTTAACTTGCTCAGAAATGCACACTATAGATCTGAAAAACATCATTTCACAATTCAGCAGACTTTCTCACTAACAGAATTAAAAAAACAAGCATAAGATGTCTAGTGGGCAGCAAACACATCAGCTGAATCCTTGGATTATTTACATTTGTTTTTCATCCTGCTGTTCCTAATGTGTTTTTACTTTTGATTTATATAAGTGGATACCTGTTTATTGCAGAGTTATTTAATACTTTACAGTGAGAAATACTCTTTGTTGGAACTTATATTACAAATATCAGAGATAAAAAGTATTTTCAGAACCTTTGCTATATTTTTATGTATTTAATTTGTATCTTTCCTAAGCATTCAATTTTGTGCTTATAGACAATTATAAACCATTTTCTATGCATATTTTCAATCCTTTTGTACAGATTCAGAAACATGACTGAGAGACTTCCTTGTCCCACTTCCCTTGTCTCCTTCCTAATCCGTCTTCACTTTCATGTGATCAGTTTCTTACAACTCTACATCCGTTTCTTCAAAATTGGAACTTAGATTTAGTCAAAATGATCTATGCATGCCAAATGCTCTGGCTTGCCTGCACTGCAGAACTTTTGCTGCAGTGAATGTAACTAGCTAGAAGATTGTCTTTTCTCCTTGTTATTTTAAGAAGTAATCCCAAAAAGATCTCATTTGCAATGAGACAAGGAGCCAAGTCTATGCTGCTAGTTATGCTGGAGTAGCTGGCAGGGTTCCACAGTGGAGATGCTATTGACATCAACATGAGGACTGTTTCCATTGGAGTAGTTATCACACTTTTCCCAGTGACCTTAGCTAAGTCAACAAAAGTACTTTTTTTTTTTCTTTTTGACCTAGCTCTCCACAAAACAAGTCTTCCAGTGCAGCGGTGACAGCCAGTAACCCTCACAGGGTTTTAACTCGTTGTACGTTTACATTGTGAAACTGTCTGTAAAAAATATCAAAGGTTTAGAAACTTTGTGAAACTGTGTGTGTAAATTCGTTTTTTTTGGACACAGCTCAAAATAGTTTTTATTGAATATAGTAAACTCAGGCTAGGCTTGCAGCCTGGAAGGCCAGTGATATCATGGGCTCCATCAGAAGAAGGGTGGCCTGAAGGGCAAGAGAGGTGCTTGTCCCCCTCTATTCTGCCCTTGTGGGGCCCCATCTGGAGTACTGTGTCCAGGTCTGGGGCCCCCAACAAAGGAAAGATGTGGAGCTGTTGGAGAGAGTCTGGAGGAGGGCCACAAACATGATCCAAGGACTGGAGCACCTCTCCTGTGAAGATAGGCTGAAGGAACTGGACTTGTTCAGCCTGGAAAAGAGAAGGCTGTGAGGAGACCTCATTGCAGCCTTCCAGTATTTAAAGGGAGTTTATAAATGTGAGGGAAATAAGCTTTTTACATGGGTAGATAGTAATAGGACAAGGGGGAATGGTTTTAAACTGAAGGAGGGGAGATTTAGATTAGATGTCAGGGAAAGTTTTTTCTGAGAGAGTGGTGCTGGAACAGGTTGCCCAGAGAGGTTGTGGATACCCCATCTCCAGAGGTGTTTAAGGCCAGGTTGGATGGGGCCCTGGGCAATCTCGTCTAGTACTTGATCTAACAGCTGGCAAACCTGCCTGTGGCAGGGGAGTTGGAACTTGATGATCCTTGAGATTCCTTCCACCCCAAGCCATTCTATGATTCTATGATATGATTTGCTGTTCCTTAGTTGTGTATAATTTCATGTATATGCAGCTAATTGACAATACCATGTCTCATATATTAAAATGAAATGCATGTCTTAAACTTTTCAATGAAAACTTTCTGAGCTAATAAAGTTGAAGCGTTCAGAAATTTAGCCTATGTATCACATAATTTCAAATAAGTCTCTGAGCTCCTGTGTGTTTGATTGCTAAAATACTCTCAAAAGTGGATTTACATGGATTGTAAATGAAATTGAATAAGAACTTTGATTGATTTTTGTAATTTATTTGCGAATATCATTCACTTCTTTTGTTTTAACAGGAAACATCGGATGCTCTGATACAGTCTGAACATGTGATAGATGAGATCAAGACTCAGTTAAATGATCTTTGTAGATTCTCTAGAGATTTGAGTACCCATTCTTCAAAAGTTTCAGGGTTGATTAAGGAGTATAACAGGTATACTTTCATCTTGTTTATAATCAGTCCTTAATGTGTATGCGTACAAGCTTCGTTTTAGGGAATCATTGATTGGAATCTTAGAATTTGAAACAGAAGTAGACAATGATTAGAAACTTTTTTATAGTGGTGTCCGTAGTGATTGTAAAAAGTAGCACTTTGTCTTTTTTTGTAAGATTCAGGCTATGCTACTAAACTGAGCTTAAGCCAACACCTGACCTGATATAGGAGGAATCCTTATAAGAAGCTGAGGTACAGCTATAGTTCATTTGCCAGAAAAAAGGAGCCAGCTGTAACAACTATTTAAATTTTTTAATTTTGTGCTTCATTTTACTACTGTTTTACCTGAAAGAGGGGAGCTGACGTTTGTCTGTTTTCTTACTTTCTCTCTGGTCTCTGTGGCTATTGACATCCGCATTTCAGACACAAGATTCTGCTGTCTCTTGCAGGGGTTGTAGTTTTTATCTTTTGTAACTGCAGAAGAAGGGTATGATGACCCAAGCTGATCCCTTCTAATGTTACAAATTTAACTATGTCACTGAAGGTCAAATTGTAGTTGCTGTATTTCCATGTCCTGTGCCTAGATAGGAAAAGGCTTGCAGAAACTGTTCGTACTTAGGAGTACTAAATCACGCTCTAGAAATGCTTATCTGTCATATCTGTGAAACCCAGTTTACATGCTTCACTTTTAAGGAAATTTATAGTGGATTTCCTGGTGTCTCAGTTAAGTGCTTAGAGTTGGTGGGAGGAGTCCAAGTTAACCTAACCTCACTTCAGAGAACTAAGCAATAGCGTTGTCACCTAACAGAGTCCTCCCTTTCCTCCTTCCCTCGCTCTGTTCTGCTTCCCTGATGTGATAAATCCAGCCTCTGCCTGCAAGCTTCAAAGGGATGTCAGAGTAAAGAGCAGATCTTGCAGCAAAGATTTCGGACAAGTTTCAGGGACTTCCAGCAGTGGCTGGTCAATGCAAAAGTCACCACAGCCAAATGCTTCGATGTACCTCAAGATATCAGTGAAGCTTCAGGGAGTCTACTGAAAATACAGGTAACTTTATAGCAATAAGTCATTCATTTAAGGGAGATACAGTCTATTTCACGTATGTTACAATGTGGGGAAAAAAAGTATGTTTTGAAGATAGGAGAGTAATATGTAATTAAAAGGGCATCAGTGCAGGGACTTAGTACCTGAAATTATTTTAAAGCTACATAACTATTTTTCCTCAAATGTGAGAATAGAGCCCATATAAAGTAAGAACAAGGTAAAAATGTATAAAGTGGAAACACATATTTAAAAAGTCTATTTTTTTCACAGAAAGGTAAAACAAGCTAATATATGGAAATGAATGCCAATAAAAATTTTATTTTATTAAAGCAAGTAAAACAAATTATGAGGAAAATATAACCATAATTTTAAGTAAAAATAACAAAATGAGAAATACATAATGAGAATATAAAACTTTCAGATAGACAATACAACAGGATAAATTCATGTCAGCTTCACAGACGATACCAAGACCCAAATCACTTCCTCCTGTTCCTGGTAAATTTACTTCCTTTGCTTAAAAGTTTTGTTTAAAAGAGTCAACAATACCATATTAAAGTAGCAATTTTTTTGCTACTTCAAATTGAGACTTTTTTTTCAGGGTAAATATAAAGGGTTAAAAAAGCCAGCAGATTTTGACAATTAATAAAAGAGTTCTTAGCAAAAACAGTTTCCAACAGTGGTCAGATTTTTTTATTATTATTACTGCAGCTTCTTAACTGCACAAGGACTTAGATTGTCCTCCTTATTCGTGAATGCTACTTTAGCTGGACATGGACTTTTTTAACATGCATTAACTGCGTTAAGATTTCCAGGAGTGTTATAGGAGCCTATATAAGCTTCAATTTTATTTTTGTTAAAAGTTAATATTTTGTCTGTTAGCACAGTTGACATCACTAACAAGGCAATCACACCTTTAATTTTAATAAAGAACTTGAGCAAAGTATTTCAAAGCTAACAGACTCTTTGCATTCTCTACTTGGACCTCCAGAGGAGCACACAATCAGAAACTTAGTATTTTTATATTTTTTTTTATCAAGCCCTTTACTTACAACATGAAGGTAGCCTGATGATTATGATCATTAAACTATTTTTCTATCATGTAATCATGATAACAATTTAAAGTAACTTCATGTTTGAGACTGCTAAATTCATTTGAATCCTAAATGCTCAAAAAATCTTAAAAAAAAAAAAAAAAACTACAAGTTATAAGAATTATTTCAGCGCACTGGAATTTTAAAATCTCATTATTTCCTTGCATTACCTCATTCTTGAACGCAGGTTTTCAAATAGTTCTTGCACACCAACATTGTGCAAGAATTCTGTGAAGAAAAATCTTTGAGCCAGGCAAAGTAAAATAAGGATGTGGAAGATAAATCACACAGCTTAGGTGTTACTAAGGTTCTAAGCCTTAACACATCCCTACACATCGATTGGGTGGCCAGTGTGGCTGTCTTCAGTGTGCAAGGCAGTGTGTTCCCCTGCTTTCCTGAAATAAAAGCCTTTCTACTTTCTGTACTATGAATGCTTGAAGAGAAGTATAATGCCCAACTGAGAGACCAGTAATGTCTCATAAAGTGCAGATGATACAGATAATCCTAGAATCAGTATATACTTTATTTAGATGTGTGGCATTTCTGGATTAAGTAGCTACTATCCCTATAATATGCATGATTGTCCCTCATAAATATGAATGTCTCTCATAAATGTGAATAATATTGAAATATAATATACTGAAATATGAATTAATAAGTTAATGCGTAAAAACAGTAAATTCTCATTTCTGTTAAACTTTCTGGAAGCTTGCCATTGACATTTACTGGGACCCAAAGCTAATGAAAAGAACATTTACAGAATGCAAACAGAATTTTTTTTTATTGTTTTTAGGAATTCTTATCAGAAAGCGAGAATGGACAACATAAATTAAACTTGGTAGCATCCAAAGGAGAACTGCTGTGCTCTATTTTGCCAAAGGAGAAGGCTAAAGTTATCTCAGACAAATGCGCTGTGGCTAAGGAAGACTGGAGAAATTTTATCAGCATGCTCCATCAGAAGGAATCTGCATTGGAGGTATTGAACAGTCATAGTGAGGAAATATAGAATCTAAATTTCCTCTTTGCTTTTTGTTTCAAACCACACATACTTAACAGATATCCTTACAGATTTCTCACATTAGCAGTAGGTGTTTATGACGCGACACAATTAATAAGTAGTTACTTTCAAGAAGTCCCATTTTTCCATTTTGCATTTTACTCATGTTTACTTATAACCTTCTCACATGAACCTACTTTAAGTGGGGTGTTTCATGTGGAAGGGTGTTATTCAGAGTAACTTAAAGCAGCAAAGACAGCAGTGGCTGAAATTACTGTAAACCTTAGAAAAATACTGGATTACTAGAATAAAATAAAATACATTTTCTTTTAAAAAACTGTTATAACCCTGAGTTCTGACACCAATGCTGACTGAAGCTCCAGTACAGTGAGTAAACATTGTCACTTTTACTGCAGACTGATGAAATGTAAATGATTTGAGCAGAAAGAAACCCCAGTGCCCTTCTCTGTTCAGAATTCACAATTCGGCCAGCACATATTCATTTGATATGAGGAACAGAGCCAGCATCATTTTATTTTGGACAGCTAGTGGTAGTATTTGTGGTAGTATTTGGCTGCAATAGTGTATTTATTATGTGTACTTGATCTGTGGGTTGTGCATTACAATTATATTCAGTGTAGTGGAATTGTTCATAAATTTGTGCATGCATTACATGCGTTCTCAGAACTTAAAGATCCAGATGAAGGACTTTGAAGCAACTGCTGAGCCTCTGACGGAATGGCTGAGCACAACAGAAAAGATGGTACAAGGGAGTAGCAGTCGCCTCCATGACCTTCCTTCCAAGAGGAGAGAACAGCAAAAGTTGCAGGTGATTTAACTTTTCAAACAGAGCCAGCCTTTCATCTCCCATTCTGCTGGCATCATTGACAGTTCACAACAGCTTGATCATTCTGTCATCCCTCCCTCTAAATATGATAAGAACTGTTTTCAAGAACTGCTTTTGATGGGCCTGTTCCAACAGTGTTTGCATCTTCAAATTTCTTAGGACACACTGCTTTATTGCTATGAATGTGTGGTGTGCTTTTCTCAGTACACTTGCTGTTTGTCATTTCTATTTTTCTATTTTTCATGTGCAATCCAAACTTCTCTTTTGTCTGCTTTCTTGCACTCACTCGTAATATTAACGTGCCTATGCTTTACAGTCTGTCCTTGAGGAAATAAGCTGCCACGAGCATCAGCTCAACAGGCTAAAAGAGAAAGCTCAGCAGCTGTTGGAAGAGCAAGCTGTCAGCAAAAGCTTTATGCGCAGAGTGTCTCAATTGTCTTCACAGTACCTTACTCTAAGCAATCTGACAAAGGTAAAGCATTCAGTGTATGTGCTTTTAAGCTGTTCCTTTAATGTGTGTGGGGAAAGATTGAAATGTGAAACGCTAAAGTTGTCTTGCTTCTCTGCTCTGTGGTACGTCTGAGCTATGATCTTTTGTGCTGGCTTTAAAGAGTGAGAAATAAAGGCCTATATATATTTCCGTGGGCTGTCAATAAAATGGAATTGTGATTTTTTTTTTTCAAAAAATGTAATTAAAAAACACCATCCTGGTTGTCAACAGTTTTCTCCTAGTTCAAAGCAATGTGGTGATGATGATTTTCATTTTTTTCAATAACTAAAGCCATTTTAGTCTTGCAGTAAGGGGCACTTGGAAAAGTGTTTCTTATACTTCAGAGGAGTTGTAGGTTTGTTCGTTTTTTCGTTTGTTTTTTTTTTAATAGGAAATACAGAATATGGAAGTGTTACTAAATGACATCCTTTAAAGATGACTAACTGTTTGCATTGTATTTTTCTTTAAAACTTAGAGTTTGGCCTTCAACATTATTTTAAAATTATTACCCATGAGACTGCTTTTGAAGGTTCGGTAAGAAACACGGGTCATACTCTAAAGCGTAAGGCTAGGAACTGTTAGTTTAACCTAACTGTTTTGCTGAGTTGTACTCAGCAAGACACTTCAGCATTAAATATTCTTACTATCTCTATTATTTTATCAGGTTAGAAGGACTTCGTATAAGAACTGTCATTTTTCATATAGTGCCAGTCATGAAGAAGACACTGAATTAGGCTTGTTGTTACTACAGTAATAAGCGCTATGGGATAACAATTCAATTAACAAAGTATTTGTTTGAGTAATTGCAGAATTCTTGTTGTTTTTAAATTTGTCTTTTCACTGGAACTAAAATTATAAAGCATCCCTAGAGCTGTGTGACTTACTGAAAGTGTGAAAGGGAAAGATGCATGTGTTGCTGACATTGGTTAATGTGGATAGAACTTGTAGGAAATGTGAAGATGTAGTCTGAGGCAGAAGATACCTGTGGTCCAATCAGTGAGGGAAACCCCAGAGTTCCTTAGATAGCCATGGATGTTTGAGACAAATCCCTCTCTGTAACTTTCTTAGCCTGTTTCAATAACATCAATAGGTTGGACCTATTCTTCTGGTTTTGGGAACCAGTAGGAGTTACTGAGAAAAAAAAAGTCTTGTTATTCCAATATCAATAACGTAATATTGCTGCAGTGGTGTAGGTTCACATGCTTAAATCTGTCTTGTGCATGGAAAGATTTCACAAATTATCTTCAGATAAAATACTGAAGCATTATTAGTTAGATGTGATATAACAGGTGTTAAAGAGGGAAAACAAAAAACTCTCATCTAGGTTGGATGAGAGGAGACGAAGAAATAAAACTTCATATTTAGAAAACAAAAGAGGATACTTCTTAAGTTTTCATTTCACTGTTATGATTGGACAACATCTGTATGTGTGCAGAATTAATGCAATGCTCAAATGAGTGTCCTTGTAATTATCGGTGTACAAACAAGTGCTGTGTACAGTTTACGAAACTAGTTCTAAAGCTTTTAAATAGGTATGGGGAAATAAAAATTCCTTTGAGCACCTACTGATTCTAATTGCTGTATGAATTGTAGGAGAAGGTTTCCAAAATGGATAGGGTCGTAGCTGAGCACCAGCAGTTCTCTCACGGTTTTAAGGACCTCCAAGACTGGGTGGCTGATGCAGTTCACATGCTGGAGTCCTACTGTCATCCTACCGCTGACAAAAATGTTTTGGACAGTCGGATGTTAAAACTGGAGGTATGTAAACAGATGTAGCATCTGTTGATATCACTGTTCAGAAGATAATATAGGTCAGTGCTCAGAAAACAATGCTTTGATGTCCATATTTCGACCATGGCTCTAAATTTGAGACAAGCCCTCCAAAGTGTAGGTATGTCACAAAAAGGTGGTTGTTCATTGTTTTGGGTTCATGCTTTCAGACTTTTCATGATTTTACATAGTGTTAGAAGCTCTTAGTTTGCAACTGCACAGCTGATATTGCTGAGCTTCTATGTTGTTATAACATTTGTTCTGTGGGCAGATCCCAGTATTGTAGAACAATACTTTGGTTCCATTGAAGAGTTTTTTCATCACATCCTTCTTTTTTTTTTTCTTCCTGAGAAAATACTGCATTTTCCAATCTAAATGACATTCTTTTCAGAATGTCTCTACTATACTTTGTCTGATACACTGGAAGGACCTGTATGGATTTCATATTTAGTTAACATATTCATGACCACTTAATGAATAAAAAATAGAACAAAATCTACTCACTTTTTAGGGACTGCTAACAGTGAAACAAGAAAAGGAAATCCAAATGAAAATAATTCTGACAAGAGGAGAATCTGTTCTGCAAAATACTTCTCTGGAGGGAGTACCAGTGATTGAACAGCAGTTACATACCCTGAAGGACAACTGGGCATCTCTTCTGTCTGCGTGTATCCGGTGCAAGAGGTAAAAAGGGTGTGAGGTGCATAGTGATGCGCTGTCAAATGTTTTTAAAAGTTCATACACAGTTTTATTATTTCAGGAGTGAAATTAATGAAAATGACTGCATGTGCCTAACATTGCAAGTCTGGAAGCATTAAATGACCTATTACAATTAAATAGAAAAATGAGAGACAAGTGTGGAGCTAATCTTCATTAACACTGGCAGTATTCTTTTAAAAGTGGATTCTGTGTTCATAAACAGTCTGTAAATTTTATTTTGAGTTGCACAAATTGCATTAAATTCTTCTTAATATTAACAATAATGGTTGTTCTGTCAACATACCATCTGGTTTCCCACTTGTTAAATTTCATAGGAGATACTTTAATTACAATGTCCAATAACAATGCTTAAAGCAGTAATGCTTAAAGTGATAACGAAATTCAGAAAAATTAATGCAGACTTCTATGGTGGAGCATGACTAGTTGGAAATATTTCAATTTAAAGCAATCTAACTAATTAAACATTAGATTTAAACAGCAGCAGCAGATTTCTGATTTTAGGTTTTATGCTTCCTATTCCATTTTATTTACTAAACGTATCGTATTATCAGCTAGCTACATCACTTAATGGATCTTCTTAATATTCCATATTTGAAAATTTCAGTTCTGTTTAATATCCAATCAGTGCTCCTAGTTAAATCCTGTAGGATTTTAATGTTTGTGTCTCTGTTTAGCTTGTGATACATGTCTAATGGTCTAGAATAACTACATATAACAATACCTCACTCCTTAACTAGCATGAGAACATTCACTGTCACAAAAAATGTGTATTTTTAAATTACAGTCAACTGGAAGGAGCTCTCTCCAAATGGACAAGTTACCAGGATGATGTTCGCCAATTTGCCAGCTGGATGGATAAAGTAGAAGCAAGCATGAATTCTTCTGAAAGGCAATGTGCTGAACTGAGGGAAAAAACAGCTGCCCTCAGCAAAGCAAAGGTGTGTTTGCTTTACAATAAACCAGCAACAAACACATGCCAGCAACAAAAAAAGACTAACTGCAAGATTAATCTGTAGTTCATTTTAATGCTGCTCATTCATAAATGCATCGTTCTCTTTTGATTTTGCAGCTACTCGGTGAAGAAGTGTTGAGTCACAGCAGTCTGTTGGAGACAATTGAAGAAAAAGGCAGTGGAATGGCTGAGCATTATGTCACTCAGCTTGAACTCCAGGAGCTTCAGGAGCGGTATAAGTTGCTCAAAGACAGAACAAGGGTACAGTTTTTCCAGTTTTTTCTTTATATCACTTCTTTTTTTTTTTTACATTTTCTTTTGTGTTTTTTTTCTTGTCAACTAGGAAGCAGAGAGAGTTTTTTAATTGATCACTTTTTTTTTTACAGTTAAATTAAGAGTAAGAGCTTGGAGGAAGCTGTAACTTAATGTATGTGACCCCTTAGTGTTTGTACCACTGAGCTTTGGATCTTTCCAGAAAGATTCTGAAGATCTGAATCTCAAAAATTTAAGTGAATAGTTTGAGGAATTCTCTGTCAAAAGTCTAATTGACTTAATTTCAATATGATTTTACTCATTGTGACTGAAAAGTTGGAAGCATATCTGAACACCTGTGGTTTGTGTAAATGTAAGTTTTGCAATAAATGTTGCTAGACAATCAAGTAAACAAAAATTTTTGATGATTCAAGAATCTTACTGCTGAACACAAACATTATTACCAAGTAAACTGACTGTAATGTCAAAGGACTCAACAGGAGTTGGACTTGATCCTTGTGGGTCTTTTCCAACCTGGAAAAGACTAGAGAACAGGCAGACAAAAACAGAGATTTATCTGTTTATTTATTTAAGATATCAGAAAAGAATTCTAAGCTCTTGTTGGCAATTAGCATAAAAATTAAGCAGCCATTTTATTTTTATTCACTGAGGCATTATTTAATAGTGATCACATATTGCACCTCAGAAGTCACAAGCTTAGATAAAGAATCTTTAAAAATAAGTATGTACATCCTCACATTTGAGCTCTTTTTCCTTGTAATTGATCAAACCTCCTCAGAATCCAGACACACTTGAATTTTAGGAAAACTCAGCATCAGATACAAACTATTCACCTTGATGTCATTATTGGATTTACGTTTTCTTGGTTTGATGATACACTAAGATATATATCTGTAAATGTTTTTTACAAACAGGAGGCAGTAAAAAAAGCCGAAGAACTGCTTAACTTACATCAGGTGTATCAAAGAAATCTGAAGGCATTTGAAACATGGCTGGAGAAGGAACAGGAAAAACTTAGCTCCTTATCACATCTTGAAGGTGATGCCCAGAAACAGGAGGCAACGCTCCGAGACCTACAGGTACAGTGCGTGTAACACTGTAACTAAAAAAATAACAGAATAATATTAACCTGAACAAAAATTGCTTATCTTTTTTTTTCTTTACTTGAGAGCAGCTTGAGAACACATTACATCTAAGCAGTTTTTTGCTTAGAAGTGGATCCAGTAAAGTCAGTGCAAGCAGTGAGGCTCATTTCCAGAAAGTATCAGGCTTTGAATGAATTCTTCAGTCATGTTAATGCTTTTTTGCAAGTACTGAATTTATTTTAGATGTTCATCTGCACTGAGGATACTACCTTTTCTTTTCCCTCTGTTTCATAGTGTATCAAAAGTATTCTTTTCATTGAGTTTTCATCTTTTGTTGTTTATCGTCCAATGTTATAAGCAATACTTACTTGCCTACTCCAGGCAGTTCCAGTCATCTAGACTGCCTCACATGGTGTCAGCGGTTTACAGGATGGTTTGGCCTGGTTCCGTAACTAATGGAGTGGGGGGGGGCATGAATCCACACCCCAGGAAAGGGGAAAAAGGGGGAAAGGGTAGGGAGATGGGCCTAAAAACAGAACAGCAACAACGATCTGAAGAGGAAGGTTAATTTACTAAATATGATATCGGAATGCAAGATGACACAATATAATACAATATAATTGGAATTGAAGCTAATAAATAAAATGAGAGAGAGAGAGAGAGAGAGAGTGTCCAAAAACCAGAGGCCTTACTCTAATGCTGAAAGTGAGACAGCTGGGGCACACACACTGCAGAGACGAGCAGAAAGGAAGAATTACTGAATTAGGAAAAGGTCTGCACTTTAGCTTAGTATCTTGAACACACATAGAAATAAATAGGCATGCTAATTTTGAAAGAATGAAACCTCACCTTGTTCCTTGCTTCTATAAATATTTAATTTCAGAGTTAATCTTACAGTGTCTTTACGACAACTGGAAAGTTTTGAATTTAAGTTTATGATGGCTGGATTGCAGGCTGTTGTGACAACTCAGGCAGCTACTGTTTCAGAACTCATAAAGAGGTTAGGAGGGGAAGGAGTTTAATGCATAAGCTGTCAATAATTTTCTACGATTCATTTATCACTAATAACAATACTGGGTTTGCTTTGTAAGTGAGCATGCCATCATAGTGTTCTTAGTGTAATGTGTCTTCAACCGTGGAGACCTAAAAGTAAAGACTGTTAACTTGAGGTAACTGTTTTTGTCTGAAGTAGAACCAGGACTTCATGTGCAACATGTAATAAAAATTGTTAATGTAAGTATGTATCCATAACTCTGCCTTCACAGGAGCTGCAGATCCGCTGTGCAGAGGGACAAGCATTACTGAATGCTGCTGTCCATGCCAGAGAGGAGGTGATTCCTTGGGGCATGCCACAGATAGAAGACAGAGCCTTGGAATCCATACGGCAGGACTGGCAAGTTTATCAGCACAATCTTTCTGAGGCGAGAAGCCAATTAAATGCTACTGTGAGCAGACTGAGGTTAATGGAGAAAAAATTTCAGAAGGTTAATGACTGGATAACAGAACTGGAGGAGAAAGTTGCTGTCAGGACTGGTAGGCAGTCTGGTAGAGCAACAAAAGAGATACAGCTTCAACAAATGAAGGTAAAGAATATAGTTAAGGAATTCCTTAAACAAGATACCATGAGAGTTTTCTACATCAGTACTTAGTGTGAAAATTTCAGAAAACATTGCAATAAATTCTGAGTGCATTCCCCCATTCTACTAATAAAAGTATGGCTGTACCAATGTTGAAATCTCATAAAGACATCTGGAATTAATATGCTCTGTGAAATGTAAAGACATTACTGAGAACAAATATTGGTCCTGAAGTGAGAAAGAGTGAATACAATAACAAAAGTAAAATGTAATGAACTATGTTGTGAAGTCTCTGCTGTATTCATGTAGTAGTTCTCCTTAGTCACTACAAGAAGACGTTCTGAATAAACACAGGAAGTAGATTTGTAAAGACTTAAGGTTCTGTTTACAGTCTCTTTTAAAACATGGACAACAGAAAAACTCTGTAGGAAGTCCAGCCTGCATTTCTATTATTATTCAGAAAAAAATACTAAATGTACTGTAATAAAATGCAGTCCATAAAGTATCATAAAAACATCCGGTATATTCATTCAGTTAACTTTCATCAGATTCTGTTTAGTTTTACTATTGCAACTCCATGTTTATAACCATATATTTTTTTTCCTTTCAGTGATTTCCTAACTTAGTTGCAACTAAATTCCTGTTGTGTTTAAGTCATTTGAATTAGTCATATAAACTGGATAATGTCTTTTGTCATAGAAATGGCATGAAGAAATTACAATATACAAAGATGATTTGGAGGAAGTTGGGATATTAGCTCAACAAATACTAGAGGAGGGTCTCACAACCAGTGGAATGGGAAGCCAGGCTACACAGCTTACATCTCGATATCAAACTCTTCTTCTTCGTGTCCTGGTGAGTTATGAAAATTAATTCATTATTTCATCGTAAATTGTCAGCTAAGAAGCAAATATAGATAAAATTTCTCAATTAGACTTTATCAAAGTTTATTTATTACTGTAGACTACATAATACAATGTTGTCATGGGTTGAGGGTCTTTTGTCTGCGACAGGGGAGCTAGGCCTTCCCCACCCCTTCACTGCAAGAAGCCAACAGAGAAGTGAGGATTTGCTCGATTGAGATAAAGAGAAACTATTTTACTAAAAAAAAAATGTAAAGGAATGTGATATAATACAATCTAAAAGGAATCAAGAGTAATGAATCAGACAAATGGGAAAGAGAGAATATCTCCAAAGTGCACTGAAAGTTCGGGCGGAGCAGAAAAAGGGGTGCCCTCACATCACTATGTCACTTCTTCCTGGAAACCACTTGGGAAGAGACGGAGCACTCTGGGAACTTTAGTAATACTGGGAACTGTACTTCCTTAGCAACCATCCTGACTCCATCAGTTCATTGCATGATGTCATGATATGGTATACCTGAGGAAAACCATGACAAATGTTCACATATTTATCTATGTGTTTATATAAATACATATACCCACACATAAAAATATATGTATACGCATATACATATATACACACACAAGCAGGCACACATACGTGTAGACTTCATTGGACTAGATGTGTTAGAGAATAATATTAAAACCCTTTCAAATATTTTCAGATTTGATCACATATGATTACTACTCTTTTTTGATAGGAGAGAAATTCAGAATTCAGGAGATTTGCATGCTGAATTGTGATTGGGAAATTTTTTTCAGGTTATCATTGAAAGACATAGGTATGGGGAAATTCGAATTGGTAAGGTAAAATGTTTAGTAAGATGCTGTAAGATATTACATAATCAAAAGCCAAAACACAAGTTGCAAAACAAAAGTACATTTTCAGTTGTTTAGGATTAACCCAGTTTTAGTATTAACAATTGTGGTATATACACTCTGAGAGGACTTCAGTGACAATTATCCATTAAGGACTCAAAACCTATATGTTTAATCTTAGTATAGCAGGTTTTATTAATAAATGGCATTTTATTGCTATCTCTAGCCAAGATCAATGATAAATATCAAGGTGATTCTTGTTTCTTCCTCTAACCTTTATATTCGTTTTGAAGGAACAAACAAAGTTTTTGGAAGAAGAGATACGCAGTATGGAGGAGTCAGAATTGGCTTTTAGTGCTTACAAAAATTGGTATGGAGCTACTAACAAAGACTTCAGAAATGTGATCGCCAAGTTTGATGTGTTGGATAAAACAGCAATGGAGAAAAAAGTGCAGAAACTAGAGGTACAGCTTTGTTGGACACAGTTATTTTTTGTCTTCAGTTTCTGTTCACCAGAAAATGCCTGTGTTTTAACACGTATCTTAACAGCTGCTCAAAATTCTAACTTCACCCTACCCAGAGAAATAAAAAGGATAATGATCATCCAATATAAAGCTTTGTGTTCTCATATCATATGTATATTACATCACAGTTTGGTTGTTGAGGTTATAGATAGTCTTAAGTAATATAATACTGTCTTTCTGTAAGGCATGTTTCTGTATATTTTGTTTCAGTTTAAAGCTTCAAATACATTTCCCTCTGAACTCATCCTGTCATGTAAATTTTTAACCAGTACTTACCATGGCAAGAAAGACTTCCTCTTTCTCATCATTGAAATAACTCTGCTGTAAAACTTGTTTCATCTCAGAGTTGTAAATGAGTTCTTCTTATTTCCTGTAGCTTAAACATAATGTACTAAGAGAAAACTTTAATCCGTTTCAGAATTTGAGTATGAACCATCTCCTTATAGATCTAAGTTTCTTTGTTTATCTTCACGTGCCCAGTGAAGAGTAGAAACTTTTTTTTCTGCTTCCTTCTAGTTTATCACACTTTAACACCAGGTAATTTTGTAATGAAAAGACCGTTTGATTTCACTAGCAATTCCTTGTGTCCTTAAAAAACAACAACACCAACAAGAAACACAAACAACTGTTATCACAGAATCACAGAATCACAGAATTAGCCAGGTTGGAAAAGACCTACAAGATCACCTAGTCCAGCCATCCACCTACCACCAACATAACCCCACTAAACCAGGTCTCTCAACGCTATATCTAAACGTTTCTTGAACACCTCCAGGGACGGTGACTCAACCACCTCCCTGGGCAGCCTGTTCCAGCGTCTGACCACTCTTTCAGAAAAGTAGTATTTCCTAATGTCCAGCCTAAATCTCCCCTGGCGCAACTTGAAGCCATTCCCCCTCGTCCTGTCACTAGTTATAAGAGAGAAGAGGCTGACCCCCAGCTCACTACAACCTCCCTTCAGGTAGTTATAGAGAGCGATGAGGTCTCCCCTGAGCCTCCTCTTCTCCAGACTGAACAATCCCAGCTCCCTCAGCCGCTCCTCATAAGGCCTGTGCTCCAGACCCCTCACCAGCTTTGTCGCCCTCCTCTGAACACGCTCCAGGGCCTCAATGTCTTTTTTGCAGTGAGGGGCCCAAAACTGGACACAGTACTCGAGGTGGGGCCTCACTAGGGCTGAGTACAGAGGGAGAATGACTTCCCTACTCCTACTGGCAACACTATTTCTGATACAAGCCAGGATGCCATTGGCCTTCTTGGCCACCTGGGCACACTGCTGGCTCATGCTCAGCCGAGCGTCGACTAATACCCCTAGGTCCGTTTCCTCCATACAACTTTCCAGCCACTCTGCCCCAAGCCTGTAGCGTTGCCTGGGGTTGTTGCGGCCAAAGTGCAGGACCCAGCACTTGGTCTTGTTGAACCTCAACAATCCTCTCACTGATAATAGGATTGCAAGGAATAAAAGGGAAAAGAGCTTGCGTAAATTTTCTCTGAACTAATTTTCTTCACAGCTGCTGTTGAGTGATATGGACATAGGCCACAGTTTACTGAAATCTGCCCGTGAGAAGGGGGAGAGAGCTATAAAGTTCATGGAAGAAAATGATGTTGACTGCTTGAAAAAGGAAATTGGAGATCATGTGGAACAGCTTGAAGATTTAGCTGGCTCAATCAGGAAAGAGCACGTGACTTCAGAGAAGTGCCTTCAGCTGGCAAAGGAGTTCTCAGACAAGTACAGGGCACAGAGCCAGTGGCTCACAGAGTACCAAGCCATGTTACATACTCCAGTGGAGCCAAAGTGTGAACTCTATGAGAAAAAGGCCCAGTTGTCCAAATACAAGGTAAAAAGTGACTTTTAGTCAATAAAAGTCAAAAGTACAATAGTATTGTACTATTTAATGAATTTTGACCTAGAGACTTACAATAAATCTTCCAATGCAAATGTCTGTTCAAGTTTCCTCAATAGATATATACCTCTGATCTGGATCTCTAACAGCAGTATCAGTGTGAAAACATGCATGATTTCATGCCTTAACCAGAATGAGTACATAGATTTACAATGACTGTGTTTTAATAAGGCTTCCATATTTGAAAATTCTATTCTTATCTACACATATTATGAATTCCACTAATATCAACAGAGTTAACTGCCTCTTAAGCAAGGATGAAAATTAATTGGTCTTTCTACTCTGCAGATATTGCTTCTGTCTGCGTTAGTTTAATCAGCTTTTTGGTTAAAGTTGGTGGTCCCAGCTCAACTGACATCCAGGACAGTCAGCTTCTATGGCCTTCTCTGTTTTTAGTTAGCATTTTAATGAAGCTTCTTTCCCTCCCCAGAAAATAATTGACAAAATAAGGGTTGCCTCTCTTGATAATGCTTTTGTGAAATACTCCAGGATTCCAGGTGTTTCATTATATATATATACTAGGTCTGGCTGGGATGAAGCTAACTTTCCCCACATTAGTTTTTACAGCTCTGTGCTTACTATTTGTAGCTAAAACTATGTTGATAACAGCACTGATGTTTTTGCTGTTGCTGAGCAGTACTCGCACAGCAGCAAGGCTTTTTCTTTCTTGTTTGCTACATGTTTGAGGAGCTGGTATCTCACTGTTATTTGATAGATGCTGCCATGTGCCATACTGTCTGACCCAGGGATAGAACAATGGCATAACAGGAACTCAACCTGGATACACCTGAGATTACAGCTTTATGCACTCATCTGTGCATGTGATTATTATCTCTTTATGGGCAGGGATTTAGCAATATCTTATTGCCCACTTATTTGCAGAATTTGTTCCCCAGAGCAAGTTTTATCTCTAACACTTATCTTTTCACACGTATTAGCTCACTGTCCTTTATCAACCTCAGATTCTCAGCCATGCTTCTAGGCACTCTCAGGGGGAGAAATTGCTCTTAGATGGCTGCAAAGCTGTTGTCTGAGGGCAAGGCTGAAAAACGTAGTCCAGTAGTCATGGCAAAGCTTAGCTTATCTGGAAAGGATGGTGTATAACATGATAGAATGCTATGCTTCAGATCAAAGTTAATGAATGAAATAGATCTTCAGTGCTCAATACATATTTTACTATTCTTGTTTGTACCATAGTCCATACAGCAAATCATTTTGTCCCATGAGCCTTCAATAAAATCAGTGATTGAAAAGGGAGAAGCACTTTTTGATCTGGTGAATGATGCGACTCTAAAGAGCAACGTTCAAGACCTTCAGAGCAATTACCAGGAACTCTGCAGTGCAACAAAGGTAAAAAGTCAGGGAAAAAAAATGAAGTTTCTTCCAAATTGCTCCATTTCTCCCCTCTTTAAGAAGTTAACTATTTATTTCATAGTGTTTTGTCACACCCTGGACACAGAGCCCCTTAGATTTCTTTACCTGTTTGTCTCTTGTTTCCGCTAAACCTCATACAAACTTCATTTAATCTAGTTTTCATTAATAAATGGAAGTCACCAGAGGAAATGAACTGCAAGACAGATGCAATTTAATTCAGCAAGGGCAATATAAATTAACATTGATTCAAGAGTCCCCGTTTAGTATAGCGTTTTGAAAGATCTAACACTTCTAAATACCTCCTGCAGTATGACTATGGCTGAAGCTTTTAATAGGTTATACTCCTAGCAAAGATACACTCTGCAAACCATGTTAGTACTTATGCTTGACCTAAGTCCCTTTAATTACCAATCCAGTAGCAGATTATTTTTTTCACAGCTGATTTTTAATTTACAGAGTTCCTCTGATTTATACCACAAAATTTCTATCTGTTGCATTAGACATAATTTTGATGAGTTGAATGCAGAGAAGTGTATAAAAATATTTCTTAAAAATAAAAATATGCTTAAAACCACATTTTATCTCAATGTATTTATTCTCAGTTCGCATATTACAGTCACAGGCAATCTGTATGTACAAATGCTATGAGCAGGAGGGGCTCTACTGTAGCATTTGGTTGGCCATGTGCAGTTTCTTAAACTGTCTGTAATAACTGTTTTGAAGTAAAATTAAAACCAGTTGACAGTGTTCCCATTTTTAAAGGAATGGGATCCTCACTGTTTTCCTCAACTTTCAAAGTATGTTATTTTACTCTCAATAAAAAGCTGCTCAGTCCCACAGATTTTCTTCCCTCAGCTAATCTCTTCAGTATCTTCCTTAACTGTCCAATCATATGAGTCACTCATGGAAATATGAATTTGGAAGATAACTCTCTTACTGTACTTTCAAGGTCTTGGTATTTTGTTTTTATTCTTCATAACTTACCATTTAATTTTTGGTTGTTTTGAACTTACAGGCATATGTTGAAACCTTAGAGGTGAGAGTAAAAGAGCATGAGGATTACAACAGTGATTTGCAAGAAGGAGAGAAGTGGTTATTACATATGTCTAGCAGGCTGGTTAGCCCTGACCTCATGGAGAGTAACAGTCTTGAAGTAATCACTCAGCAACTAGCCAACCACAAGGTGAGTTTGCTGCTTGGGTAAACTGTCTGGTAAATTACAGTGTTTCTTCTTTGCTCCACCAGTGTCATTAATGGCATTAACATGTTTATCTTGTAGCACTGTATCTTCGATCAAATTGAACCTATACAAGAGCATCTGCACACTGGTGTTAATTCTGTTTCAGATTCTTTCTGAGAAGTTCCAAGAAACAGACCACAAAAGATGAATTAGGGTCATTTTGTTTCCAAGGCATTTTTGACTCTGATATTTTTAAGGAAATATTTTTTTCCCAAGTTTTTATTCCCTTCTACTAGATTATAACATTTTGTCCACTGATTTTATTCAAGGTATTGCTATTGATATTAAATCCTCTTCCTCTCTTCATACACACATTTTGAAACTGAGATTCCAAGGGCAAATGTTGAAACCTTTTAACTCATAGTAATTAGCATATTATTCCTTAAGTAATCTCTTTGAATAAAAGTCTGTCTCCACCAAATTTGATTGAATAGTCTTTCCACTGTGGAAGAGTTTATTGAATAAGACATAATTCAGCATCAGCTTTAGTCCTCAGTACTAGACACAAAAGAAGTTGGTAGAGCTCTGGTGATAATACAACAAATGAAGATTAAGGATACTCCTTTTTGGGACATGAGCATATAATGTTTATACACTCAACAGTGTTAATGATGTTTCTGTAGAATACCTACATATAGACTTTTGGTGATAGTTTTTGTGTTGAAAATACATTCTAATTGCTTGGCTATTGCAATATACAGTGCCTGAAAGCCTTTTTCGAAAGCTGAAAAGAAAGACTGCTTCAGAAAAAAACAACTGAACTTTTAATAGGCTCATTAAAAATCTGTGATATGGAACATATTTCAAGTTTAAAATATCTCTTCAAAGGTATTTGATCTATTTCTTAGGCTATCATGGAAGAAATTGCAGGATTTGAAGACTGTTTGGACAACCTTAAGAGTAAAGGTGATTATTTGATCAATCAATGCACAGAACATCTTCAAGCAAAATTTAAGCAAAATATACAAAGCCATCTTCAAGGAACAAGGGACAGCTATTCTGCCATATGTAGCACAGCCCAAAGGGTAAATCTTTCAAAATTGTTTTAAATGCAGTTTAATAACAAATGTTATATTTCTGTAAATACTTGCTGATTCTTAAGTGGCAAGAACTCTACTGTTTTAAGTTGAGCCTATAAATTACTGATATAACTTTTCATCATTATTGTGCTGCAGATGAATTCCTTGTCAGCTAAATGTTACCTTGAAGCCAGCATAGCTAGATGTGTATTAGCCAGAAGTTCTTAGTATCTCCACAACCTCACTATATTCATATTGCAGTAGCTTCTGAGCAGTCACAGCCAAGAAAATAGAGCTATTCCTAATTCAAGAATTAGGGAGAAAACTGCTCAGATACATAAATAACTGCTCTTAATTATGTGTTAAGAAATGCTGTCTCCTAGTTAAACTAGAATATGCAGTTAAGAAGGGCTAGTTGGGTCATTTTGTTAATCTGCTAATCCAGTTAGGAGATCAGACCAGCATAGTTTCAAAAAGAGACAAACAGAGAAAGAGAGAGAAGAGAGAGAAAGAAATAGAAAGAAAAAGAAAAGAAAGACAAAATAGTCAGAAAGTATTATAGAGGTAGGTAAAACCTCATAATAGATCAATGACAAAAATGATGAAGAAGAATTAGAGAAAATGCTCTTCATTTTCATCTCTATTTTCTCTTTCCAGAAGCCATGCCTTAAATAGTGGCTATTTTATCCACAAATGAACAAGGTGCTCATGATGAGCTTTCATCTTCTCGTACTTCTATGTACAAGGGTTAAAATATCTGCAGTATTAAACATTCTTTTTTTTTTTTTTTTCTCGCCTGCAGTTAGCAAGTTGTGGGAAGAAAGCCGATAGTGATGTATGAAAATGTAATTAATTTCCGTAATGTTTATTTTAGGTGTACCAGAGTTTGGAACATGAGCTCCAGAAGCACGTCAATCATCAAGATACCCTACAACAGTGCCAGACTTGGCTGTCTACAGTACAGACAGAGCTAAAGCCAAGTACCTGGACACCTTTCAGCCTGGCAGATGCAGTTAAACAGGTAAAAGTTCAGCACTTGAAAATGCTCAGTTATCCTTATTGAGGTGATTTCGGGTAAGAGCTTTATATTAATGGAGATGAGGTACTCTCTCTAGCCTCCTCAGAGATCTCTTTATCTTGATTGCTTATTCCTGTATCCAAAAGAAATATCTTTAGGGGAAAATGACCTTAGGTGTAGAATCACACAGGGTTTTTGTTAGCTCTGCTTAATGCTTAGAAATACATTCTTTGAAAACAGTTGGTTAATTAGATAACCAGGCTCAGATACTCTGTGACTTTTTTTGCAGAGATATAGTGTCTTAATGCTTGTCTAATTTCCGTTCTGTCTGTCTATTAATGTTCCTGTATGAGATCTGGTTTCATAGTTCCATGGACACAAAGTCTGTTATCAGGCAACCAAAACAAGTTTTCAGTCTGAGCATAGAACTGCTTCCAGCTCACATTAGTCATTAAGAAAGGCGTCTTTTTTTCTGGATTATTTTTAGTAACAGTCAGACTTGTACGTTGTTTTCAAATTAAACTGGTTTGATACTAAAAATGCTGAAATTTGGGGTTTTCTCATCCACCATGTGGCTTTATTAAGATCTTGAAATACTACAGATTTTAATTGTCCTTTTCTCGACTCCTTTATCTGCTCACCTTTGGGAAGGATTTTACTGTCTTTTTGATACTATTCCCACCTGTCCTACTCCTTAAATTAATTTGAGATAGCAATTAACTTCTCTTTTTTATGCTGGACAAATTCAGTTCCATCAGACCTGTCCAAATGCCATATGCTGCAGCCTCGTATACCGCAGCCCTTAGCTGAACTTGCACCAGTTTGCCAATGTTTATTCTGTGGGGGAAGAGGGAAACTGGACCCAATGCAGCAGGCACAGCTTGACAAATATAGACGTAGAAGATCAATCCCTGCCATCAGCCTGCTTTCTTGCTAATGCAGTAATTCAGGGTTTCCACAAGGGCACACTGCTGTCATGTAACTTGTCTGCAAGAAGCCTCTGCTGAGTTAGGTGGTCACGCACCTTCTTCCCTGGGACTCTAGGAGTTATGCTATAGCCCAGCTTGTCAGACACTGATACTGCCATTTTCATGTGGGATGAGGATACTCTTCATATGGAGAGATGAGCTTCTATGGACAATGTCAAGAGGTAGAACCTTCAACAGTATAATGTTATCAAATCTTGTCAATCATAGAAGTTGGGAAGGTTGGGAAAGATTCAGAGGATGTGGAAAAAAGCATGTTGTGCCACTGGGTTGGATCCTCCATGAGGAAGATGCTGGAGAATTTAATAGGTATAGGCAACATGACAATTTATAAATCAGATCAAGTCCTGCTTCCCATTCAGCTTGGGAAAGTAAGTCAATTTGTTGAAACTTTTTATGCATCAATCAAAAAACTTAGATAAACTAAATAATGCCTACGTCACTGAATGCTTTGCTAGGTGGATGATGATAATCAAGATATTAAGAGTTACACTTTTCTGTGTTTGTTACATTTTCTAGTTAAATAGTACAACCCTACATTTCATCTCTTGGAAGTAATGAGCTAAATTAAAAACACTAAACCACATGATTTTAATGAAGTATGACTTATTCCACAGTCTGAGTATATTTGGGGATTGTCTTCCTTCAGGTGAAGCATTTCCGGGCTCTGCAGGAACAGGCGAATACATATTTGGATCTTTTGTGCTCCATGTGTGATCTGTCAGATGCCACAGTGAAGAGTACAGCAACAGATATTCAACAAACAAAACAAATGGTACAAGATAACCACAAGAAACAGCTTTTAATCTTATTTAGAGCTTTAACTGCTTTGATCTGTCCTCTTTTAAAAGGTCATATTGGGTAATAGTTTAAAGAAGGGTGTTCTTACTTTCAGCTTCAGTGCTCCATTTACAAACAGCTTTTTTCCTCTTTCTCTCTTTTTATTATTATTATTTTTTACTTAAATTGACACAATGCTATAGTAGTAGTAATATAATGAAAAAGGGCAAAGTACGCAAAATGCGCTTAAGGAGTGTTACAAAGTGTTTGTCCTAAAGTCATGCAAATAACATGTTGAAGAAAACCTCATCCAAATTGTTTTCATAAAACAAAATTCAGTTTATTATTCTCTTGTTATTAAATCTGAAATATATTTTATGTTATTTTTCATTCAACAGTGGAGTGGTGTTTTCTTTATTAGGATATACTAATGCATTCATTGTAATAATTTTTTTTATGATATTTCAATTCAGAAATCTATGTATTTTATCCAGAGCTTATGAATTTACAGAAATGCACCTCAGTTTTCAGTTTCAAAGTACCTTAATGCTTTGTTTTAAAATAAAATAAACATATGCTATTAGAAAACTATATTATTAGGATCTTCTTTTTAAAGTATGAAAATCTATTTCACATGTGCGCGCGCGCACACACACACACACACACACACACAAATCATCTGAAACTGCTTATATCCAGAGTAAAAATCTGAATAGTAACAGCATTCCATACCAGAGAAGAAAATTGTTTAAATCCAAGTAGTCCATTGACAATAAGGCTGTCCAAACATTGAATAGCTAAAAAAAAACACAAGAATGCGATTCTCCTTGTATATATATAGCAGTGGAAAACATTTAAGAAATCACAGACATGGCAGTACTGAGATATATTAAACTGGTTGAATGTCTAAATCTTAAAGACTTCCTCCGTGTGTTTGGAGTAAAAGAAGCTTTGTGACTATTGGTGGAAGGTGATTAATGGGCTCAGGTCTGATAAGCATTGTTTCTGTTGGCATTTTACAAAACGCATATAGGCAAAGTAACTGGATGAGATCAATAAAGTGTTTAAGTTTTTTTGGGGGGTGGGGTTGATCATTGCAAAGGCATATAGGGCACAGTCCACCAGTAATCTTGGCATGCAATAGACTATAGTATATTACAAAGCTAATTTAAGCTTTAACAAAAGACTCAGAACACTGAAAACACACGCGTAAGTATATTTGCTTTGCTCAAGGGTCATTTTTCTTACAGCTTTCCTTGCGTAGGTCTGATTTTTATGACTTTTGAAGGTTGAGTCTCTTTATGGATAATATTAGCCTCTTTAGAATCTAGTGAAGGAATTTGCTGTGAGTACAGTATTGTGCTTGAAGAAAGACTGGTATTCATCCTCCAGTCTCCAAAAAATATCTGTATTAAAGCAATCCTACTCCATTTTTTTTCCTTTTCTTCTAGATTGAGCAACAGATAATGCACTCGCAGTATTTGGCTCAAGGTTGGGAAGAGATAAAACAAATGAAGGCTGAGCTCTGGATATATTTCCAGGATGCAGATCAACAGCTACAGAATTTGAAAAGGAGACGCGCAGAGTTGGAACTAAATATTGCCCAGAATATGGTACTCCAAGTTAAGGTAAGGAGGTTTTGAGATAAGAGCAGAATGTAAGGTAGAAGTTCATCTGGTAGTTTATTTAATTGCAATGAACGTATTGCATATAATTGCTTATATGTTCTAAGCGAGAGCACAGAAGAGAGAGGAAAGAGAGTTTCCTTATTGATGCTGCAGTTTGACAGAGAGCAAAACAGAATACTATGGTATTTTTCTGGTTTTTTTTCCTGTTGTTTATTTTTTCTTAAGCAGCATACAGTTTGCAGCCTATTGTTTTGATTTGTCTTCACTTTTAAAAGGCTAATTGCTGACTGTAATGAATCTGAAGATAAGATCTGCAGCTTGTACTTACTAAGTTCTTTTATTCCTATACTTATGAGTTAACTAGACCTGTTTCAAAATCAATCTAGGATACCGTTCAGTTTTGCTGGACTCTGAAAAGCGCTGGAGAAGAGACACGATAGAAAGCCACATTAATTTACTGTTAGTAGTGAGTGAGATATATGACTTCAGATGCTCACTCATTCATTTACAGAACAGATAATTTTGATGGCTATTCTGTCCACATCTCAAACATCATTAAAGTAACAAGAAGAAAGAGGAAAACAAATTTTTGATAAGTAATTACATGCTTGGATTTTGCATTTTTACACTAGACTTTTTGTCCTTTTCTGATGTGCCAGGAATTAGGTGAAAACTGTCAGCCCTTCCTGTCCTACAGAAGTCTTTCAACAAAGTCATAACCCTTGAAAATACCTCAGCACAATGTTGTCTAAGTCCTGCTACGCTAGCAAGAGTCAGTAAAGGAACAGGAGTCTGTACTTCTTCACTATTCTAGTCAGGATTATTATGAATAGCAGGCACTGGCTGTAATGTCAGATGTGGTTCAATCTGTATTTTTTCCTTGTATTTGCTCTGGTGTTAGGAAGATCCCTATCTCAATTTGAGGGAGTCACAAAGAAGGAGATAGAGGTGCACAGTAACATCTCTTCTCCAGAACTCCTCAATCCCTCAGTGAAAATTCATCACCCCAGCAAAGTGCTGGAGCTGAGTGTGTTTGTTTAGTTGTAGTTACTGAAACAGGAATTTGGGAAAAGATTATATTTACCCCCAACAGTGTATAAATGCCAAAGAATATCTGGTTAATTTTAGTTGTCAGTATAATCTGTATTTTCAGATGGGGTTCTCTGTGTGTTCTCTGTGACTTCTTGTTCAGTAAAAAATGTATATGTAGATGAGCTATTTTGTCTAGTGGAGTTCATTAATTCAATATTAATTCAAATATTAATTAAACAGTGATAATAGCTATTGGAGAAAGAGGAACAAAACAAGGTATGGATGTGGGGGTGACTGACTCATGGACTCTTGTTTCCTATTTCAGTTTCTAACAAAAAAGGAAATAAATGAGTTAGAAACACTACTGGTAAAATGAATTCTCTTGAGATCACAATTACCTTGTATGTTATAATGTAGGTGGAAGCAGTGCCAATCCAGGAACCTGGCTGGCAAAGTGTGACTTGTTTGTGATTTCTTTTTATCAATGGTAACTGCTCTGGTTTGCTGTTCTTACATGAGAAGATGGAGAGAAAGGTTGAGGGAGAGAAGTCACTTTTTCCAGTTAACATTTGTGCAACATTTGCCTGGGCAGATAATTAGTACCAACACAATATATTAATTTCAGAGTTTAAATAAAAACTTCTCTGTGTCGTTTACACATCACCATATTGGTTTTGGTTTGTATCTTTTTCAGGAATTCAGTCAGAAGTTACAGTCTAAGCAGTCAGCTCTTACTTCGGTGACTGAGAAGATAAACAAACTAACCCAAGGACAGGAATCACCTGAACACAAGGAAATTGGACAGTTGAGCAACCAGTGGCTGGACCTCTGCCTTCAAACACACAGTTTGCTCATACAGAGGGAGGAAGATCTGCAGAGGACAGTGGATTACCATGATCGTATGAATGTAGTTGAAGTTTTCTTGGAAAAGCTCACAAAAGAGTGGGACAACTTGGCTAGGTAAAACGAGGGATAGAAAGGAGCACATACACACTGAAAGAGCAGTTTACAAGATGTCTCTGAGTGGATCTGCTAAAAATCCATTTTCCCATACTTAATTAAAAACAGGCCTCCTATATTAATTATAGCATAATTACTTGTACTGAAATAAAGAGTATGAGGAGTTGCATCTTCCATCTTTGTCTTTAAGATCGCATCAGGGGTATCACATTTTCTGATACATCAGGCATTTTTGTTTGAACGTTTCATTTGTCTTTCTCGTCAGTGCTTTATTTATTAGACTATTAAATTTAAGTTTAGTTACTCCTACTGAATTACTGCAGATGCTTCTTACTCAAGTTTAAAAGAAACATAAAGGATGTGCATAAAATTGCACATGGAAATCTACTACTGCTGGTATTACTTGAAGTGCTGATGTCCATATTGGAAATGAAAGAGAAGAACAAAAAATGTTAAACTTTTTAATTAATATTTGAGACCGATATCTTCAAATGAATCTGAAAAGTGTAGGTATTTGTATTATATTGATTCCAGTATGCAGTGGGCTCATAATTCATCCTAGCCTCTTTTAAAACTGTCTTGAGATAGGATCTAATCATTAATTTCTGTCTTGCCGTTTTGATAACAGATCTGATGCTGAAAGCACAAATGTACACCTTGAAGCTTTGCAAAAATTGGCACTAACACTACAAGAGAGGAGATTTGCTCTGGAAGATTTGAAAGATCAGAAACAGAAGATGGTGGAACATCTGAATCTTGAAGACAAAGAATTAGTAAAGGAGCAATTTGGTCATTTTGAGCAACGCTGGACTCAGCTGGAGGAACTTGTGAAAAGAAAAATTCAAATTTCTGTTTCAACCTTAGAGGAGCTTAGTTTGGTGCATTCCAAATTTCAGGAACTAATGGAATGGGCAGAAGAGCAGCAACCTAGTATCTCAGAGGCTCTTAAACACAGCCCACCTCCAGATTTGGCTCAGAGTCTTCTCATGGACCATCTTGCCATTTGTAGTGAGCTTGAAGCGAAACAGCTTGTTCTGAAGACACTGTTGAAAGATGCTGAAAGGGTGATGACCAGCTTAGGGCTCAGTGAAAGACGAGAGCTGCAGAAAGCACTTTCTGATGCACAGCATCATGTAGATTGTCTCAGTGACCTGGTTGGCCAGAGGAGAAAGCACCTGAATAAAGCACTGTCTGAAAAAACACAGTTTCTCATGGCAGTCTTTCAGGCTACCAACCAAATTCATCAACATGAGAAGAAGGTAACATTTCCAGAACATATCTGTCTATTGCCAGAAGATGTGAACAAACAGATCAGGACTTGTAAGAATGCCCAAGCTAGCTTGAAGGCCTATCAAAATGAAGTCACTGGGCTATGGGCTCAAGGAAGGGATTTAATGAAAGAAGCAACAGAACAAGAAAAGAGTGAAGTGTTAGGTAAACTGCAAGAACTACAGAACATATATGACACTGTATTACAAAAGTGTACCCAGAGATTGTTAGAACTGGAGAAAAATATAGTTTCCAGGAAATATTTCAAAGAAGATTTGGATAAGGCTTGCCA